>NC_090939.1:712105695-712408725 GCF_040938575.1 Ambystoma mexicanum | reverse complement strand
TCAACAATAGAACTGGTACACACAACAACTTGGCTGTGGGATTGTATCTTGGTGGGATACCTGGAATACCCCTTTACCAGGTTTTCACTCTTCTTCTCTCTGGCTTCACACACCCTTTTTATTAGTCCTGATTTATCCTTCTCAGGAGCCCTTTAGGTGATGTATTTCATATACACTGTTCAGCTTGTCCTTGCCTGGGATGCTTCCCTACCAGGGATCTCTTCTATAACCCCACTTGCAACTGCCTGCTACACTCTCCTGCCTGGGCATTGTTATATGAACACATTTGCAAATGCGTGGTATGTTCGCATGCCAATACTTTCTCATATAAACAAATGCGCTACTGCCCGCTATATATTCCTGATAGGACTTTTCGTATATGCACACACTTGCAATAGGCTGGTATACTCTCCTGCCAGGACTTTCTTATATATGTATTTTCCTTGCCACTTTCATTTTCTGGTATATTCTCCTGCCAGGGCTTTTCCCATGTGGGATCTGCACACACTTGAAAATGTGATATTCCCATATGTTTGCATTATCTGATATTGTATCTGCCTGGTGTAATATCCTGCATGGACTTTTCTTATACGTGTATTGCATACACTCACAACCTTGAAAGTCTTTTACTTTTGTTCCGGTTTCCCTTTTAAAGAAATTATCACTTGCTCTTTGTCTTTCATTTCCTTAATTAGGTTTATTAACCATTATTCGGGTGTGGCATGGCTGCCAATACCCTGGTGTCCCTGCTTCCCTTGGATGGACTCACCGGTTTTTGCTGATGTATTTCTCCTGTGTGCTGCATTTCCTTCTTTCTTGCTTCCTCAGTTCCTCAACTTCTCCGCCTCTCGCGGTTCCTGTAGGGTTCTTCTTCTTTGTATTGGGCCTTGGTAAGGCAAACACTGCCTCTCAACACCTGCAAACGCCCGGGAGCTATGCGTCTGCTTCTGGCGTTCCCGGTGCCTGTTCTCTCTCGATGTCAGATTTCATTTTTTGGTCCTAAGCGGGTTGGCTCCACTATCCTCTCTTTGCAGTCCCACGGTCTCTTGGTCTGTACAGAGAGGAGTAGCTTGCTCCCACCAGCAACATGCCTCAATCAGCTGCTTCTACTGTTTACATTTCGCGGCCACAGGTATGAGCTCGCAACAACTAGAGTGAAGCTTGTGCTCTTGTTCTTCTTTGCTCTGCATTACTCGGCTCACCTTCCTCATCCCAGTATTCTTGTAGTTATGGAAATGGATGCCCATTCTTGATGATTTGAATGTAAAGTCTGTGTAAGTGTTCTCAGTGATCTTTAAAGGCAGGTCAGCTCTGGATGGCTTGTAGGTAGAGTTTGAGAAGCTGTTTTCACGAGTCTTAAAAGATAAGTCAGATTTTGACCGCTTACATACAGATCTTGTGAAAAAGTCTTCAGTAACCTTCCTAAGCAGATGAGGGGAGGTATAACAAAATGCCCTTAAGGCATTGGGTATGGATGGGGTTTCCTCCACCACATCTTGTCCAATAGTACCCTGAGACTCTATCGTAGACTGTCTCCCCCATGTGACTTTCCCTTATATAGCCACCCCAAGGTCAGGATCAGACAGGGGCTGCAGTCCCCTGGACACATGGTGAGAGTTCACCACTGGGAAAGAAGTGATGACACCATTGGAGTCATCACATACACTTCCCCTTAAGCCTGGGCTTCCTCTCCAAGGGCTATTCTTTCTGCTTTGGTCTGCAATATCCCCTAGGGAAGGAATTTCTTCTTCAACCTTGGTATCCCACCTCCAAACAGGACTTTCAGGTATAAATCCATCTTCTTCCCAGGAATCAAAAGGGGAATATGGAAGGGAGGACTGATCTGCATTTTTGCAGTTTTCTGCAGGGATTCAAAACTTGGAAAGTCTGTGCCAATGATGGTCTCTTCCAGCAATACAGGAATAACTGGCATTTATTTGGGTTGAATCTCCCTGGACTCAGATGGTAACTGGGGTTTTGTGATATACTTCTTTATCCCCATGGATTCAGGTAATCTTTACGAAGGACTGCACTTAGTAGGTAAGGAGACAAGAATTTCATATATTGCTCAGTAGTTAGAGCTTCTATTAACTCAGGTAAGATTTTCTTTATGAACCATAAAGAGATGGTACGCGGGGCAATGTGCTACATAAAAATGATGTGCTGCACCCTCTCTATGAAGGGCAATGCATGCAAGCAATGCAATGTCATGTGCCACAATGCTTGCAAAAGCAACATTCTAAATGCAATCACTTCCAGCACTATGGCCCTCATTAGGACCCTGGCGTTAAGGGGTTGACGGCGCCGTAAAAGGTGTCGGCGCCATTAAACCCTTAACGCCTTACTACAAGGTCCCTTTGTGGGACCCGACCTTAACGGCTGATCTAGACCAGCCGTTAAAGTCAGGGCCCGCAAAGGGACTCTCGAGGTAAGTACGGTACCGCAATTTGCGGTACCGTACTTACCTCCTTCCCTATTCCCATTATGGCCTATGGGGCAAAAATGGGAATGGAGAAGGGCCATGGTGGCATGGGGAATTATCACCCCGCCAACCTTGGAATGGGGTGGTAATTCCCCATTCCGCCATGGCGGACTCCAGCATCGACCATGGGGCTTGTTTTCCGTCGGAGTCCTAATGAGGGCCTATGCGTGACTTGCAAAAGGCTCTGCCTGTTTCTCAGTGCCACCCACCCCCTTTCCTCAGTGAAGTCATGGGAGACAAACATAGTGCCAGAAGAGGCCCATTCCCGAACCCTGCCATTACTGTCAGCAGATGCTCATGTGCCATGCTTTGAGGCCAGTGGTCATTCCATAGAAAAATGGTGCCCAGTAACAGCACTGCCTGGCCAAAGAAATATCAAAATCCATAGGTTGTGTGGCCATACTTTCCTCTGTGCACAATGCTGCATTTATTCCACAAAGTACACTACCAGACATTTGGCACATGGGATCTGCAGTGTTGTCCTCAATTGATTCTAAAGCAACATTCCTAATCTCCACCTGTTGTTACAAATGGATCACCATCTGCACCCATCATATTTGTAGACACATCCTAGTCACCGTGAACTGCAATGTTCACTGGAACTGCAATACTTTTGTGTAATAACCTTCATCCGTTTATGTATAGAATTGTTGACCATGAGGCCTCTGTAGCCAACAATGTATTGTCTAGCATGTGTGCCTCCTGCTTTGGCACTCTGACCATCACCTCACTTGGCCATTTATAGATGGAAACGTGTGCCGCAGGTCTGCTTGATACTCCCCACCTACCCCAGAGGCACCAATAATGGTGTATGTATGTTTTTCGATCGCAGCAATGATAACCTTCCAGATATGCATAAAAGGGTTATGTGATCTTTATGATCTGCCTTTCTTCGGTATCATGTGTCTGTTTATGAGACTGATGTGCTTGGTAAACCAAAGGGTAGGTGCACGATCACAGGCACGTGAGGTCAGACAGGCAGTTGTTCTTCAGCACACAGGAATCTGGAGCCGGTCCAAACAGATTCCGCTGAGAAGATTCCCTTCCAATTGGGCACATCATTAAGGTAAGGGCAAGCGCAGCAGCGAGATGACAACAAGGCCAACAGAACTTCCCAATGGCAAATCCATTGCCAATGAATGCCCACACTGGTTTAGCAGTGCCTCCACAGCCTCAGCCGCGGTCCCCAGACAGAAGGTGAGTGAGGACTCATCAGGCACCACTGTTTTTACACCACAGAAATTCACAGAACAGCTACACCCAGATCTGATTCACATGCATGAGCCTGTTCCACAAGCCCTGGATCTTGCTGAAAATCAAAGTTGAGTCATGCTCGAGACAATTATTTGCAAGACAGGTGCTTTAACTGATTTCATTTGGGACCAAGGCATCTCAAAAGTACATGGGTGACACCAGCAAGGTTTCTCATCACAATTTAAGGATACATTAGAAGGTATTTTAAGCAGTTGTAGCGGAGTACCACTAATCACCAGCCCTTCCGTTGGCTGCTCAGCAATGCCCCAAAACTGGAGGATATCTGAAGATGCCTGGAGCATCTCTTAAATGCTCATATGCAAATGCAATTCACAAAGATGTAATTTCATCAGACTCTCCCTTTCATCGTGACATGCTAGTTTCAGGATCTCAAATCCTGTACTTGCAAGCAACTGGTTTGGCTGGAAGGTGTACCTGCACATCATAGCTAATACTTCTGGATCCCTGGTGATCCCAAAGTTGCATGCTGACAGTCCCTGATTTTGCCTGGGTTCAAACAATTGAAAGCTCCAGTAAGAAATACCTGAAAACCCCAAGCATGCACTACTGTCTGTGTCTTTGACAGTGTTTCTAAACTGAAATCTGTTCTGGAGAAACAGAACCTTCTTTTGTGCCACTGGCTCTCAAAACTGGCCATAGGAGATCGCACATGAAATCCATGCTGCAGCCAGAAATCTGGGTTGTGTACCACAACTACACCCTCAATCTTAAGGACCATCTCCCTCTCAATCAATAGACTGTCACGTGGTTACTAATGTGATTCATTATGTATCCCTGAATCATCAGTTAATTTAGTTTAATTTCATACCTTGCAATGCTTCTTTAAACACATAGGGCCTCATTACGACCCTGGCGCTAAGTGAAAAACGATGGCGGTAAATGGTTACCGCCATCGTTTTCCGCCACGTCCGATCATGACCCGTGACCGTTAACTACGATGCCATTAGCGGCATCGTAGTTAACGCTGCCGCTAACTGCGCCAAGGGCGCGCGCACGTGACCTCCCACACCGTACTTAGCGCCATGGCGGAAAGGTACGCGAATGCCGACCCAAGCGGACATGCACCTAACGCCATCACCCAGCCCGTTAAGTACCTTACCGCCATGGTGCTAATTACGCCATCGCGAACCAACTGTAAAGGGCCATGTAAAGTGAATGCAGTTGCCACAGGTGCACAGAAACAGCACAGGTGAAGGCAATACAGACTGAGGAAGTACAAAAAGAGCACACCCCACCCCTTCCCACACCCAGTCACACTCCACAATGATACCAATACGACTAGCAATGTTGGGGCTGGAGGACCTGATAGCAATGCAAGTGCTACAACAGCAACAACAACAACAGGCAGCACAGAGGAGACGCAGGAGGAGAAGGAGGGCAAGGCAGGCCCAGCAAGCCCCACCAGCACAGCCAGTGCCACCACGCAGGCAGCCCCCAATCCCACGCATCAGAGCCAATTCATTCAACCTCACTGCTGAGCAGATCCACACCCTGTACCGTTTGGACCGGGACACCATCACCGCCATCGTAGACATGACACACAACGACATCGTCAGCATGATAGAAACTCCAACCGCCATCCCACCCCTACTGAAGGTAGTGTCTGTACTACACTTCCTGGCCACAGGCACCTACCAGCACATAGTGGGGCACTTGCATTGCATTTCACAACCATTATTCTCACGAACACTCATCCAAGTGCTCGATGCCCTCCTCAAGCACACAGACGACCACATCTCATTACCACGGACTGCCCAGGAGATTGCAAACACCAAAGTGGGTTTCCATGCACTAGCCGGCATACCCGGTTGCATTGGTGCCATCGACTGCACCCATGTGGAATTGGTGGTTCCACGTGCCATGGAGGTACCGTACCGCAACCGGAAACAGTTCCACTCAATCAACGTGCAAATGGTCTGTGACTCCAACAAGATCATCACACATTGTTGTGCCCGATTCCCCGGATCAACCCATGATTCCATGGTCCTGAGGAACTCCACAATACCACGCTACATGGAGCGACATGCAGGCCCAAGATCCTGGCTACTCGGTGAGTCCAATGTCATGGAAGTGGGCAGGTGAATGACGTACCGATGCATACTCCACCTGGCTGAGGGGGGGGGGATGATGCATACTCCACCTGGTTGAAAGGGGGGGGAATGATGCATACTCCACCTGGCTGAAAGGGGGGGGATGATGCATACTCCACCTGGCTGAAAGGGGGGGGGGAATGATGCATACTCCACCTGGCTGAAAGGGGGGGGGGAATGATGCATACTCCACCTGGCTGAAAGGGGGGGGAATGATGCATACTCCACCTGGCTGTGAGTAGCAGAGAGAACGGAGACAGAGGATACCCTGAAGCAACCCATGCTCCACCCAACACCAGTAAAGCCAATAGCCAATGCATGCAGCCCTACCATGTGAATGAGGTTGTGTCCCAACCATGACACAACCATCTGCAAGTGCATTCTACCAAATCAGACCACATTGTCAACAATGAAAAGCACCTACATGCACGTCACCAAACACCATCAACCGATAGGCCTGTCCCCCATAACTGCCCACGAAGGAGGCACATGACGGACAGAAACATCAACACACCATTACACAGACAGCAGGGCCCCCACAATGTCCCTGTCTACATCAGCATTGCTCACTGGGGTCATGATGAGGCCCACAGCAATGTTGCAATGATGTGCGCATTGCCATCACAGGACATGTGCCAGGCCAACTAACCAAACGGCATGAACGGACACAGTGGATGGGCACTCACAATGCACTCAACCCCTCTGCATACATTGGGTGATGGCATGCAAAACAGGCCATGGGAGCCATGAGCATATACTGGTTGCATTGCGTGAATCAATTAGTGCATGTAGAAGTGAGACAAAGTAACAGTTGGATGCAAGCCATGGTGGCACATCATGTTCTTGATCAGACGACATGACTGACACATACATTCTCGCCTACATACAGGTGATGCAGGCTATCCCCTGAAGAGGTGGCTCCTTACACCAGTCCGGAACCCGCAGAACCAGCACGAGGAGGACTTCACCCGTGCACATACACGTACTCGTGTGGTCATAGAGCAGACATTCGGCCTATTGAAGGCACGGTTCCGAAGCCTCAGCAGGTCTGGTGGGGCACTCCTGTACCGCCATGAGAAGGTGGCAAAGATCGTCATGGCATGTGTCATGCTACACAATATGTGCGTCAGACGGAATGTGCCCCTGCCCCCTGACGCAGAACTGCAACCACCTGACGATGAGGATGAAGAGGGTGCAGATGGGGCGGCACCCAATGGAGGAGGCGATGCACAGGAGGGGCGTGCAATGCGCCAAAGTATCATCGAGCACTGCTTCTAGCACACACGGCTGGTGTGTATCACATGGAGACTGCACTTGGGGCACTGTGTGTCTCTGGGACATGCACACTGTGGACTGTACACCAATAAAGCACACATATGCAATGAAAATGTTCACACATTTCATTTCGGGAAAGCAAAAAGTGTATTTCAATCATAAAATGTCGTGACACAACCACTCCCCCCTCCCCCTGCCCCCTGCACACCCCAACACACCCCCTCCCCCTCCCCCCTGCACACCCCAACACACCCCCTCCCCACTCCCCCCTGCACACCCCAACACACCCCCTCCCACCTCCCCCCTGCACACCCCAACACACCCCATGTAGGTGTCAACAGATGCCTGTGACAGTGGCCACAGGCTGTTACAAGCCCCCTCTCCCGGCCCCCGGGGCACCCCTGGCTGTGGAGCGCAGGTTCCGTCCGGAACGTCGGACGGGGCTACTCTGTGCAGAAATGGCAGCGGAGGATGTCCCTGCCTGCCCCCGTGCATGCACGTCCTGTAGGGTGTGGGTGAGCTCAGTGAGCGCACGACGCAAGCCGGCAAGTTCACCACAGATGTCCCTGGACATGGCCTGCATGGCATCCCTCAGGGTGGCAGTGCTCTGCGCTACTTCGGCCCTTAGGGTCTCCGTGGCCTGTTCAATGGTTGCCCTAGCCCCCACACATTCCGTTGCATGCTCAGTCAGCATCGTGGACAGTTGTTGCTGCCGTTCTATGATGTCCTCGAGGGACTGCTGCCCCTGCTGGGCCATGCCCAGTGCTGGTGGTGTGATGGAGGGGCTGCTCCCCTCCTGTGGACTGAGGACTGGGCATGGGGTAGAAGGCCACTCCTCTACCTCTGTGTGCCCCTGTGTGTGATCCTCATGGGGGCTGGCGTCTGACAAACAGGGGGAATGTAGTAGGTCAGTGGGGCTTCTGACTTCGTGCTCCTCAATGTCAGAGTCTGAACATGCAGCAATTGCAGCTGTTTCTCCCATGTTGCTGCTGGCCGCAGACCCGGTGCCTTCTGTGGCAGGCAATGTTGGTACAGGTGGAGCTGCTGCTGCTGGCCTGCTGCCTACAGGGGTGCTTGCCGGTGGCCCGTCCGGTTTGCTTGCAGTGGATTCTGCTTGTTGTGGGGTCTGCCTCACTGCAGCTGAGGTTGAGGGTGCGGGGATGGTATTATTGACCTTCTTGGCTCTCTTTGTTGCAGGGGTGTCCTGGTCCTCGGGGTGTGAATCTGTGCCTGTGGTGGTGCAAAGGAGGGAGGGCGTTATTGATGGGTCTGCGGACTTTGGAATGACAATGATTGACATGATTCTGGTCAGTAGATGAGGCAGATTTCAGGCAGGGCCACGCAGGTTGTCTCCTTTTTGTGTGGAATGTGGATGCAGGTATGTGGGTGCCAGCAGTGTATACAGGGTGGTGCTCGCATGTGGCTATGGGCATTGTGGAGCTGATGTGTTGCATTTACACTCTAGGGCAACCTTGTGCTACACATGAATGGACTGCAGTGACTATGGCATGTATTGTTTGAGGCACCTACCTTCATCGCCTGATGTCGGAGCTCCCCTTTCCATCCCTCCGACGCCTTCAATGCCTTCCATGCCAATCGTGGTTGCACAAATCTCCTCCCACGGTTGGAGTTTTAGTGGGGATTCCGAACCTCCACCGGTACCCAGGGCAAGGTTGCGGTTTGCAGAGATGACGGCTCTGACCCGTATGCGAAGGTCATCCCAGCGCTTCCTGCACTGCTGTGGGGTGCGGGGTACGGGGTACGCTGACGCGCTCGGCCACCAGGGCCCAGATGGCCTTCTTTTTCGCTATCACTGTCCTGGTCATTTCCGGGGAGAAAACGACAGCTGCGTTGTCTTGCAGGGTCTCCGCAAGCATGCAGAGTTCCTCCCGGCTAAATGTTTCCTGGCGCTGGGGGTCACATGCCTTCTTAACAACTTTAGGCATTTTTGGGTAGTTGGATGGGTGGGTGATTGGTGGGGACAGGTGTCTGCGTTGGATCTGGCGTTGTTCGGTAGGATGGCAATGGATTGTGTTTTTAAAGATGGCCGACGTGCTGTTTCCCGTTCCGCCGCGATGACGCTATTTCCGGTTCTGCTTTTTACGGTGACCGCTAATTGCGCCCACCGCTAATTACGGTGGCCGCTAATTACGGCGGCCGCTACTTACGGTGGCGGAAGTGCACCTTGCACGACTTACGATGCCGGTAGGGGCCTTTTCCGCCATGGTGTTAATTGCATTACCGCCATGGCGTGATGCTCGTGCGCGATGGGTCGTAATGTGGCGCTCTTTACGCCATCGGCCCACGGCGTTAACGCTCATTACGCCATGGCGGTAATGACGGCAGATTACCGCCTGGGTCGTAATGAGGCCCATAATCATCATTAACATCTTGCTATGATTTTTTTGGTGGTAAGAGGAACTTATTTGCAGTCCAGCCACAGAAGAAAGAGCAAACATGTTTTCCACCTTGTTAGGGAGAATTCTCCAGAATGGCTAATTTCCCTTACCTACCGAGTCCCTCAGCAGTTTTGCTGGATTTCTAGGATTCATTTTTTTCACCTGGTAAGAGTGTGAGCCCTTTTTCCCACTCTTACATGTGTTTTGATGTGTGTTTTACATTCTTGGGTTCATAGACTGTGAAGTCTCACCCACTCCATAGGCATCATCTTTTTTCTGTGTATTACACAGCGCCTTTAGTGCAGTGACACAAGGTTGTCTTTTAGACTTCCCACTATAACTCCATTTTCTGGGACTGACTACTGTCTCCCAGAACATGTAAAATTGCCATTGCCTGTACTAGTCTTTTTACATTTAAAGACCCAGTACAACCGATCTTCCATAGAGTACTGGGAGGTTTAATAGTTATCCCTTTTTGTCTGTTTCTCATGGAACATTATTTCATTCCCCTTTCTCTAAGATTTGGTTGGTGGCAGTGGTATCTACCATTTATATCCTACCGTGGACTATGAAAATAGCTGTGGTACTGTTAGAGGCTATGGTGGTAGCCTCAAACTTTAATCCGCTAGACCCCTTTTAATTTTATTTGGTTCTGGCTGGGTTTATTCGCCATTTCTTTTTGTAAAGGTATTTCTTGTGTTTTACTCTGCACGCCAAACCAGTTTTGGTTCCTTTGTTTGCTGTCCTTTGGCGGGCTTCTGCACAGAAGCCCTCCTTAGGCGCCTGAGTGTCTGGGTGGGCAGGATGTGAGGGAGGAGTTTGAGGTCCCCTGCACAGGGTCTCCTTGGAGACCCAAGTCACACTCTAGTTTGATTGACTAGGTGGCTGTCCTTCCAGGACAGACACCCTGCTTTGTGATTGTCAGCCAGACTGTGTGAATGGGGGAAAACTGCTTAAAATCAGGTATCTGGAACTGGGAAGGCAGAGTTGCCACTGGATTGAGAGAACTGAAGAGAAGCTGAAGGAAGAGAACTACTGCAACTACTGAACCTCCTGGTGAAGCCCTGCTGCAGGTCTGAATTGCCTGAAACTTCAATGACAAGGAAGATCTGCAAGTAATCTTCTCCCCTTGAGCTGGTGGGACCAACCAGTTTGCCAAACACCAAGCAAGGCCTCCCTCTCCTGGTCGAATTTGCTGTGCATCGCTGCAGTAAACCGGATAGCCAGGAGGACCGTACCCTGTTTGGGTTTTAAGGAGCGCACCTTTTATTCGTCGCTTTGCTTTTGCTGCTGGTTTCGTCCCTGGCAGTGCAGGGCCCGTGAGTCTTCCTCCTTCTTGTCAGTCTGACAGTCACTCCAGGAACCGTGAGCCTGCAGGACCTGCCAGGAACTTCTGCCTCAGCTACAGCATGCTTCTTCTACTAAGCTACTGTTCAAATCCACTCGTTCGTTCCGTCCGACCATGGTGAAAATGTTTTAAATCTTTCGCTAATCTGAGGGCTTGTCCTTCTCTACTCTTTCAAATAACTTTTCTTCCGACCAACTTCGTTTCGAACTCTTGGCAAAGACTTACCGCGAACTACTCTGAACTGTGTAATGCTCTGCAAAGACTCTGAACCAATAACATTGGCCCAGGCCTATTGATTTGAATCCTAGTTGTAGTAAGCCTTTTTTAGATTGCTCTGCCTATTACTTGTTGGTGCTGCTTGATTTTGAATAACCTTGTCTTTCCATCCCTTTTTAAATCGCTGGAGTGCCATTTTGCTCACACTTCATTTTGACCTTAACTTGTCCAGAATTGATTGGGTGGTCTGTAGTGTATTAAGATTGTGATTTTCTGTGGCTTCATACTAGTGAACTGTTTTATAACTGATGGTGTGAATAAATGTATATTCTTTTACTCAGAAACCTTGAATCAGTGTTTGCATGAACCATAGTCACTGCTGTCCTTTGTGTAACTTCTGATACTGCTCACTTTACTCTTGAGATAAGTCTGGCTACTCAGCCATAGCTACCACTTTACTGTGTAGTACAGGCTTGTACCAAAGGTGAATTTGTACTTACACTTGTAGTCTTAATTGTGTGTGGTGTTCCCAAAGAGTACTGCATATGATTCTGCCTAACACCCCTGTGTTAATTTGATGGGCAAAACCTGCAGGTAAACTTTCATGTCAAAAACTTCAGCAAGATGATTTTGCATAGGCTGACAATCAGAACAGGGACTCCTCCTCAGCATTGGCCTTTTCTCTGGTATTGCCCCAGTGTTGTTGTCAGCCCACACTGCTGTGACACTGCTGCTGGTTATTACAGTAGTGGAGCTGCATACATTTCGTGCAGGCTGACTTCAGCAGTGTCGCCTTCCAACTCATTGCTATTGTAGGGGAGGATTGGTCCAAAAGACCCCCCTTACCTACATTCCCTCCCCAGGTGAGGGCCATGGCTCATCGGGCGACCCCTCCTTACCACCAGGGCCCAGGTGGTGGACGGCTCACCTGCTGAAGACATTGCCCAAACGTATTAAATTTAGTTAGGCCTCAGAAACCATTTTGTCTAATGAAGATGGTGTGAGCTCGGCGCACTGCAGCGCGGCCCCTACTTTTGGAGAGTTTCAATTATCCCTGTGGCCGCAGCTCCCTGGCAGATCCGCTGTGTGCCCGTTCCCACGAATAAGACGGACATGAGCTAGTGTAAGATACCAACACTGTAACATTTCACCTTCCGCAGTGTATCACTGCTTCCAACATGACCCGGCCAGCAGAGCCGGGTGGAAAAAGAACTGTAAAATGGCCATCAGATAAAAGCAGAAGTTCCCAAATACTGATGCTAAAACTACCTGCAATGGGCGTATTTTCTCCACAAACCTCTTGGATTAAGAAAACCTGTAAAATGTACAGATATGGCAGAATACATGTTCACATGGCATTAACAATGAAGCACCCACACCACTGCAGTTATGTGCAAATAGTAGAAGCGTCCCGGGGGGGGGGGGTTATTTGTTATGCGTATCATTGAAATGTTTACACCCCACGGTCCCGCGCCATAACCAAACTAATGCTGCTAGAGTGCAAAGAAAGACAAACACAACCATACCGAGGGCTCATGTGAAGGACGCGCGAGAATGCGCCCTTCACGTGTGTATGTCCAAGCCCCTTATGTGCCACTACTGTCACGTACGGTGGCGAGTCGTTTTCTATTTGCTCCACCAACCTTATTGCTACCTCACTTACTGTAAATGTATATGCATATAACAAAATGTTGTAGTTGTTAAAACATAGTGTACAAATAATGTGCTCGGGCTGGCTATATTTGAGAGGCATTTAGCAAAGTTAAAAATGTAAGCCTTGGAATGATTCAATGAGTATTGTATAGTATTCAAATGTTATTGATGCTTTCATCTATGGTCGGCAACACACGAGGAAGATACCTTTGTGAATATGAGCAAGGCCATTCCCCCTCCCTCCCTGCGAAGCCTGCCAGACGAGAGAGCAGAGGCCAGCGCTGCGCTACTCCACCTCCCCCAACTAGGCTGGAGCCGCTTCAAAGATTTGTAGTTCCCTCTGCAGCGCCCAAGGCCACGGCCCGCCACCTGCATTATTTACAGCCCAGCAGTAAACCTCTGCCTGAATACACAAATCCAGAGGGGCCCCCTCTTAAACCCCACAACCCACCGGATCACCTTAGGACCCCCAACATTATAGCAACGCATTCATAATGACTTCTAACAAAACAGGAGGACATGTACCGTCTGTCCCATGCCCTGAGACCCAGCCCCACGACCTATGGTACCCGGTCAACAGGACACTGGTAACCGTGTACTGATGAATCGCCATCGAACCCCTCTCAAGGTGCATTCCTCCTGTGTTGCATTAACCTGAAGAATAACCTATTGGAAGATTTACTAAAGAAAATAATATTGCAATGACTGAATGACTGCGGTGTGCATGGCCTAGGGCAAAGAAGTCAGGAAAAGACATTCATCTCTGACACTGGCCACAGTGGTACAACAACACCGCCCGGATGAACCCAGCTGACCTGCCAGGCCCAGCCCAACCCACGAGGCTGACCAGTGACGTCCTCCAGCCAAGACCAACCACATCACAGCAGCACCTATAGCTAGTCGTCGCCACCCAATCCCATTGAACTTGTGCCCCCTATAGTGTGTAGGTTTTGGTGACGTTTTTTGTAAATATATACGCCTGTCTTTGCTATTGTCGGACAGAGCACTCTCGGAGTTTGCAGAGTTCTTTGCATGCCCTATTCTGATTGATAAACTCCCCTTTACGCTCACTCACACTTGTTCTGGCCTTATTCCCATTGTGGGAGAGTCCATCATTGTCTCTCATTGCGGGGAGGATCGTGCTGGTTGGGGACGCTTGCCTTCAGTGTGACCCCGAAAGCGTGATTTTGATTTTTTCCCAACATATCCCTACCGTCCCCTTTGGCACGAAAATCTCCGGTCGAAAAGGGATATGCACGGTGCGCCGGCTCCGGGAGGCTGCCCGCCAACGGCGACCGGTACGCTCAGAAGTGCGCACTCAACAGAGAGAGGGTACGGGATCCCGGTTGAAAAATCCCCTTTGAGTACCGCTCGCGGGAGCCGGGGCTGACTGTTGAGCATACGGCAGCACTGCCTGGACGGACCCAGTTTCGGAGACTCTCGGTTCAAGACGGGCACGTGAGTATTGAGTGCGAGCGATCATAACGGGAATAGAGGAGGAAATGTAGGACAGGGAACGAGGCGGGGTAAACAGGGGCACATTGGGTCTACTAAGGACCATCTTAAACTTTCTTTGCTTTTCTTTGCATATGGCCATTAGGATTAAGAGGTGATTAAGAGATAAAAGTGACGGGAACCTAGCTCCGAGAGGGGGTGGAAGGCGGCGCCGCATAGTGCTATCTTGACTAGTACTGGGAATATATGAAGAAGTGGAAAATAAGATAAAAGTGTCTGGCAAAGGGAGACACAGAGAATATATTAGTGACTGCTATTCTTTCTATTCTTTTCTTAGAGTTACGGGAAAAATAAAAGTGGGTCAGTACAAAACAAAAGAGATAGAGTAAAGAGACAGAGAGTTCTACCCTAAAATTGAAGATCAAACTCATATATATATATATATATATATATATATATATATATATATATATATATATATATATATATATATATATATATATATATATTTATACATATATCTGAATAAAACGGACAGGGACAGCCGGCCACGGAGGAAAGGGAGGACAAATTGGACTGTGAATAGAGTGTTACAGAAGGGTGTGTGAACATTGTATGTGTCAAGAGACAACTTTGTGTAATGGTTGTGTACAAATGGTCAGAAATGTATAGCCATTGAGTGGTCATGGTAAGTGAGACAAGACAAAGCATCATAAAGACAAGAGTAATAAGGTGAAGTGAGTGTGTACCTTTCTGATTTTTGGGTTAACATTGTTGAGATTACTGATGGTTTGCTCTTGTACATGCCCCCCGAAGAGAACAGAATAGAGGCCGTGCGCAGCCAATCTCATGGTGTGCAGGCGGAGGGAGGAACACGAAGGTACCCACGATTCAGTAGGACATAAAATACGCAAACTCACATGGTGATACGTTTGTATTGAGATATCGAGATACATAGAGATACACAAGTACCAGGTGGGCACAAGGTATGGGGGCAGAAACACCCTTATCACATATTTGCAAGAACCTGCCTGGGTACGCGGAACGGATTAAGAAATATCATGACCAATGGATCACAGAGTTGAAGGGAGAGGGGTTGCCTCAGATATGGCCCGAAGGGGGTTCATTTGACAAGAGTGTCCTAGACATGGTAGCCACATGCATTTGTTTGAAATACAAGGGGAAGCAGTTGCATAATAGGAGAGAAATATTAGATCTCTGGAGGCTGTTTGAAGAGATACCGCCGCCTAAGGCAAGGGAATTAGATCCTAATCTACCATCTACCACTGATAATCCACTAATGATACACAAAGATGATAACGTATTGCCAGAAAAAGAGCCACCGATAGAGGTAACAAGGTTGTACCCAATACTAAACAAGCCAGTGCCCGCAGAGGGATACAGTGACCCTACTTATGTGCCCCCACCGACGACTATCACAACCCAAGGGCCAACAGCACCCCTTCCATACGAGAGTAATATGGGGCGAGCTCAGGTGAGCACACCGAGGGTGGACATAGAAAAACTAACCGACGATCTAGAATCAAGACTCTCCATAGCGAAAGACGAGCTCTCGAGGATAAAAAGCATATGTGAGCGGACCGCACTTAATGCAGCAAGATCGGAGCACACGTCTAGAGCGCAGAGCGAGGGTAGAACATTTGAAGAAGGGTGGAAAAAAGGCGAGATACTGTTCAGAATTCAGGAAGAACCAACACGAATAATCGAACTAGAGACAAGAGAGGGATGTACTGACACTGAAGAGAGGCCTATAGGGGACAGGGAGGAGCTACTATGTGAAATAAGAAGAAGGAGGGGCGAGCAAGTGGATATACGCCTTTGAGAAACACACTGCCCGGGTACCCCTAGCAATAGGGGATGTGAAGAGCTTACTCGTATCAGCAGTAGGGGATCAGGCCGACAGAGTATGGGTCAAGGCTGGTTTCCCAGGAGTAACATTAGACTGCGATCGCCATGATGGGGCCTCCTTTAACACAGTGCCCGCAAGGGTGTGGGATGCTTTGCGGGAAATGTTTCCTGACACCCCAGACTTACAGTCAGTAATGCAGTGTACAATGAATGACGGGGAAGATGCTATGGATTACATTTTTCGGGTGCAAGAGATGTGGAGAGCAGAAACGGGTACGCCCTGGTATCAATCGACATCATTATTTTACTTCATTATAAAGAGGGGGCTGCCGAAAGAGGTGCAAAAGGCGCTCGACAAGATAGCAGGTATTGAGGCGAAGGGATGGCCTGAAATTCAGACTATAATAGTGCACCACTGTAAGAGAATAAAAGAAAGGGAGAAGGAGGTGGCGCAGAAACGATTGGCAGATGAAGCGAAACTAGTGCAGACAAAGTTGGTGAAGGTCGCAGCAGCAGTAGCCGCGCTCCCACACAGCAGGGAGGGAGATGAGGAAGAGGAGGGGCTTGTAGCAATACAAGGAAGGATGGCAACTAATTGGGCAGGAGCAGGACAGAGGCAGTGGAACGAGCAGGAGCAGGGCAGAGGTCTGCAGTGGCAAGAGTGGGCCCCTCGAGGGGGAAGAGGTGTGTACAGGGGCCGAAGAGGAGGTGGACCGGGGTACGGAGGAATGGGAGGAAATGGATGGCAGGGTCCCAGAGGTGCGCAAGGGAGTTGTTGGAACTGCGGGAGGTGGGGACATTACTCTAGGGAGTGCAGAAGCAGACCAAACAACGGATTTCCAGAGGCAGAACATCATGGCCATCCCCATCCAGGGAGCCCATATGGTCTCCCAATGGGAAAACAACAAAGAAACCCAGGGCAGGGGTACAGAGAGCAACAACAGGGACACCAATACAGAACACAGAATCACCCACAAAACAATGACACTATGCACTACACGCCAGGCAACCCTTTTGCGACAACATCAAACGGAGCCCCAGCACCAGCCCCTTATAGTGGCGTGTCAGTGGTTTCAGGGAGCGTGTTCAACCAAGGGGGGGCAATGAGACACCCCGCATAGGACAGCCCACAGAGAACACTTGCGTGTCCAGTTCTATCTACCACCTACGATGCAGCAGAGGAACCATTGGTAGGGGCGCAGTTAGGAGACAAGCAGTTCATATTCATGGTGGATTCGGGAGCAGAGAAATCATGTATTAGGGAGGGCCGGTTCCCGTTATCTAACCGAAAGTTAGAGACGCAGGGGTTCTCTGGGGCTGTAATTGAAGTTCCTTACACAGAAGCATTGGATGTGACGGTAGGGGGTAAAACTGTAAAAACACCCTTACTGTATTATGAACATTCGCCAATAAATTTACTAAGGAGGGATCTTCTTAGCAAACTCAATATGACGATATCATTCACTGAGAGAGGTATAGTGTGTTCAACACCAGGAATATGCCCATTACGTGTAATGCTGGTAGTAAAGGCTCACACAACCGCACCAGAAATACGTGGTTTGCCAGTGGACGAGAGAATGTTTATTGAAGGACTAAAGACGCTGGCCCTCATAGTTCCTGAGCTAAAAAGAATGGATTGGAGAATACCGGCGGAGTTCCTCTTCCGCCCAATAGTGCACCCTGACATAGCACCAGGATCAGTGGTATCATTAGACTTGCACGCTGTACAGGTATCTGCGAAAAGGATCTCTGTGATTGGAATGGATATAGAAGGATGTGAGTGGCGTACAGTACTGTGTACCAATGCCAACATTTCCCTGAGAGACTTAAATGATGAGGATCTCTTTTCAGATTCGGAAGGGGATGGTGAAATAGTAATGGAAATAGCAATGCCCTGTGACATTCTGATTCAGGCTAGAGAAATTCCTGTCCAGCTGATGGCAGTGGTGGGAGCACCACCGTCATTATTCGATGATGACATGAGGCTAGTACCAAATAATTTGTCGACAACAGGGCCCCATAACATAGGGTTGTTGCATGGAGTACAACCAGTGATAATAAAGCTCAAACAAGGAGCGATTATACCCCGAGTTAAACAATATCCATTGTCCCGTGAAGCTGAAGAAGGGATAAAAGAGACAATAAATGCACTACTAGCACAAGGGATAATAGTACCTTCAAACTCCCCATGTAACACATGCATTTACCCAATTAAAAAAGCAAAGGGAGGGTCTTGGAGGATGATCCAGGATTTACGTCCCCTAAATGATGTAATACAGAAAGAGTTCCCTTCGGTCCCGAACCCTGCATCAATATTATGCAGCATCCCAAAAACGGCATCACATTTCACGGTGGTCGATTTGAAAAACGCATTTTTCTCCATCCCCTTGGCTGAAGAGAGCAGATACCTGACAGCATTTACACTAGGGGGGAAGAGATATGAACATTGTAGATTACCACAGGGATACTGTGAGAGCCCGAGCATATTCAACCGCATACTACATGAAGACCTAGGAAACTTATCAGTTGAGAGCACAATTATTCAGTACGTAGACGATTTACTCGTCTGTGCACAGGATGAAGAAACATGCCAAAAAGATTCAATAACACTCCTGACCCTGTTGGCCAATAAGGGGTACAAAGTAGACAAGGAAAAGCTACAATATTGTCTGACAGAAGTTCTATACTTGGGACAGCTAATATCAAAAGATGGAAAAAGAATAATCCCCGACAGGGTAGAGGCAATAAAATTAGTAAGAGAACCCACAACAGTGAAGGAGATGCAGAAATTCTTGGGAATGTGCAACTATTGCCGAGCATGGATATTAGATTATGCAGCATACACGAGACCCTTACTGCAAGCGCTCAAGGAGGCCCAACAGGAGAACAAGAAAATAGAATGGTCAGAAGAAATGAGCGCCTCCTTCACATCATTAAAAGAGTTGATTTCAAGCGCTCCAGTGCTCGCAAATCCTGATTATGGGCGCGAATTTTACCTGTTCTCACACTGCAAGGGGACACTCATGACAGCTGTACTGACACAAAAGACGTCCCTAGGACACAAACCTTTGGCTTACTATAGTGGCACTTTGGATGCTGTGATGCAAGGACATTTCGCGTGCGAGCAATCGCTCGCTGCAGCCGCGTTCGCAATTGAGAAAAGTGCCACAATAGTAATGGGATGCCCTGTTACATTGTTTGTGGAGCATTCATTATTTGCAATATTGGAAAGGTCAAAGAGTACACTGACAACACAGCGGGCAACCGCCTATGAAATAATATTGTCCAGCGCCAATATCCATGTGGTGCGATGCAGGACAGTGAATCCGCCAACATTCATTACAGAAGCATGCACACTAGAGGACATGCAGGAACACGATTGTGCAACTTACACAGGAGAAAGATGGGAGGACACAGTGGTGTGCGAGAATGCCCTGACCGAGGGGGAAGTATACTTCGTAGACGGATCAGCATCAATTGACGTGGACACAGGAGAAAAACATGTGGGTATGGCAGTGGTGAGATTAGAAGACGGTGAGTATGAGACACTAGTGCAGTACAGCCTTCCATCACATTTCTCAGCACAAGCAGCAGAACTCATTGCCCTAATAGAAGCATTGCACGCAGCCAAAGGGTGCGCAGTGACAATTTACACAGATTCAGCTTATATGACGACAACAGTACATTGAGGTCTGGCAAGATGGGGACGGAGGGGGTTTCGAAGAGCAGATGGGACTCCAGTCCAACATGCAGAATTACTGAAGGAGTTAATTGAAGCCCTACGAGATCCCACCATGGTAGCAATAGTGAAGTGCCAAGCACATACGTGCAACACAGACGTTGTGTCTTTGGGAAACGCGGCAGCGGACGCGGCTGCCAAAGAAGCCTCATACTTTGAGAAATGTGAAGCAGGTGAGTACATGCTACAGCACAAGACAAACGAGGAGCTTCCAGAAGGGTACAATACAATGCCTTTATCACAAATACTAGAGTTGCAGGAAGGAGCAAGTGCAGATGAAAAGGCGATGTGGGTGAAACGAGGGTGCAGCCAATCAGCAACAGACTTACTGTGGCGACAAAATAACTCAGGGAAAGTGGTAATGTCAGTAAAATTATTAGAAATAGCGTTTCAACAACTACACTTCCCAGCACACAACACGAAACAACACATTGCAGCAGAGAAACAGGAAGAGTGGTTCGTGCCCTGTCGTCAGGAGCACTTGTCAAGATTGACACTGGAGTGCACAACATGCCAGATATACAGTTCAGGAATGACATTACGTACGCTCAGGGGAACAATTCCAAAACCGATTGGGCCCTTCAGAGAGTTACACATCGACTACACGGACATGGGAGAAAGGTGTAATGGGGCACGTTATATGATTGTGGTTGTGTGCCCATTTTCAAGATGGGTGGAAGCGGGCCCATGTGCACGACCTGATGCTAAAAGCGCTGCGAAGTTCCTAGTGAGAGAAGTATTTCCGCGCTGGGGAATTTGTGACGTGATTCGCTCGGACAACGGCACTCACTTTGTAAATGAACTCTTCAAGGAAGTAACAACACTGTTGGGAATAAAGCACAAATTGCGCTCGATTTATCATCCTCAAAGGAAGAGAAGCTGAAGGAAGAGAACTACTGCAACTACTGAACCTCCTGGTGAAGCCCTGCTGCGGGTCTGAATTGCCTGAAACGTCAATGACAAGGAAGATCTGCAAGTAATCTTCTCCCCTTGAGCTGGTGGGACCAACCAGTTTGCCAAACACCAAGCAAGGCCTCCCTCTCCTGGTCGAATTTGCTGTGCATCGCTGCAGTAAACCGGATAGCCAGGAGGACCGTACCCTGTTTGGGTTTTAAGGAGCGCACCTTTTATTCGTCGCTTTGCTTTTGCTGCTGGTTTCGTCCCTGGCAGTGCAGGGCCCGCAAGTCTTCCTCCTTCTTGTCAGTCTGACAGTCACTCCAGGAACCGTGAGCCTGCAGGACCTGCCAGGAACTTCTGCCTCAGCTACAGCATGCTTCTTCTACTAAGCTACTGTTCAAATCCACTCGTTCGTTCTGTCCGACCACGGTGAAAATGTTTTAAATCTTTCGCTAATCTGAGGGCTTGTCCTTCTCTACTCTTTCAAATAACTTTTCTTCCGACCAACTTCGTTTCGAACTCTTGGCAAAGACTTACCGCGAACTACTCCAAACTGTGTAATGCTCTGCAAAGACTCTGAACCAATAACATTGGCCCAGGCCTATTGATTTGAATCCTAGTTGTAGTAAGCCTTTTTTAGATTGCTCTGCCTATTACTTGTTGGTGCTGCTTGATTTTGAATAACCTTGTCTTTCCATCCCTTTTTAAATCGCTGGTTTGCCATTTTGCTCACACTTCATTTTGACCTTAACTTGTCCAGAATTGATTGGGTGGTCTGTAGTGTATTAAGATTGTGATTTTCTGTGGCTTCATACTAGTGAACTGTTTTATAACTGATGGTGTGAATAAATGTATATTCTTTTACTCAGAAACCTTGAATCAGTGTTTGCATGAACCATAGTCACTGCTGTCCTTTGTGTAACTTCTGATACTGCTCACTTTACTCTTGAGATAAGTCTGGCTACTCAGCCATAGCTACCACTTTACTGTGTAGTACAGGCTTGTACCAAAGGTGAATTTGTACTTACACTTGTAGTCTTAATTGTGTGTGGTGTTCCCAAAGAGTACTGCATATGATTCTGCCTAACACCCCTGTGTTAATTGGATGGGCAAAACCTGCAGGTAAACTTTCATGTCAAAAACTTCAGCAAGATGATTTTGCATAGGCTGACAATCAGAACAGGGACTCCTCCTCAGCATTGGCCTTTTCTCTGGTATTGCCCCAGTGTTGTTGTCAGCCCACACTGCTGTGACACTGCTGCTGGTTATTACAGTAGTGGAGCTGCATACATTTCGTGCAGGCTGACTTCAGCAGTGTCGCCTTCCAACTCATTGCTATTGTAGGGGAGGATTGGTCCAAAAGACCCCCCTTGCCTACATTCCCTCCCCAGGTGAGGGCCATGGCTCATCGGGCGACCCCTCCTTACCACCAGGGCCCAGGTGGTGGACGGCTCACCTGCTGAAGACATTGCCCAAACGTATTAAATTTAGCTAGGCCTCAGAAACCATTTTGTCTAATGAAGATGGTGTGAACTCGGCGCACTGCAGCGCGGCCCCTACCTTTGGAGAGTTTCAATTATCCCTGTGGCCGCAGCTCCCTGGCAGATCCGCTGTGTGCCCGTTCCCACGAATAAGACGGACATGAGCTAGTGTAAGATACCAACACTGTAACATTTCACCTTCCGCAGTGTATCACTGCTTCCAACATGACCCGGCCAGCAGAGCCGGGTGGAAAAAGAACTGTAAAATGGCCATCAGATAAAAGCAGAAGTTCCCAAATACTGATGCTAAAACTACCTGCAATGGGCGTATTTTCTCCACAAACCTCTTGGATTAAGAAAACCTGTAAAATGTACAGATATGGCAGAATACATGTTCACATGGCATTAACAATGAAGCACCCACACCACTGCAGTTATGTGCAAATAGTAGAAGCGTCCCGGGGGGGGGGGTTATTTGTTATGCGTATCATTGAAATGTTTACACCCCACGGTCCCGCGCCATAACCAAACTAATGCTGCTAGAGTGCAAAGAAAGACAAACACAACCATACCGAGGGCTCATGTGAAGGACGCGCGAGAATGCGCCCTTCACGTGTGTATGTCCAAGCCCCTTATGTGCCACTACTGTCACGTACGGTGGCGAGTCGTTTTCTATTTGCTCCACCAACCTTATTGCTACCTCACTTACTGTAAATGTATATGCATATAACAAAATGTTGTAGTTGTTAAAACATAGTGTACAAATAATGTGCTCGGGCTGGCTATATTTGAGAGGCATTTAGCAAAGTTAAAAATGTAAGCCTTGGAATGATTCAATGAGTATTGTATAGTATTCAAATGTTATTGATGCTTTCATCTATGGTCGGCAACACACGAGGAAGATACCTTTGTGAATATGAGCAAGGCCATTCCCCCTCCCTCCCTGCGAAGCCTGCCAGACGAGAGAGCAGAGGCCAGCGCTGCGCTACTCCACCTCCCCCAACGAGGCTGGAGCCGCTTCAAAGATTTGTAGTTCCCTCTGCAGCGCCCAAGGCCACGGCCCGCCACCTGCATTATTTACAGCCCAGCAGTAAACCTCTGCCTGAATACACAAATCCAGAGGGGCCCCCTCTTAAACCCCACAACCCACCGGATCACCTTAGGACCCCCAACATTATAGCAACACATTCATAACGACTTCTAACAAAACAGGAGGACATGTACCGTCTGTCCCATGCCCTGAGACCCAGCCCCACGACCTATGGTACCCGGTCAACAGGACACTGGTAACCGTGTACTGATGAATCGCCATCGAACCCCTCTCAAGGTGCATTCCTCCTGTGTTGCATTAACCTGAAGAATAACCTATTGGAAGATTTACTAAAGAAAATAATATTGCAATGACTGAATGACTGCGGTGTGCATGGCCTAGGGCAAAGAAGTCAGGAAAAGACATTCCTCTCTGACACTGGCCACAGTGGTACAACAACACCGCCCGGATGAACCCAGCTGACCTGCCAGGCCCAGCCCAACCCACGAGGCTGACCAGTGACCGCCTCCAGCCAAGACCAACCACATCACAGCAGCACCTATAGCTAGTCGTCGCCACCCAATCCCATTGAACTTGTGCCCCCTATAGTGTGTAGGTTTTGGTGACGTTTTTTGTAAATATATACGCCTGTCTTTGCTATTGTCGGACAGAGCACTCTCGGAGTTTGCAGAGTTCTTTGCATGCCCTATTCTGATTGATAAACTCCCCTTTACGCTCACTCGCACTTGTTCTGGCCTTATTCCCATTGTGGGAGAGTCCATCATTGTCTCTCATTGCGGGGAGGATCGTGCTGGTTGGGGACGCTTGCCTTCAGTGTGACCCCGAAAGCGTGATTTTGATTTTTTCCCAACATATCCCTACCGTCCCCTTTGGCACGAAAATCTCCGGTCGAAAAGGGATACGCACGGTGCGCCGGCTCCGGGAGGCTGCCCGCCAACGGCGACCGGTACGCTCAGAAGTGCGCACTCAACAGAGAGAGGGTACGGGATCCCGGTTGAAAAATCCCCTTTGAGTACCGCTCGCGGGAGCCGGGGCTGACTGTTGAGCGTACGGCAGCACTGCCTGGACGGACCCAGTTTCGGAGACTCTCGGTTCAAGACGGGCACGTGAGTATTGAGTGCGAGCGATCATAACGGGAATAGAGGAGGAAATGTAGGACAGGGAACGAGGCGGGGTAAACAGGGGCACATTGGGTCTACTAAGGACCATCTTAAACTTTCTTTGCTTTTCTTTGCATATGGCCATTAGGATTAAGAGGTGATTAAGAGATAAAAGTGACGGGAACCTAGCTCCGAGAGGGGGTGGAAGGCGGCGCCGCATAGTGCTATCTTGAATAGTACTGGGAATATATGAAGAAGTGGAAAATAAGATAAAAGTGTCTGGCAAAGGGAGACACAGAGAATATATTAGTGACTGCTATTCTTTCTATTCTTTTCTTAGAGTTACGGGAAAAATAAAAGTGGGTCAGTACAAAACAAAAGAGATAGAGTAAAGAGACAGAGAGTTCTACCCTAAAATTGAAGATCAAACTCATATATATATATATATATATATATATATATATATATATATATATATATATATATATATATATATATATATATATATATATATTTATACATATATCTGAATAAAACGGACAGGGACAGCCGGCCACAGAGGAAAGGGAGGGAGGACAAATTGGACTGTGAATAGAGTGTTACAGAAAGGTGTGTGAACATTGTATGTGTCAAGAGACAACTTGGTGTAATGGTTATGTACAAATGGTCAGAAATGTATAGCCATTGAGTGGTCATGGTAAGTGAGACAAGACAAAGCATCATAAAGACAAGAGTAATAAGGTGAAGTGAGTGTGTACCTTTCTGATTTTTGGGTTAACATTGTTGAGATTACTGATGGTTTTCTCTTGTACATGCCCCCCGAAGAGAACAGAATAGAGGCCGTGCGCAGCCAATCTCATGGTGTGCAGGCGGAGGGAGGAACACGAAGGTACCCACGATTCAGTAGGACATAAAATACGCAAACTCACATGGTGATACGTTTGTATTGAGATATCGAGATACATAGAGATACACAAGTACCAGGTGGGCACAAGGTATGGGGGCAGAAACACCCTTATCACATATTTGCAAGAACCTGCCTGGGTACGCGGAACGGATTAAGAAATATCATGACCAATGGATCACAGAGTTGAAGGGAGAGGGGTTGCCTCAGATATGGCCCGAAGGGGGTTCATTTGACAAGAGTGTCCTAGACATGGTAGCCACATGCATTTGTTTGAAATACAAGGGGAAGCAGTTGCATAATAGGAGAGAAATATTAGATCTCTGGAGGCTGTTTGAAGAGATACCGCCGCCTAAGGCAAGGGAATTAGATCCTAATCTACCATCTACCACTGATAATCCACTAATGATACACAAAGATGATAACGTATTGCCAGAAAAAGAGCCACCGATAGAGGTAACAAGGTTGTACCCAATACTAAACAAGCCAGTGCCCGCAGAGGGATACAGTGACCCTACTTATGTGCCCCCACCGACGACTATCACAACCCAAGGGCCAACAGCACCCCCTCCATACGAGAGTAATATGGGGCGAGCTCAGGTGAGCACACCGAGGGTGGACATAGAAAAACTAACCGACGATCTAGAATCAAGACTCTCCATAGCGAAAGACGAGCTCTCGAGGATAAAAAGCATATGTGAGCGGACCGCACTTAATGCAGCAAGATCGGAGCACACGTCTAGAGCGCAGAGCGAGGGTAGAACATTTGAAGAAGGGTGGAAAAAAGGCGAGATACTGTTCAGAATTCAGGAAGAACCAACACGAATAATCGAACTAGAGACACGAGAGGGATGTACTGACACTGAAGAGAGGCCTATAGGGGACAGGGAGGAGCTACTATGTGAAATAAGAAGAAGGAGGGGCGAGCAAGTGGATATACGCCTTTGAGAAACACACTGCCCGGGTACCCCTAGCAAGAGGGGATGTGAAGAGCTTACTCGTATCAGCAGTAGGGGATCAGGCCGACAGAGTATGGGTCAAGGCTGGTTTCCCAGGAGTAACATTAGACTGCGATCGCCATGATGGGGCCTCCTTTAACACAGTGCCCGCAAGGGTGTGGGATGCTTTGCGGGAAATGTTTCCTGACACCCCAGACTTACAGTCAGTAATGCAGTGTACAATGAATGACGGGGAAGATGCTATGGATTACATTTTTCGGGTGCAAGAGATGTGGAGAGCAGAAACGGGTACGCCCTGGTATCAATCGACATCATTATTTTACTTCATTATAAAGAGGGGGCTGCCGAAAGAGGTGCAAAAGGCGCTCGACAAGATAGCAGGTATTGAGGCGAAGGGATGGCCTGAAATTCAGACTATAATAGTGCACCACTGTAAGAGAATAAAAGAAAGGGAGAAGGAGGTGGCGCAGAAACGATTGGCAGATGAAGCGAAACTAGTGCAGACAAAGTTGGTGAAGGTCGCAGCAGCAGTAGCCGCGCTCCCACACAGCAGGGAGGGAGATGAGGAAGAGGAGGGGCTGGTAGCAATACAAGGAAGGATGGCAACTAATTGGGCAGGAGCAGGACAGAGGCAGTGGAACGAGCAGGAGCAGGGCAGAGGTCTGCAGTGGCAAGAGTGGGCCCCTCGAGCGGGAAGAGGTGTGTACAGGGGCCGAAGAGGAGGTGGACCGGGGTACGGAGGAATGGGAGGAAATGTATGGCAGGGTCCCAGAGGTGCGCAAGGGAGTTGTTGGAACTGCGGGAGGTGGGGACATTACTCTAGGGAGTGCAGAAGCAGACCAAACAACGGATTTCCAGAGGCAGAACATCATGGCCATCCCCATCCAGGGAGCCCATATGGTCTCCCAATGGGAAAACAACAAAGAAACCCAGGGCAGGGGTACAGAGAGCAACAACAGGGACACCAATACAGAACACAGAATCACCCACAAAACAATGACACTATGCACTACACGCCAGGCAACCCTTTTGCGACAACATCAAATGGAGCACCAGCCCCTTATAGTGGCGTGTCAGTGGTTTCAGGGAGCGTGTTCAACCAAGGGGGGGCAATGAGACACCCCGCATAGGACAGCCCACAGAGAACACTTGCGTGTCCAGTTCTATCTACCACCTACGATGCAGCAGAGGAACCATTGGTAGGGGCGCAGTTAGGAGACAAGCAGTTCATATTCATGGTGGATTCGGGAGCGGAGAAATCATGTATTAGGGAGGGCCGGTTCCCGTTATCTAACCGAAAGTTAGAGACGCAGGGGTTCTCTGGGGCTGTAATTGAAGTTCCTTACACAGAAGCATTGGATGTGACGGTAGGGGGTAAAACTGTAAAAACACCCTTACTGTATTATGAACATTCGCCAATAAATTTACTAAGGAGGGATCTTCTTAGCAAACTCAATATGACGATATCATTCACTGAGAGAGGTATAGTGTGTTCAACACCAGGAATATGCCCATTACGTGTAATGCTGGTAGTACAGGCTCACACAACCGCACCAGAAATACGTGGTTTGCCAGTGGACGAGAGAATGTTTATTGAAGGACTAAAGACGCTGGCCCTCATAGTTCCTGAGCTAAAAAGAATGGATTGGAGAATACCGGCGGAGTTCCTCTTCCGCCCAATAGTGCACCCTGACATAGCACCAGGATCAGTGGTATCATTAGACTTGCACGCTGTACAGGTATCTGCGAAAAGGATCTCTGTGATTGGAATGGATATAGAAGGATGTGAGTGGTGTACAGTACTGTGTACCAATGCCAACATTGCCCTGAGAGACTTAAATGATGAGGATCTCTTTTCAGATTCGCAAGGGGATGGTGAAATAGTAATGGAAATAGCAATGCCCTGTGACATTCTGATTCAGGCTAGAGAAATTCCTGTCCAGCTGATGGCAGTGGTGGGAGCACCACCGTCATTCTTCGATGATGACATGAGGCTAGTACCAAATAATTTGTCGACAACAGGGCCCCATAACATAGGGTTGTTGCATGGAGTACAACCAGTGATAATAAAGCTCAAACAAGGAGCGATTATACCCCGAGTTAAACAATATCCATTGTCCCGTGAAGCTGAAGAAGGGATAAAAGAGACAATAAATGCACTACTAGCACAAGGGATAATAGTACCTTCAAACTCCCCATGTAAC
The DNA here is from genome assembly GCF_040938575.1 of Ambystoma mexicanum. NCBI lineage: Eukaryota > Metazoa > Chordata > Amphibia > Caudata > Ambystomatidae > Ambystoma > Ambystoma mexicanum. The sequence goes on along the minus strand of NC_090939.1, from coordinate 712,380,328 downwards.
ACATGCATTTACCCAATTAAAAAAGCAAAGGGAGGGTCTTGGAGGATGATCCAGGATTTACGTCCCCTAAATGATGTAATACAGAAAGAGTTCCCTTCGGTCCCGAACCCTGCATCAATATTATGCAGCATCCCAAAAACGGCATCACATTTCACGGTGGTCGATTTGAAAAACGCATTTTTCTCCATCCCCTTGGCTGAAGAGAGCAGATACCTGACAGCATTTACACTAGGGGGGAAGAGATATGAACATTGTAGATTACCACAGGGATACTGTGAGAGCCCGAGCATATTCAACCGCATACTACATGAAGACCTAGGAAACTTATCAGTTGAGAGCACAATTATTCAGTACGTAGACGATTTACTCGTCTGTGCACAGGATGAAGAAACATGCCGAAAAGATTCAATAACACTCCTGACCCTGTTGGCCAATAAGGGGTACAAAGTAGACAAGGAAAAGCTACAATATTGTCTGACAGAAGTTCTATACTTGGGACAGCTAATATCAAAAGATGGAAAAAGAATAATCCCCGACAGGGTAGAGGCAATAAAATTAGTAAGAGAACCCACAACAGTGAAGGAGATGCAGAAATTCTTGGGAATGTGCAACTATTGCCGAGCATGGATATTAGATTATGCAGCATACACGAGACCCTTACTGCAAGCGCTCAAGGAGGCCCAACAGGAGAACAAGAAAATAGAATGGTCAGAAGAAATGAGCGCCTCCTTCACATCATTAAAAGAGTTGATTTCAAGCGCTCCAGTGCTCGCAAATCCTGATTATGGGCGCGAATTTTACCTGTTCTCACACTGCAAGGGGACACTCATGACAGCTGTACTGACACAAAAGACGTCCCTAGGACACAAACCTTTGGCTTACTATAGTGGCACTTTGGATGCTGTGATGCAAGGACATTTCGCGTGCGAGCAATCGCTCGCTGCAGCCGCGTTCGCAATTGAGAAAAGTGCCACAATAGTAATGGGATGCCCTGTTACATTGTTTGTGGAGCATTCATTATTTGCAATATTGGAAAGGTCAAAGAGTACACTGACAACACAGCGGGCAACCGCCTATGAAATAATATTGTCCAGCGCCAATATCCATGTGGTGCGATGCAGGACAGTGAATCCGCCAACATTCATTACAGAAGCATGCACACTAGAGGACATGCAGGAACACGATTGTGCAACTTACACAGGAGAAAGATGGGAGGACACAGTGGTGTGCGAGAATGCCCTGACCGAGGGGGAAGTATACTTCGTAGACGGATCAGCATCAATTGACGTGGACACAGGAGAAAAACATGTGGGTATGGCAGTGGTGAGATTAGAAGACGGTGAGTATGAGACACTAGTGCAGTACAGCCTTCCATCACATTTCTCAGCACAAGCAGCAGAACTCATTGCCCTAATAGAAGCATTGCACGCAGCCAAAGGGTGCGCAGTGACAATTTACACAGATTCAGCTTATATGACGACAACAGTACATTGAGGTCTGGCAAGATGGGGACGGAGGGGGTTTCGAAGAGCAGATGGGACTCCAGTCCAACATGCAGAATTACTGAAGGAGTTAATTGAAGCCCTACGAGATCCCACCATGGTAGCAATAGTGAAGTGCCAAGCACATACGTGCAACACAGACGTTGTGTCTTTGGGAAACGCGGCAGCGGACGCGGCTGCCAAAGAAGCCTCATACTTTGAGAAATGTGAAGCAGGTGAGTACATGCTACAGCACAAGACAAACGAGGAGCTTCCAGAAGGGTACAATACAATGCCTTTATCACAAATACTAGAGTTGCAGGAAGGAGCAAGTGCAGATGAAAAGGCGATGTGGGTGAAACGAGGGTGCAGCCAATCAGCAACAGACTTACTGTGGCGACAAAATAACTCAGGGAAAGTGGTAATGTCAGTAAAATTATTAGAAATAGCGTTTCAACAACTACACTTCCCAGCACACAACACGAAACAACACATTGCAGCAGAGAAACAGGAAGAGTGGTTCGTGCCCTGTCGTCAGGAGCACTTGTCAAGATTGACACTGGAGTGCACAACATGCCAGATATACAGTTCAGGAATGACATTACGTACGCTCAGGGGAACAATTCCAAAACCGATTGGGCCCTTCAGAGAGTTACACATCGACTACGCGGACATGGGAGAAAGGTGTAATGGGGCACGTTATATGATTGTGGTTGTGTGCCCATTTTCAAGATGGGTGGAAGCGGGCCCATGTGCACGACCTGATGCTAAAAGCGCTGCGAAGTTCCTAGTGAGAGAAGTATTTCCGCGCTGGGGATTTTGTGACGTGATTCGCTCGGACAACGGCACTCACTTTGTAAATGAACTCTTCAAGGAAGTAACAACACTGTTGGGAATAAAGCACAAATTGCGCTCGATTTATCATCCTCAAAGTATTGGCGTAGTAGAAAAGATGAACGGCCTGTTAAAAGGAAGATTATCAAAACTATGCTTTTCATTAAAAAAGAACTGGATTTACTGTTTGCCACTTGCGCTGTTTGAGCTGAGAAATCAGCCAAGCAAGGACCACCATTTGTCCCCGCACAAAATAGTGACTGGGAGACGAATGCACACAGCGCACTCCCCACAGCGCGAACACTCAGATGCACACAGAAGCGCTGCGATATTGGGAGATGAGTTCACAGACTACTTGAAAAAATTAAAAAGGGCAGCGCGCGCAATATCAAAGCAGCTTTCACCACCATTCACGAGAGAAGAGGGGAACACAACAGGGTCCGTTACAGAGCCTGAAACGCAGGTACAGCTGATGCCGGGTGAATTCATTTATGTCCGGAGCTTTGTACACCGGTGGAATGCACCACGGTTCCATGGCCCATACGAAGTTGTGTTTTGCACGCCTACGGCTGTAAAAGTGAAGGGCCTGAAATATTGGATACATCTGACAGATGTACGAAGGGCATATAATAATGTGCAGGAAGAGGTGGGTGGGGGGGCACAGACAACAGCAAACAATGGAAGTGAAAAGAATAACTGAATATGCACTTGTGTGTGGCAGAGATGCACCTGATTGAGGAAGTGGCTGACAAGTATAATTACATTTAAGGGTATATAAGAAAAATAAAAATAATAATATTTTGTTTTGTGAACATGTATATCAATAATGATGTGATAAAAATACATAGTGTATACTCCCTTGTCTGTGCATCCCCAACCCTACTGCCCTACCCGCTTCCCTTCCCTTTCAATATATACTGGCACTGGTAGTGCCAACAAAATGTTTACATTCATGCACTTAATGCACTTTTATATCCCAAACAGGAGCTACCATGGCATCTAACGGGCAGCCTGCAACGGATAGATTTATTAGATTCAGAGAATTGTTAGCTGAAAGATGCAGATACTCGTATGAGTGTGGATTGTCTGTGTGCATCACATTGTTTTTTACAATAATGTTTGGCCTGGTTACATATTGGTTCATAGCGTTTATCTCTATCGAGATGAACGAGGGGGGAGGGAGTAACAACACTACTATGACCAATGCAACAGCAAGTGTAAATACTAAAGAAGGTGATTTTTTGATATGGGACAGAACTAAACTTGTATGGGGATATTATACCACACCATCCAATGCTGTCATCTCGAAAAATGAAGGGCTACATTGAGAAATGCAAAATAACACAGTGTCTCCACCAAAAATATCTAATTACGATGCCCGCAGCTTAAATGACCGAAACCCCTCCGACATATCTTGGTTGTATGACACCCCCACCAGCCAGCCTGCCCCCATAGCAAAAAACACACTGATAGACAACGTGAAGGAGGAAAATGTAAGAATGATAGCAACGCACGAAATATTATATGATGATTGGGCAAAGGGGGGCGGGAAAGAGAAAGGGGGGCCCACTTTGTCCATCGCCCATGAAGCCGGGAAGTACATTAGGAACAAAAATAACAGACGAAAAAGGGAGGCGGGAAGGAGGAAGTATGATGAGTATTATGGGTTAGGACTAGATAAAATGGAAGACCCGCGACACCCCCACCAGACAAATAAATGGTATGCGGACATGAGTGCAACAGCTAAACAAACAACAAATGAAAGCTGTTTTGTCTGCTCCCTCATTCCCCATGCTTCAGGCACGCCCAAAGTATTGTTACCCAAAGAGTTGCCTATTGTAGATGCCCAATGTCTCCTTCATCTCACGTTGTGCAGAATTAAGAACACCTTCCAGGCACATGAAGTTACTTTTAGAATGCTGCAGAACGAGAAAACTTGCTATCCAAAGACAGTAGGAGTAGTATGTCTGGAAGAACCATTTTTTATAATACAAGGGACACTTTTTTCAGACAACAAGTGGAAGGACGAAGAAGTAATGTGTAAGGCTGAAGCGCTGAGGGGTGTGGCACCAGAGAAATTGCAATGGATAGAAGTAACGTGCACACCAGTATGGAAGGAACACATTTCAAAACTAACTTGGCTAACAGCCATTGAAAAACCCTTCAAGCTGCAGAAGGAAATAGACTATGAACTGTGTTTTAAAGGAGAGGGGAAAGCCTCCATGGGGACAAACAAGAACTGTAACAAGACCCTCACCATCCCTGATTTAAGAAAAGGGACAGCGGCCCTGATGGACACGTATTGGGTATGCGGCAACCAGGCATACCTGCACCTCCCACAATCATGGAGTGGCAGCTGATCAATGGCCACTCTGCATTCAGCACTAATGGTAATCCCAGAAAGCCACATTGATGGGAGCAAAAGGACGCGAGAAAACGCCCAACAGAGTGCGGCCCAGCCAACTGCAGAGTCACAAGTCTATGTCCTGTCTTCCGGGAACAAGAAAGAGGTGCTGTCCCGAAACAGACGATCATCGAACTACATATCAAAGGCATCGTCAGAATTGCTAGCACAGATCCCAGACAGGTATCGATTATTCAGCTCTGCAGAAACATTCTTCGCCTCACTCATCCCAAGTATCCAGGCGCAAGCAAATGAAAAATGGCTCCAAATAACACGTTGGGAGCTGATCCAGCTGGCAAATGACACTGAAGAGGGGTTCAGAGCATTACTGCTGATGACCATGCAAAACAGGTATGTCTTAGACCTGTTGACAGCGATGGACGAAGGTGTTTGCCGAAAAATTGGAAGTGCCTGCTGCACTTTCGTACCTTCCGAAGACGCAGACAACGACTCCCTGTCCCATGTGATCGAAGCAGTACATAACCTAGGAGAAAGAATGAGAATGGAAGGTGGTGCAGAAGAAAGCACTTGGTTCGACAATATTTTCTCCTGGGTTCCATCATGGCTGGGAATGACTGTGAAATTTTTGATGCAGGCTGTGGTGTTCCTCCTCTTTATTTTTTGCCTGTGCCAAGTGGGTCTTCGATGTTGTGCTAACGCAGTACCGAATGGTGCAATGATGATGGTGACAATGGGCAACACCCGTGGTACAAAACAAAATATGCAGGAAGTGCAGGTACAAACAGGAACAGATGACACACCAAGATATCAGCTAGTGCCTATGTATCACGACAAGGATATCATAGATAAATTGTGGCATACCACCATTAGAGAACCCCGTGTACTAGAATGGTACAAGGAGGTGTGGGTAGACTTGGAAGGAGAGGGTGGATGTATATATCTGACTTGTACCCCAGACGAGTATGCTAGGAGAGGTGAGACGAAGAAGAGTGCAGGAGATTGGAGGATTTAAAGTATTTGTTACTTAAGTAACGAAAGGGGGGAAATGTAGGGGAGGATTGGTCCAAAAGACCCCCCTTGCCTACATTCCCTCCCCAGGTGAGGGTCATGGCTCATCGGGCGCCTCCTCCTTACCACCAGGGCCCAGGTGGTGGACGGCTCACCTGCTGAAGACATTGCCCAAACGTATTAAATTTAGCTAGGCCTCAGAAACCATTTTGTCTAATGAAGATGGTGTGAGCTCGGCGCACTGCAGCGCGGCCCCCACCTTTGGAGAGTTTCAATTATCGCTGTGGCCGCAGCTCCCTGCAGATCCGCTGTGTGCCCGTTCCCACGAATAAGACGGACATGAGCTAGTGTAAGATACCAACACTGTAACATTTCACCTTCCGCAGTGTATCACTGCTTCCAACATGACCCGGCCAGCAGAGCCGGGTGGAAAAAGAACTGTAAAATGGCCATCAGATAAAAGCAGAAGTTCCCAAATACTGATGCTAAAACTACCTGCAATGGGCGTATTTTCTCCACAAACCTCTTGGATTAAGAAAACCTGTAAAATGTACAGATATGGCAGAATACATGTTCACATGGCATTAACAATGAAGCACCCACACCACTGCAGTTATGTGCAAATAGTAGAAGCGTCCCGGGGGGGGGGGTTATTTGTTATGCGTATCATTGAAATGTTTACACCCCACGGTCCCGCGCCATAACCGAACTAATGCTGCTAGAGTGCAAAGAAAGACGAACACAGCCATACTGAGGGCTCATGTGAAGGATGCGCGAGAATGCGCCTTTCACGTGTGTATGTCCAAGCCCCTTATGTGCCACTACCGTCACGTACGGTGGCGAGTCGTTTTCTATGTGCTCCACCAACCTTATTGCTACCTCACTTACTGTAAATGTATATGCATATAACAAAATGTTGTCGTTGTTAAAACATAGTGTACAAAAAATGTGCTCGGGCTGGCTATATTTGAGAGGCATTTAGCAAAGTTAAAAATGTAAGCCTTGGAATGATTCAATGAGTATTGTATAGTATTCAAATGTTATTGATGCTTTCACCTATGGTCGGCAACACACGAGGAAGATACCTTTGTGAATATGAGCAAGGCCATTCCCCCTCCCTCCCTGCGAAGCCTGCCAGACGAGAGAGCAGAGGCCAGCGTTGCACTACTCCACCTCCCCCAACTAGGCTGGAGCCGCTTCAAAGATTTGTAGTTCCCTCTGCAGCGCCCGAGGCCACTGCCCGCCACCTGCATTATTTACAGCCCAGCAGTAAACCTCTGCCTGAATACACAAATCCAGAGGGGCCCCCTCTTAAACCCCACAACCCACCGGATCACCTTAGGACCCCCAACATTATAGCAACACATTCATAACGACTTCTAACAAAACAGGAGGACATGTACCGTCTGTCCCATACCCTGAGACCCAGCCCCACGACCTATGGTACCCGGTCAACAGGACACTGGTAACCGTGTACTGATGAATCGCCATCGAACCCCTCTCAAGGTGCATTCCTCCTGTGTTGCATTAACCTGAAGAATAACCTATTGGAAGATTTACTAAAGAAAATAATATTGCAATGACTGAATGACTGCGGTGTGCATGGCCTAGGGCAAAGAAGTCAGGAAAAGACATTCATCTCTGACACTGGCCACAGTGGTACAACAACACCGCCAGGATGAACCCAGCTGACCTGCCAGGCCCAGCCCAACCCACGAGGCTGACCAGTGACGTCCTCCAGCCAAGACCAACCACATCACAGCAGCACCTATAGCTAGTCGTCGCCACCCAATCCCATTGAACTTGTGCCCCCTATAGTGTGTAGGTTTTGGTGACGTTTTTTGTAAATATATATGCCTGTCTTTGCTATTGTCGGACAGAGCGCTCTCGGAGTTTGCAGAGTTCTTTGCATGCCCTATTCTGATTGATAAACTCCCCTTTACGCTCACTCGCACTTGTTCTGGCCTTATTCCCATTCTGGGAGAGTCCATCATTGTCTCTCATTGCGGGGAGGATCGTGCTAGTTGGGGACGCTTGCCTTCACTATGCATGAAATTGGTTAACTAGCCTTGCCAAGCCAGAGTGAGTTAAAATATACCTTGAGCTACAAAGAGCCAGTTGAGGATGCAGAGACACATGGCTAGGGTCACACTTTTGTTGTGTGTTTGTGATATCATCTTTGATGTCGTGGGTGTTAGTCTTAGCAGTGCACGGTGGTGGCGCGAGTTATGGTTGCTTAGCTTACCATGACTGGCGAATTTCAGGGGTTTCTCGGTTTTACTTGGAACCACAACGTCCCTTTAACAAAGTTTTTTCACTGAATTTCATAGGTTTTTAGTAGCGCAACTTAACCATAACGTCCCTTTAACAAAGTTTTTTCACTGAATTTCATAGGTTTTTAGTAGCGCAACTTAACCATAACGTCCCTTTAACAAAGTTTCTTCACTGAATTTCATAGGTTTTTAGTAGCGCAACTTAACCATAAGGTCCCTTTAACAAAGTTTTTGCACTGAATTTCATAGGTTTTTAGTAGAACAATTTATTAATAATAACTCTGACTTTATGTACATGTCAAATTGAACATACTGAACCAGACATGTTCGGACAACAGCACCACTACCCAAAAACTCTGGGGGGTATATTTAATTGTTATATCATAACATATTAACATTTTACAAATTTACAAACCAGCACACATACACATTATATGTAGTAATACATAAGAAGTGTAATCCATATATGTAACACACTAACCATTCATTTAAATACAATGGCCCTCATTACGACCCTGGCGGTAAGGGGTTTACGCCAGCGTTAGCTGCGCCGACCCCTTACCGCCAACTACGAGTTCCCAAAGCGCCATGGTCACTTTTCCGCCCGCTTTTTGCGGGCGTAAAAATCCATGGCGCTATGGGACCTTGGTGTTAATTACGCCACCGTAATGTACGGTGACGTAATTAACGCCTTCCCCACTCCCATTGAGCCCTATGGGGCCGAAATGGGAATGGGGAAGGGTAAATGGGTCAATGGGGACTTACCGCCCCGCCAACCTCGGAATGGGGCGGTAAGTCCGCCATCCGCCATGGCGTAAACGGACTTTACGCCATGGCCGAAAAGTCCGTCGATGGCGGAAAAAATCCGCCAGGGTCGTAATGAGGGCCAATATGTTCTAAAATGGAATATACCAAAAGAAGAAAGATAGGCTTCAAACATAATTACCTCACAGACACTCCACAAACAAGAACAACAGCAGATCTACAGACCACTTACAACATACCTTACCTGAAATAGTAAGTGTACTGCATTTTACTCATGTATTTATAAACTTTCTGTTTTAGATAAAAAAAAATGATATTATGTTTTTTTTTTCTCACAGAAATGTCTAGTACTCTGGAGTGGCTAGAGGAGCATTTTCCACATGAGGAAATGTCAGAAGATAGTGAATCTAATAGTAGACACTTTACAATATATACCATTTAATTATTATTATTTTATATAAATTTAACATATATATTTTGTTTTGTACAGAGCATACCAAAATAGAAAGTACTACAGAAAAAGATGTTATGGATAAGACTCTTCACAGCATACAAGAAAAAATGGATCTACTGTTGGCTAATTTTAATAATTTAAAAAACTTTGTGGAAGATCATTTTAAACAAAAGACCACGTACCATTGTCCCACATGTACCTGTCCCCCTCACCATATCCCAGTCAATTATCCCCAAACCCTCTCCATGAACCAAAACGTTTTGATGAGACTTCCATCCCTTCTTCACCTCATACAAATCCTGTTGAAACCCATAATTCTCCTATTTTTGTTTCAGTTTCTGCCTCACCTTCTCTGTCATAAATTAATCATACATGTTAAATAATGTTAAATTTTTATATTGTGTTCTAATTCATTTCATGTTTTTTTTTAAAGCAATTTCGGTGTCCGCAGACAGCGCGGGTGTCCAGAATGTCCGTGAAGAAACGAAAATGGAGGTGTCCTGAAGAACACTATACCTGTCCGTACTGTTCGCTAGCAAGTTGAAACTGTTCTAAGAACACTCGCAGTGTCCTGAATTGTTCATAAATAAACAAAATGGGGGTGTCCTGGAACGGTATGGCTGTCCGTTTTGTTCCTAGGCAGGTTGAAACTGTTCTAAGAACACATCATGTGCCCTATAATGTTTGTAAATAAACGACATAGGGGTGTCCTTAGAACACTAAACCTCTCCGCAATGTTTGCATGCAAGTTGAAACTGTTCTAAGAACACACGCGATGTCCTGAAATGTTCGCAAATAAACAAAATAGGGGTGTCCTGAGAATGGTATGCCTGTCCGTTTTGTTCATAGGCAGGTTGAAACTGTTCTAAGAACACATCATGTGCCCTACAATGTTCGTAAATAAACGAAATAGGTGTGTCCTTAGAACACTATACCTCTCTGTAATATTTGCATGCAAGTTGAAACTGTTCTAAGAACAAACGCGGTGTCCTGAAATGTTTGTAAATAAATGAAATAGGGGTGTCCTGAGGACGCTATGCCCGTCCGTATTGTTCGCAACCAAGTTGAAACTGTTCTAAGAACACATCTGGTGTCCTCAAATGTGCGTAAATAAACAAAATGGAGGTGTCCTAAGAACGCTATGTCTGTCCGTATTGTTCGCAAGCAAGTTGAAACTGTTCTAAGAACAAACGCCTGTCCGTAACTGTTCGTTTGACGTGTGACGCTCTTTTAATTACTTCAGGACCCGAACAGTGTCCGTAGAACATCAACGCGCATGCGCAAACCAATGTCCGTGCCTTTGGTGTCATGCGGACAGCCGCTCCCTTCGCGGACATGTTCGCGAAGCGATCATGTGACCATGCCCACGCTGATCGTGCGTTCTGAATGTGGACACTGTTCGAGTCCCCGAACAATTTAAAAGTACATTTTCAAGTAATCCAAAATATTTTTCAATAAAAACTCACCATAGCACAAGTCCCACATACTAATCCTGAGTTTCTACATACTTTTTGAAACTTTTTGAACCTTTTTTTGTGTTCGATCTGTCCGTGGACAGCACGCATGTCCGCGAACCGCGTACAAGCACCCCTATAAAAGACGACGCCCTAGAGCTTATTCTCATTGTGTTTCTGGCTATTCTACAGGGCACAGCAAATTTTACTGCCACCTGCAGATTTCCATCTTGAACCTCATGGCATCCATGGCTGCACTGTTGCCACCTGGTGCTGCATCTGCCTCAGCACCACCCTCACCCCCTCCACCACCACCTCTCCAAGGGCCTGAAGAGGGGAACAGGAGGGAGGATGCAGAGGAGGAAGAAGAGGATGACGAGGATGAGGTAGTTGAACTCCCTACTACCCGCACTCGGCGTGAGTCTTGGGTGTGGCGGTTATTTACCATTCATGGGAATGGTCCTAAGGCTCGTGCGAACCAAGTCACCTGCAACGAGTGCAAAATGGTACTCAGTCGTGGGAGACTTGGCACGTACAGTTTTGGGACCACTACCATGAAGCGACACCTAAGGTCATTTCACACTGGGGCCATTCGCAGGGTTGTACCTTGCGAGGAGCATAGCAGGTTGACTTCCTGTACTTCATCCTCCGTTTCTGATCCTGTCACCACAAGGAACACTCCTGTGGGACAGTGTATTCCTCAAGCTGCCTCACAGGCCATACACAATGCTGATGACCCTTACCTTTTGAGGGTCACAGTTGTGTGTATGTACTGCGACGTAGTACTCTGCAGGGGGGAGCGACTTTGCAGTGCTTTTGAGACTATCATCTCAGAGCACGAGAAGATCTGCTCACTACCCAAATAAAACCCGCTATACATCTTCCTCTCTCAGTGCGCCCTTTGTTATCCCGTGGTTGGTGTCCCCCCCTTTACCCTCCTTTCCCATCCTCTCCTAGTGTGTCTTGTATGAAAAACCAAAAAAAATATAAAACAACAGAAATCAAAAAAATAACACTCTTTTCAGAGCCGCCTTTCACTGTTAAAAAATAGAAGTGAAAATAAATGAAGCAGGGCCCTTTGTATTTTTTAGATGTCCGCGGATAGTCTGCGGACATCTAAAATTTTGGGGTGCTACCCTATCATAACCATTGCAATTTTCTCTGGGAGGAAATGGTGGCTCTGAAAAGAGCCTTTTGGTGGTGTTTGTGTTTGAAAAATTATAAATACTCAACACCTACTACAAAATGGATGTTGTAATTCTAAAAAAGGTTGCAATGCATTTTGTATATTTCTCAGAAAAATCTGATTGCCAGCATAAGTTAGATGGGCTCATTCTCTGCGAAAAATATATGTAATACGAAACATAATATTTTCATTGTGAAAAGAGGACATGCCTTATTGACATTGCGCCTTGCTTTCTCGATTTGTGGACCAAATGAAGAAGAACGAAGCCACATTTGTCTCTGAGCAATCCGTGAACAAATTACTTGAGAATTTGGAAACATATCCATGACCTTCCCAAATCCTTCTTTCATTGCAAATTGCAAAGAAATTCCAGACACATGTCCTAAACTGTTCCCTCCACAATGAATTATAATTATATCTGGATGTTGCTCTGTCTCCAAAGTAGCACAGAGAGGTAGCAAGTCCAACCACTTCATTCCACGTACTCCATGCCAGTGTACTTCCACATGTGGAAATCCAAGAACTACAGCTACTCCACAGCTTTCTGCATGCACCTTCAACCAATGTATCCACGAATTTCCCAAAATCCAAGCAATCTGTTTTCTGAAACACACAGCCATAGCTATCTGTTCTTCTCTCAGCAAAAAGAGTATCTGAGAAACTCTCTACTGCACAACACACCCACTAAACTTTCCAGACCAATCCCTTTCTATGCTCATTCTAATTTGCATTGCTTCCCAACCCAAAAATCCTCGGATGTAACACCCGATGTCCACGAACTACCACCATGTCCGCGGACATATCGTAACATGGACAGCCCTTCTACCATTTCCACTTCACTCTCTGTGCCATTCCCTCATTGGATGTAGCTAAAAAGTCACATGACCATCTACCAATCACATAGAAGACCTCTACATCTAACTGTATCATCATAGATCAGCACTGCAAATGTACTGTGAATCTCCCTTGAGTACAAGTGTCATTTCATTGGAAAGCACCTTCTACAAGAAATACTGTACAAGTCTCCATGCTTTCTACTTGCAGCTCCATGCATATCCATATGCATGAACACAAACTACAGGTATGCATATTTTCTGTAAAGTACATGTACAATTCTTCTAGTTTCATATAAACAGATTTACTGACTTTTACCTTGTATAATCTGTAAAATGAATTTACTGGCCCTCATTACGACCCTGGCGGAATTCGGAAAACGATGGCGGAAATGCAATACCGCCATCGAATAGCGCTCGGTGCGACTATGACCCGTCACCGCAAAGTACGATGCCATTAGCGACACCGTAGTGAACGCCAACGCTAACTGCACCAAGCACGCGCGCGCGCGCCATGCCAAACCGTAAACACCACCATGGCGCAACGGTACGCCAATTCCGACCCAAGCGGACATGTACCTAACGCCATCAAGCATGGCGGAATGCACCATTCCGCCATGGTGAGAAGTACGGCATCGCGAATCAACCGTAAACGGCCCCACTGACTGCCCGTACACCGCTCCCTGCCCACAAAGTACAACTCCCCGTAGGTGCAACGAAGCCACAATGCAACCAGTGAAATGCACAAGTCACCCATGCATGCCAACGAACAAATGGACCTCAAGAGGGGCCAATGGGAGCTGCAGGGCACAGATGGCACGAATACAGAAGCCATCCCAATGGACATGACCACAGTCCCCACCAAGAAACGCACGCAAACACAGGCACCTGTGACCAGCAATATTCAGAAAATCACAACATTCCACCAGTCCACCTGGCTGACCGGCATCTGTCACACAAAACCCAATCCCCCGCCCCTGAGCATGACAACATTCAAACTGTCATATTGGCAGCCCCCATCCCTGACCTCACGGGCTTCGTAGGCAAACGCGCCCAGTACAGGACCACGCAACAAAACTCCGAAGCTGGAACCCAATGCAGATCCCCTCACAATACATCGCTCCCCAAATAGGAATATGCCACATCACTTGCAAAGAACGACGCTACACGGCCCATATCAGAATAGAATTTTAATGCACATCAATATCACCAAGCCCATACAGCCATCAGGCCATGAACTCCAAAACACATTTCACCATTGTGGGCTGCATCCGCAAGAAATGACCAGCCACTACTCGTGTGACGCCCTGTTCCCTCATGGTACACAGAGCCACATACACGTACGAAAAGGCAACATGGAAGCGCACAGAACCGCAGGGCCGTCCCAATGGGGAGGCACTAGTCCAGCTGAAAGGCCGAAATGTTGCTCCGAGCCACCAGTACTGCGTAAGGGCATGTGGCCCATTGGCGATCGTCCCATAAGATCGTAATGCTGCTCCACTGATTAACACGAAGCAGCAGGTGTCGGGAGTAAAATCCATCTGCAGGAGTGGCATACAGATGGCAGTGGCAAAAGGGGAGGAGATACCTGTCAACCAAAAGAAAAGAAACAGAATAGAATGGCCATCAGAACTACATTCGAACAACTCACTTCAATGATCACACTAGATCCACAGCCATATGCATGCAAGCCCACTCCAAAGGATCATCACCACCCCAAAACCACTTGCGAATCATAACTACCTATATCGAGGTGAAAACACCATCACAAACGAGTGTACCTGTGCATGCGCCTGTGAAAACAGAATCCTTCAGATGGGATTGGTAACGTGCATGGACACAAGTGTCTGAAGGCGCGTCGAGACAGGGAGGGCTCAACAAGGCCAGATAGACGATGGTCCCACTATGGCAGCCCTGCATCACATAGCGCAGGGGGGGCGGACAGATCCCAAGAAGCCCTGTACATGGCAAACACTGTATCAAATCACCTGCCCATGCATCCATTCATCATTCCCTCATCCCGTAATGAAAACGCCTGAATATTTACTCACATAACATTAGAAATATCCATTGAGTCTGTGCGTTATGCAGCCTGCAAAATCCACAGTGCCCCAGCACGTAATTCCAGTCTAGTGAAGTAACATGTATTTGGGAACGTCCTGCCTTATCGTCCACTACGCAATTGCGCATCCCATACTATTCATATCAATCATAGCATTCTCGCCATGGCCCCTGTCCCAAGGACATTGAACAATAGAACGTTATATTTGCAGTCAGACCTGTGGGCATCTCCTCGCCGCTAGCTGAAAACCGAAAGCGCCGCCCTTCGAATTCCTCATTTGCAACATCACGTCGAAGAGGCATCTGTGGCCGTTTGAAAACACTAATTAATCCATCGAGTGCGGCTGTGTGTGAAAATGGCATCTGCCTTCACCCACGAATGGGACGCCCCGCCCGTCGTTGCAACTCGGTACAGTGATGAATGAGGGCCCACCGTTACTCGAGTACTACGTTCCACTGACCCTTCACAACTCTGTTCGCGACTGCACAGATGGTATGTGAAACAATGGGACCACAACAGAATGAACATATCAACCAATGTTACACGGCCATCGGGTACGAATACAAGATTGCAATAGCAAGATGCCATTCCACGAATTGCAGCGTTGTGCGCGGGACGTGCTCGGCCAAAGGGGAGAGCAGTTTGCACAGGTGGAATGAATCACCACAGGTGGAGGCCATTCAGCCTGGAAACACATAAATTTCACGCCCAGTCTCCTCCCACAACCACTCCGAAATGCTACCGGCAGGACTCGCGATGTTGGCCCTGGGGGACCTGATAGCACTGCAAGTACTCCAACTCCAAGAAGAAGACGAACACCAACTACAACCGGCCGCACGGAGGAGACGCAGGAGGAGGAGGAGGAGGCCAAGGCAGGGCCAGCAAGGGCCGCCAGCACAGCCACTACCACCACGCAGGCAGCCCGCAATCCCACGCCTCTGAGCACATCCGTTCAACCTCACTGATGAGCAGATCCACACCCTCTACCGTTTGGACCGGGACACCATAACCGCCATTGTGGACATGACACAGGCTGACCTTGTCAGCATGATAGATAGCCCAACCGCCATCCCACCCCTACTGAAGGTGGTGTCTGTACTCCACTTCCTGGCGAAAGGCACCTACCAGCACACAGTCGGACAGTTGCATGGCATATCACAGCCACTGTTCTCACGGACACTATTGCAAGTGCTCGATGCCCTCCTGAAGCACGCAGACGACTACATCTCTCTACCACGCTCGGAGCAGGAAATTACCAACACAAAAGTGGGATTCCATGCACTTGGCGGCATACCGGGTTGCATTGGTGCCATCGACTGCACCCATGTGGAATTGGTCGTCCCACATGCCATGGAGGCCCAGTACCGCAACCGAAAACAATTTCATTCCCTGAATGTACAAATGGTGTGTGACTCCAACAGGATCATTACACATTGTTGTGCCCGATTCCCTGGATCAACCCATGATTCTATGGTCTTGAGGAACTCTACAATACCACGCTACATGGAGCGACACGCAGGGAACAGATCCTGGCTACTCGGTGAGTCTCATTACATGCATGATAATGTGGGGTATGTGATTCGGCAATGACCTGGCAGGAAGGGGGGGGGGTGTGCGTACGTAGCAATGGCATTCCACATCATACGTTTCTCGTCCACATACAGGTGATGCCGGGTATCCACTGAAGAGATGGCTCCTCACACCAGTCCGCAACCCACGGGACCAGCATGAGGAGGACTACAACCATGCCCACTCACGTACCCGTGTAGTCATTGAACAGGCATTCGGCCTACTGAAGACCCGTTTCCGGTGCCTCAGCAGGTCTGGCGGGGCACTCCTGTACCGCCATGAGAAGGTTGCAAAGATGGTGATGGCATGTGTCATGCTCCACAACATGTGCGTACGTAGAAATGTGCCTATGCCCCCTGACGCAGAACTGCAAGCACCTGATGATGGTCATGATGAGGGTGGGGATGTGGCAGCACCTCAAGGAGTCTGCGAGGCACCGGAGGGCCGTGACATTCGTCAGCATCTCATTGATGCATGCTTCTAGCACTCACGCCTGGTGGCTGATACATGGACACGGGATGCGTGGCACTGTGTGTGTCTGGTACATGCACAATATGGACTGTACGCCTATAATGGCCTAGTACAC
Source organism: Ambystoma mexicanum (assembly GCF_040938575.1). Classification (NCBI taxonomy): domain Eukaryota; kingdom Metazoa; phylum Chordata; class Amphibia; order Caudata; family Ambystomatidae; genus Ambystoma; species Ambystoma mexicanum. The sequence continues at coordinate 712,363,458 of NC_090939.1, read as the reverse complement.
AAAGATCAATGTCCACACATCTCATTGGTTGATCGTGCACTTTTTATGGCATATGTGATATCATGTTGTACACCCTATCGACCCGCCACCCAAGTGAGCCCAACACACCCCCTCCACCCTCCCACCTCCCCCCCGAACACCAGTGTCCAAAGATGCTCATCGTCCGTGGGCAGTCGCTATTGCAAGCCCCCTCTGCGGGTATCAGGGGCACCCCTGCCTGTGGAGCGCAGGTTCCTCCCAGATCTACGTTGGGGGCTGCCCTGGACGGAACTTGCAACGGTTGATGTCTCTGCCTGCTCACGTCCATGCATGTCCCTAAGGGTTTGCGAGAGCTCAGTGAGCACACGGTGCACTGCGGCAAGTTCACCACATACGTCTTTGGACGTCGCATGCAGTACCCCCCTCAGGCTCTCGGTGCTTCTCTCCATTTGGACTCTCAGGCTCTCGGTGCTACTCTCCATTTGTGCCCTTAGTGTCTCTGTGCCTCTCTCCATTTGTGCCCTAAGTGTCTCAGTTGATGTTTCTATGTCTGCCTTAGTGCCCCCACATTCATCGGCATGGTCCTTGAGGAGCGTGGCCAGTTGCTGCTGTTGCACGATTAACTGGTCGAGGGACTGTTGCCTCTGCTGGGCCATGGCCATTTGCGGGGGTGTCACAGAGGGGCTGTTGTCCTCATGTTGCCCTGCCACAGGGCTTGTGGGGGATGGCCAGTCGTCGTCTTGTGGGTGCCCCTGCGTGGTATCCTCATGTAGTACGGGATGGAACAGACAGGGGGATTGGGACAGGTCATGGATGGATCTGACTTCGACATCCCCGTCTTCTGTGTCGGAGCATGCTGCCATCAATGGGGTGTCACCTATGGTGCTGCTGCCACCGGAGGCAGTGCCTTCTGTGGCATCCGTTGGGGGGACCTGTGGTGGTGGTGTTGTGGCCATGCTGGCTGCTGGGGTGCCTGTTGATGTTCCCTCCTGTGTGCTGCCACTTGATTTGTGCTGCTGCCGTGTCTTGATGCGTGCAGCTGAGGTGGAGGGTCTTTGGCCGTCGGTCTTGGCCCTCTTTGCAGGTGTGCTGGTAGGGGTGTCCTGGAGCTCGTCGTTTGGATCGGACCCTGTGGTGGAGTAAAGGAGGGCGAGGGTTATTGGTGGGTCTGTGGGAATTGGAATGGCAATGTATCACATGCATTGGGGTGGTACCTGAGGGTGATTTGGGTCGGGGCCTTGGAGGTGCTTCCATTTGTGTGTGGAGTGAGGGTGCAGTTGTTTGGCAGCCTGCAGTTAGGGTGTGCCTGCTGCACGTGTAGTGCGTGTTTTAGGGGTTTTTAATTATTTATGTATTTATTGTGGGTTTTAACGTGCGCTATCAGGCCAATGTGTGTGGACGTTCTCCTGGACATGTGTTTCTGTTGCACTATGGGGACACATGGTGCTTCGAATGGATGGACTTTGTGGATTTAGCATTGTTTCATTAGGCCCACCTACCTGAATCTTCGGATGTCTGCACTCCTTTCTCCATCCCTCCGACTCCCTCTATGCTCTCCATTCCGATGGTGGAGGCACAGATTTCTTCCCAGGGGGTCAGCTTGATTGGTGATTCCGACCCTCCCCCGGTGGCTGTGGCAATGTTGCGGTTGGCAGAGAGTATGCTGCGGACGCGTATCCGCAGGTCGTCCCACCGCTTCCTGCATTGCTGTGGGGTGCGGGGTGCGGTCCCCACCGCACTTACCCGCTGTGCCACCAGAGCCCATATGGCCTTCTTGTTTGCGAGTGCCGTCCTGGTCATTTGCGTGGAGAAGACGACGGCAGCATTCTCCTGGAGGGTCTCTGTTAGCACGGTGAGTTCCTCACGGGAGAAGTGGACCTGCCGCTTGCGGTCGCACGCTTTCTTCGCTACTTTTCCCATTTTTCTTGGTTTCGCTAGGGTGGATGACGGGTTGGGTTGTGTCTCAGGGTGGTTATTTTAGTGGTTGTGTGGTTTTAGTGGTTTTATAGGTGTACGGCGGGTTGTTTCCCGTTCCGGGCCCGTGTTTTAACTTCCGTTTCCGTATATTTCCGGTCACCGTACTTTACGGTAGGCGCACACTGCGGTGTCCGCTGTGATGGGTGGCGGTATTGCACCTAGGGCGCCGTACGGCGGCGGTGTGGGCCGTTTTGGGGTCATTTCCGCCATCGCAGACTTTGCACTTCCGCCATGCCGTGGTGCTCGTGCCCGATGGGTCGGAATGGGCCGCACTTTGCTCCTTCTTGCAATGGCGGAAACGCTATTTACGCTGTGGCGGTCCGGTCAGTCACTTTCCGCCAGGGTCGTAATGAGGGCCACTGTCTTTTTTCCATCTCCTAAAATCAACTGTCACTTACAAACCTTTATACTATTTAATTTCTTTTTACACACACATATTCAAATCATGTTATCAGTAACATTGTTTAAATAAAATATATAGACTGCATATAGTCAAACAAAATTGCATGCACACACTATGTTCAAATCTCAAACAACAATACTTGTACAATAACATAAACATTTACAGGGTAATTCATAGAATTTCGCAGAAAAGTGTCGCAAGCGGCTGGCGCAGAGTGGCTGCGTGCGATTGTCTGCGCCAGGCGCGTGCGCTAAAACTGATTTCCGCGCACAGCGTATTCATGTATTTTAGGCTCCCAAACCAGCCGTGGCGCAGAGTATCGCAGCAACCCTGCAGCAGCGCCAGTAACGCCCCCAAGAACACCCTAGCGCAAGGAAAAGCCATCAAAATCGCTAAATCATCACAAAGGGCTGCGCTAACCCTGGAACAGTTTACAGGGCTGCCAAACAAGGAACGCAAAGCGGGTAACGTTTATATCAGGGGTACGCGGGAAGTTTTACACGCGATTAGCCAGGGTACGTGAATTACAGGGGTACGCGGGAAGTTTTACACGCGATTAGCCAGGGTACGTGTATTACAGGGGTACGCGTGAAGTTTTACACGCGATTAGCCAGGGTACGTGTATTACAGGGGTACGCGGGAATTATCACACGCGATTTGGCTGGGTACGTGTATTACAGGGGTACGCGGGAAGTTTTACACGCGATTAGCCAGGGTACGTGTATTACAGGGGTACGCCGGAATTATCACATGCAATTTGGCTGGGTACGTGTATTACAGGGGTGCGCGGGAATTATCACACGCGATTTGGCCGGGTACGTGTATTACAAGGGTGCGCAGGAATTATCACACCCGATTTGGCTGGGTATGTGTATTACAGGGGTGCGCGGGAAGTTACACACGCGATTAGGCTGGGTGGGTCCTCACAGGTGTTCCCTGTACACCCTCCAGGGCCCCTGCAGGCAGCCCACAAAACAGGGGACTACCCTGCACACCTGCTCATGTCCCCCAGCACCCCCACCCCCCAGCACTGTGGGCCACCCTCCACCAGGCCCCCACTCATGTCCCCTTGCACCCCCAGCCCCCAGCACTGTGGGCCACCCTCCACCAGGCCCCCACTCATGTCCCCTTGCACCCCCACCCCCCAGCAGTCATGGGGCACCCTCCACCAGGCCCCCACTCATGTCTCCCACCACCCCCACACCCCAGCCACCATGGGCAGCCTCCACCAGGCTCACACCCATGTCTACCACCACCCCCACCCCCCAGCAGTGCAGGGGCAGCCTCCACCAGGCCCCCACTCATGTCTCCCAGCCCCCACCCCCCCAGCACTGAGGGGCACCCTCCAACAGGCCCCCACTCATGTCTCCCACCACCCCCACCGCCCAGCAGTGCAGGGGCAGCCTCCACCAGGCCCTCACTCATGTCCCCTATCACCCCCACCCCCCAGCCACCAGGGGCAGCCTCCACCAGGCCCCCACTCATGTCCCCTATCACCCCCACCCCCCAGCCACCATGGGCAGCCTCCACCAGGCCCCCACTCATGTCTCCTACCACCCCCACCCCCCAGCCACCATGGGCAGCCTCCACCAGGCCCCCACCCATGTCTACCACCCCTCCACCCCCCAGGAGTGCAGGGGCAGCCTCCACCAGGCCCCCACTCATGTCCCCTATCACCCCACCCCCCAGCCACCATGTGCAGCCTCCACCAGGCTCCCACGCATGTCTACCACCACCCCCACCCCCCAGCAGTGCAGGGGCAGCCTCCACCAGGCCCACACTCATGTCTCCCACCCCCTACCCCCCCAGCACTGAGGGGCAGCCTCCACCAGGCCCCCACTCATGTCCCCTATCACCCCCACCCCCCAGCCACCAGGGGCAGCCTCCACCAGGCCCCCACTCATGTCCCCTATCACCCCCACCCCCCAGCCACCATGGGCAGCCTCCACCAGGCTCCCACCCATGTCTACCACCACCCCCACCCCCCAGCAGTGCAGGGGCAGCCTCCACCAGGCCCCCACCCATGTCTCCCACCCACCCCACCCCCCAGCACTGTGGGGCACCCTCCACCAGGCCCCCACTCATGTCCCCTATCACCCCCACCCCCCAGCCACCATGGGCAGCCTCCACCAGGCCCCCACTCATGTCTCCCACCACCCCCACCCCCCAGCAGTGCAGGGGCAGCCTCCACCAGGCCCCTACTCATGTCCCCTATCACCCCCACCCCCCAGCCACCAGGGGCAGCCTCCACCAGGCACCCACTCATGTCCCCTATCACCCCCACCCCCCAGCAGTGCAGGGGCAGCCTCCACCAGGCCCCCACTCATGTCTCCCACCACCCCCACCCCCAGCCACCATGGGCAGCCTCCACCAGGGCCCCACTCATGTCTACCACCACCCCCACCCCCCAGCAGTGCAGGGGCAGCCTCCACCAGGCCCCCACTCATGTCTCCCACCACCCCCACCCCCCAGCCACCATGGGCAGCCTCCACCAGGGCCCCACCCATATCTACCACCACCCCCACCCCCAAGCAGTGCAGGGGCAGCCTCCACCAGCCCCCCACTCATGTCCCCTATCACCCCCACCCCCCAGCCACCATGGGCAGCCTCCACCAGGCCCCCACTCATGTCTCCCACCCCCCACCCCCCCAGCACTGAGGGGCACACTCCACCAGGCCCCCATTCATGTCTCCCACCACCCCCACCGCCCAGCAGTGCAGGGGCAGCCTCCACCAGGCCCCCACTCATGTCTCCCACCCCCACCCCCCCAGCACTGAGAGGCACACTCCACCAGGCCCCCACTCATGTCTCCCACCACCCCCACCGCCCAGCAGTGCAGGGGCAGCCTCCACCAGGCCCCCACTCATGTCTCCCACCCACCCCACCCCCCAGCACTGTGGGGCACCCTCCACCAGGCCCCCACTCATGTCCCCTTGCACCCCCACCCCCCAGCAGTCATGGGGCACCCTCCACCAGGCCCCCACTCATGTCTCCCACCACCCCCACCCCCCAGCCACCATGGGCAGCCTCCACCAGGCTCCCACCCATGTCTACCACCGCCCCCACCCCCCAGAAGTGCAGGGGCAGCCTCCACCAGGCCCCCACTCATGTCCCCTATCACCCCCACCCCCCAGCCACCATGGGCAGCCTCCACCAGGCCCCCACTCATGTCTCCCACCCCACACCCCCCCAGCACTGAGGGGCACACTCCACCAGGCCCCCACTCATGTCTCCCACCACCCCCACCGCCCAGCAGTGCAGGGGCAGCCTCCACCAGGCCCCCACTCATGTCTCCCACCCCCCACCCCCCCCAGCACTGAGGGGCACACTCCACCAGGCCCCCACTCATGTCTCCCACCACCCCCACCGCCCAGCAGTGCAGAGGCAGCCTCCACCAGGCCTCACTCATGTCTCCCACCCACCCCACCCCCCAGCACTGTGGGGCACCCTCCACCAGGCCCCCACTCATGTCCCCTTGCACCCCCACCTCCCAGCAGTCATGGGGCACCCTCCACCAGGCCCCCACTCATGTCTCCCACCCACCCCACCCCCCAGCACTGTGGGGCACCCTCCACCAGGCCCCCACTCATGTCCCCTTGCACCCCCGCCCCCCAGCAGTCATGGGGCACCCTCCACCAGGCCCCCACTCATGTCTCCCACCACCCCCACCCCTCAGCCACTATGGGCAGCCTCCACCAGGCCCCCACTCATGTCTCCCACCACCCCCACCGCCCAGCAGTGCAAGGACAGCCTCCACCAGGCCCCCACTCATGTCCCCTATCACTCCCAACCCCCAGCCACCAGGGGCAGCCTCCACCAGGCCCCCACTCATGTCCCCTATCACCCCCACCCCCCAGCCACCATGGGCAGCCTCCACCAGGCCCACACTCATGTCTCCCACCACCCCCACCCCCCAGCCACCATGGGCAGCCTCCACCAGGCCCCCACCCATGTCTACCACCCCCCACCCCCCAGCAGTGCAGGGGCAGCCTCCGCCAGGCCCTCACTCATGTCCCCTATCACCCCCACCCCCCAGCCACCATGGGCAGCCTCCACCAGGCTCCCACCCATGTCTACCACCACCCCCACCCCCCAGCAGTGCAGGGGCAGCCTCCACCAGGCCCCCACTCATGTCTCCCACCCCCTACCCCCCCAGCACTGAGGGGCACCCTCCACCAGGCCCCCACTCATGTCTCCCACCACCCCCACCGCCCAACAGTGCAGGGGCAGCCTCCACCAGGCCCCCACTCATGTCCCCTATCACCCCCACCCCCCAGCCACCAGGGGCAGCCTCCACCAGGCCCCCACTCATGTCCCCTATCACCCCCACCCCCCAGCCACCATGGGCAGCCTCCACCAGGCCCACACTCATGTCTCCCACCACCCCCACCCCCCAGCCACCATGGGCAGCCTCCACCAGGCCCCCACCCATGTCTACCACCCCCCCACCCCCCAGCAGTGCAGGGGCAGCTTCCACCAGGCCCCCACTCATGTCCCCTATAACCCCCACCCCCCAGCCACCATTGGCAGCCTCCACCAGGCTCCCACCCATGTCTACCACCACCCCCACCCCCCAGCAGTGCAGGGGCCGCCTCCACCAGGCCCCCACTCATGTCTACCCCCCCTACCCCCCCAGCACTGAGGGGCAGCCTCCACCAGGCCCCCACTCATGTCCCCTATCACCCCCACCCCCCAGCCACCAGGGGCAGCCTCCACCAGGCCCCCACTCATGTCCCCTATCACCCCCACCCCCCAGCCACCATGGGCAGCCTCCACCAGGCTCCCACCCATGTCTACCACAACCCCCACCCCCCAGCAGTGCAGGGGCAGCCTCCACCAGGCCCCCACTCATGTCTCCCACCCCCCCAGCACTGAGGGGCGCCCTCCACCAGGCCCCCACTCATGTCTCCCACCCCCCACCCCCCCAGCACTGAGGGGCAGCCTCCACCAGGCCCCCACTCATGTCTCCCACCCACCCCACCCCCAGCACTGTGGGGCACCCTCCACCAGGCCCCCACCCATGTCTACCACCACCCACACCCCCCAGCAGTGCAGGGGCAGCCTCCACCAGGCCCCCACTCATGTCCCCTATCACCCCCACCCCCCAGCCACAATGGGCAGCCTCCACCAGGCCCCCACTCATGTCTCCCACCACCCCCACCCCCCAGCAGTGCAGGGGCAGCCTCCACCAGGCCCCCACTCATGTCCCCTATCACCCCCACCCCCCAGCCACCAGGGGCAGCCTCCACCAGGCACCCACTCATGTCCCCTATCACCCCCACCCCCCAGCAGTGCAGGGGCAGCCTCCACCAGGCCCCCACTCAGGTCTCCCACCACTCCCACCCCCCGGCCACCATGGGCAGCCTCCACCATGGCCCCACCCATGTCTACCACCACCCCCACCACCCAGCAGTGCAGGGGCAGCCTCCACCAGGCCCACACTCATGTCTCCCACCACCCCCAGCCACCATGGGCAGCCTCCACCAGGGCCCCACCCATGTCTACCACCACCCCCACCCCCCAGCAGTGCAGGGGCAGCCTCCACCAGGCCCCCACTCATGTCCCCTATCACCCCCACCCCTCAGCCACCATGGGCAGCCTCCACCAGGCCCCCACTCATGTCTCCCACCCCCCACCCCCACCCCCAGCACTGAGGGTCACACTCCACCAGGCCCCCACTCATGTCTCCCATCACCCCCACCGCCCAGCAGTGCAGGGGCAGCCTCCACCAGGCCCCCACTCATGTCTCCCACCCACCCCACCCCCCAGCACTGTGGGGCACCCTCCACCAGGCCCCCACCCATGTCTACCACCACCCCCACCCCCCAGCAGTGCAGGGGCAGCCTCCACCAGGCCCCCACTCATGTCCCCTATCACCCCCACCCCCCAGCCACCATGGGAAGCCTCCACCAGGCCCCACTCATGTCTCCCACCACCCCCACCCCCCAGCAGTGCAGGGGCAGCCTCCACCAGGCCTCCACTCATGTCCCCTATCACCCCCACCCCCTAGCCACCAGGGGCAGCCTCCACCAGGCACCCACTCATGTCCCCTATCACCCCCACCCCCCAGCAGTGCAGGGGCAGCCTCCACCAGGCCCCCACTCATGTCTCCCACCACCCCACCCCCCAGCCACCATGGGCAGCCTCCACCAGGGCCCCACCCATGTCTACCACCACCCCCACCCCCAGCAGTGCAGGGGCAGCCTCCACCAGGCCCCCACTCATGTCTCCCACCCCCCCCACCCCCCAGCCACCATGGGCAGCCTCCACGAGGGCCCCACCCATGTCTACCACCACCCCCACCTCCCAGCAGTGCAGGGGCATCCTCCACCAGGCCCCCACTCATGTCTCCCACCACCCCCACCCCCCAGCCACCATGGGCAGCCTCCACCAGGGCCCCACCCATGTCTACCACCACCCCACCCCCCAGCAGTGCAGGGGCAGCCTCCACCAGGCCCCCACTGATGTCCCCTCTCACCCCCACCCCCCAGCCATCATGGGCAACCTCCACCAGGCCCCCACTCATGTCTCCCAACCCCCACACCCCCAGCACCGAGGGGCACACTCCACCAGGCCCCCACTCATGTCTCCCACCACCCCCACCGCCCAGCAGTGCAGGAGCAGCCTCCACCAGGCCCCCACTCATGTCTCCCACCCACCCCACCCCCCAGCACTGTGGGGCACCCTCCACCAGGCCCCCACCCATGTCTACCACCACCCCAACCCCCAGGCAGTGCAGGGGCATCCTCCACCAGGCCCCCACTCATGTCCCCTATCACCCCCACCCCCCAGCCACCATGGGGAGCCTCCACCAGGGCCCCACCCATGTCTACCACCACCCCCACCCCCCAGCAGTGCAGGGGCAGCCTCCACCAGGCCCCCACTCATGTCTGACACCACCACCACCCCCCAGCCACCATGGGCAGCCTCCACCAGGGCCCCACCCATGTCTACCACCACCCCCACCCCCCAGCAGTGCAGGGGCAGCCTCCACCAGGCCCCCACTCATGTCCCCTATCACCCCCACCCCCCAGCCACCATGGGCAGCCTCCACCAGGGCCCCACCCATGTCTACCACCACCCCCACCCCCCAGCAGTGCAGGGGCAGCCTCCACCAGGCCCCCACTCATGTCCCCTATCACCCCCACCCCCCAGCCACCATGGGCAGCCTCCACCAGGCCCCCACTCATGTCTCCCACCCCCCACGCCCCCCCAGCACTGTGGGGCACCCTCCACCAGGCACCCACCCATGTCTACCACCCCCCCACCCCCCAGCAGTGCAGGGGCAGCCTCCACCAGGCCCCCACTCATGTCCCCTATCACCCCCACCCCCCAGCCACCATGGGCAGCCTCCACCAGGCCCCCACCCATGTCTCCCACCCCCCACCCCCCCAGCACTGAGGGGCACACTCCACCAGGTCCCCACTCATGTCTCCCACCACTCCCACCGCCCAGCAGTGCAGGGGCAGCCTCCACCAGGCCCCCACTCATGTCTCCCACCCACCCCACCCCCCAGCAGTGCAGGGGCAGCCTCCACCAGGCCCCCACACATGTCCCCCTGCCCACAGGCCCTGAAAATCCTCAAGCATGGGCCTCATGGCCAGCCACCACAGCCCAAAGACACAACCAAGTATTACATGCGCCCATGATACTACTCCAATGGAAACAATGTAAATGAACACATGTGTCTCACACACACACAATGGTTGCAAGTGAACCTGAAAACCCATATCATGACATGCATGAAAACAATGAGATGAAACCACACATTGAAGAATGAAAAAATCAAAATAATGTATTAAAAACAACAGTAATGGCAATCAAAATTAAACAAAATAAACAAGTAAAAAAAAAAGAAAATTAAGCTGGCTGTCCCTTTTCAAATTAAAATCAATAAATGATAATCCAAAAAAATGTCTTCCAAAGTTCCAGTCCATAAAAAGTAAATTAAGGGAAAAAAGAAATAGAAAACCATTGCTCCATGGAAAAAAATATTCATAGTAAAAAAAATATCCAAATGCAAAGTCAAACTATGTAAAAAGTATTCAGGGTCCATCATCCCAACAGAAGAAATGAAACCTACAAAAAAACCTATCTAAAATGGAACTATATACAAAAGGTGGAGCCGTGTCCGTCGACTCCAAATAAAAATAAACAATAAAGGAAACCTATCACTAAATAACTATATACAATGGCGGCGGGCCAGTCCAGCGGCTCACTCAGTGGTGTTCCGGGCCAGGGCATTATCGAACTCCTCGTCTATGTCCCGGAGGCGGTCCTGTTCCATGGCCCCGAGGGTCCGCAGGGACGCCGACATGTTCACCTCCAACTCCCTGCGGATTGCCTCGAGGCACTCGGCCCGCCTCAGGGCCCTCCGCATGGAGTTCTCCGCCCTGACCATCGTGAGCCGCGCCTCTTCCGCCCGCCGCCGCACCGCATCTATGGCGTGGCCCAACCGCTGCCACACGAAAGACACTTCCCATCCAGGGTCCACCTGCCCTCCGGCCGATGCCTGCCCCTCCGATGTTGAAGGCCCCGAGCTATCGTAGCTCCCACCTACAGCCTTCTGCTGCTGCAGCTGCTGCTGTCCATGTGCCCTGTCCGATGGTGCCTGCACATCCTCCTTCAGCTGGGGTGCAGTCGTTGATGTGGCCACCCCTGCTGGATGTCCGACTCCCGACTGTGGCAGGGATCTGTTGTCCACCAGCCTGGCAGCACGGTCAGAGGCAGCTCCACAGGGCACCCAGGTGACACATGGGTGGGAAGATGGCATGGAGGACGACTGGGGCATAGGGGGTTCTGTGGAGGAGGGGGTCGGAACAAGGTCCAGGAAACGGAGGAATCCAGCCCTGGTGAGCTGTCCCAGTGGGTCAACGCGGTCAACGAGCCATTCGAGAAGACGTGCAGACTCATCATGAAAAGACTGCAGGTCAGCTCGCATGGCCCGTTGACGCAACGCCACCCCACCCTGGACAGGCTCAACCTGGTGCAGGATAGCCACATCCACAGGGAGAGGAAGGCCAGGTGTTGTAAGCCAATCCCCTCCCTGAGAACGGGTCTGGAGGTAGGCATCCCCGCTGGTGCAAGATGATGCAGTGACAGGAGCAGGGACAGGATTGCACACAGGCACCTCCGCGGCGGCCTGTGCTGCCTCCTGTCCCTGATCCTGCACTGCACCACTAGCACCAGTGGAATCCCACCTCCAGACCCCGCCTCTGTCGCTTGCACAGCCTCCTCCTCCTCCAAACCCCCCACCAACCTGGATGACTTCATGCCATCTTCCTCCGTTGGGCCCTGTGGGGTCCCAGCTGCCCCTTCTGCTGCCGAGGAGTCCAACTCCAACCTCCGCCTCTTGGACCTCCCCTCGGCAGCTGCGGCCTGGGACATGGCACTGGACTCCTCACTCCCCGACGAGATCAGAACCTGGGAGGGGATCCGGGCTTTGCGTCTCCGGCTGGTGGTGTGACCCCTGCCGCTGTGCTCCACAGCACCTTCTCCGCCCTCTTCATCAGTTGACGCTGCAGACAGGGAGAAAGAAAACACAGGCATCAGGGCACTGTACAATGGACACATACACACATGACAGTTATACATGAGTGGCATTGGTAAACCTCAGACATGGCATCACAATCCCCAACACACATGTCATTTCAACTTGCACACATGAGCCATACCACAGCCATATTGCAACAGCCAGCACCATCCATTCACATACAACAGCATGAGCAGCCAAAGGTCATCCACACATCACATGCAACATAGGGAGTACACTACACATGCACACACACCACCAAACTTGCATGCATGTGTACACCTCCGCCAACTGTTGCAGTGTTCCGATCGACATCCATGTCACACCTGACAATCATTCCTCCACATCCTGTGCCATGCAAGCCCACACACACAAGCACCATCCATGTGTCACACATGAGACCCCTCGCATGTGTCACCCTCACGGCCCTGTACACCCCCCCCTACTTGCCCACATAAAAATACATGTTCAACCTGCACACTCCTGGCACACCACCACACGCAAAGCTTACAATCAGTATGCATGTACACTTACCGCTCGACTCCAGACGGGTCTGCCTCTCAAGGACCTGGACGTGGAGCGCTGGGTATATGCGTTCCAGGACCCTCATCTGATCTTCCGACAAGTGGCCCCGGCGCCCCTTAGCATCCACTGCCTTCAGGAGGCGCCGGGCATTGTTGATGGTCCTGGACCTGAAGTCCTCCCAGTGCTTCCTGACACGTTCGTAGTCGCGGACTGCCACCTCCTCCGCGTTGATGGCAGTCATGATGTCCATCCAGATCCGAGTCCCTCCTTCCTTGTCGACGTGCAACCTTCCGAAGAGGGCATCATACTGCCCCAGGACATGCTCCACCAGGACACCAACTTCGGTGGCAGTGAAGCTGGTGCCCCTCTGCCTCCTTGGCCGGGGGTTGCCACTGGTGCCAGATGTTGCAGTGCTCGACATGGCAACCCCAGAGGCAGGAGTGGGTGGGCAACTGGGTCCTGGGGCTGGGCTGTGGGGCGATGGAAAAGCAGTCGGGAGTCTTCGGTTCCAGCAGGGGTGGTCACAGCAACAGCACCCCTGGCTGATGTGCAGGCAGCAAATGGCGGGGCACGTGGGCAGCAGGCAGTCAGGCAGCAGCAGATGGCAGGTGGGAGCGTGCTCAGGGCTCTGGGGGGCAGTAAATCGGCCTTCTGGGCAGGAGCGTGGTCTTCCGTGTGTGAACGCGTGGCCAGCTTGATACGGAGTGATTTTGCACGTGAAAATCCAGCACGTCTGCGTGTAATTCGAGGAAAGGCCCTTAGCGCGTAAGCGCATCAGCACACGTCTGTACATTCATTGGCCCAAAGGCCACCAGCGTATGCGCGTCTATGAAGTCACGTGCACGTTGAATATGGCACACGTGAAATGTTGCATGTTAAAGAAATGAAAGACACGTCCGAGTGTCAAAGCGTGTAATTGGTGGAAATGGCCTTAGCGCGTACACGCGGAAGTGACAAAGCGTGTAATTGGTGGAAATGGCCCTAGCGCGTACACGCGGAAGTGACGCTGGACGTGTGGGCCTGCATAAAAGGTACGTGTAGAACACCATTTCCTTGTACGTGCTTTTCGTGGAGAGCGAGTGGGTGAAATCTGTACTTCTTGTCGTTTCACACGTGATTTACTTCACGGCGTTTCAAGTTTGTACTCCCTGTTACCTCTGACAGCTTTTTCTCTTTTTTCTCTTTTTCTGGTTTTCCTGGGCCTGTTCCCTCAAACTGCGTCCCCTTCTACTGTTGTCCTGTCTCCTCAGACAGCATACAATTCTTCTTTTGGCGGGGGTGTTGCCAACGCGCACACGCGCTTCTTTTTCACGCTCTTTTTCCTGGCAGACGGTGAGTCACGCACGTATCTAACATCTGTGCTTGCCCCGTGTGTAGCCTACCCCTTCAGAGGTCATTCTAGGCTGCGTGTGACACGCATACGTTCATTCTTGTGTTACTGGGTGCCACAGCGTAGTGCAGGTTTATTTTTCCGCACACGTGGTCTAGGAGGGGTTGCGTGCACATTATCTCCCTTTTTTGGGCTTCCTGTGCGTTGCGTGACCCGTCATCTTTCCCCAGGGGTCACATTCAGCCTTGCTAGAGCACTAGGGTACGATTGCCATCTGGTACCCAACCCCTTTGGCCCCCAATTGCCCAGGACAATAGTTTACAGCCACTCCCATACGCACATTAACATCAGTGCCATGGTTGGGAGGCGAGGAATCCGTAAGGGTGGCAAAGGTGGACGAGCCACAAGTGGTGGCCGTGGTGGATCGGGTAGGGGACGTGGTCGTTACTTGCAGGGTGACCCTGTCCCCCCATGTGTGGAGGAATAGTCAAGGGCACCCATAATCCTCCCCCCGCCCCCCCCTGGTTGAGGGGGATGTGGCTGACACCATCCATGCTCAGCCCTTGTTGGACCAGCCCATTGTGGCACCAGATCTGGCTGACTCCATGGCTGACTTCCAGGTCAGCAGGCCTATGACACGTGCGCTGGTGCACGTTGATGTCACCATGCCACGTGCATCTGGGCCAGCAAGGTCATCTGCTGCACCAAGGAGGCAGGGCGGAGAGGCTGCAGGGGCAGCTGCGGCTCCATCCACCCCAGCCCTCACACACCCAGCCAGGACAGTGTCGGTCCTAGTCCATGCTGCTGACATTCCCCCTGACACCATCACACTAGAGCCAATGCCTGCACCAACTCCCATGCTGAGTGTGCAATCCCATACTCCTGATACAGAGTCCACCAGGGCTCCTGCCCCTAGTGTCCAGAGCGGCGCAGGACACTCAGGATCACCACCACCTTCCAAGCGGAAGAGGAAGAGTGCTCGTCCGGCACAGGCTGATGCCCCAGACACGGCTACACAGTCCGGCCCGTCCAGGAAGCCCAGCTTCACGGATGACGAACTGAATGCACTTGTCGAGTATGTGTCCGGACATGACAACGAGATGGTCATTGTTGCAGGATCCAAGACCCCACCTGCACAACGCCAGGCACACTGGCAGACCGTTGCGGACATCGTAAGTGCCCTTGGAATCGTGAGGCGCACAGCCAATGATTGCTATAAGCGCTGGAATGACCTAAAGCGCAGGGCAAAGAGTAAGCTGGCCTCAAGTCATGCCGCAACTCTAGTGACTGGAGGTGGGTCTCCAGTAGTAGACATGGAACTCACTCCACATGAGTCAGTCGCTGGGACCTACGTCACGGAGGAACAGATCCAAGGCGTGGGAGATCTGGCTGATTACGAGGCATTGTCCGGTGAGTGCACATGCATGTCTGTGTCATCCATGTGCATGGTGTGTGTGTGAGGGCTTCTGTTTGTGTGCCAGGTGAGAGTGTGTGCGCCTGAGTCGTATGGGTCAGCCATGTGCTTCATGCAATACTTCCTGCGCAGCTGCATTTGGCCATAGCAGTATCCCTTCTGCCAACAGTAGACATCTAGCCCAACTGCACGCCAGTTGCCCTTGAAGTGTCACCTTGCCACAACATAGTTGCTTATTTTTCACTGTTCATTCAGTCAGATTGTTTGCATTCCACCACTTTTACTAGGCATGTCGCTGTCCACTAGTCACATGTCTGACATGGCTATGGTAAAGTGGAGTGACTTTGTTACCTGGATATCATTTGTACACACATGTCCCTGTGCAATTGGACCATTTCAGACTGGCAGCTCCAGGTGAAAAATCTGACCTGTTAGAATTAGAAAAGCGATTACATGCGGGAACTGGACTGAATGAATAGGTGCTGCCCTCCTCTCCATCTTCACTCAATAGCAATGGTACATGCCATCTGTGTGATGGCATGTGTGTTTCACCTGGCAATCACAGGCCAATGTGTGATGCCACTGCCAGGCAGCATGCAGAAAATGTGTTCATCTTCCATCTTGGTGTCATCAGTGTGTGCCATTTGCCTGCACTTCATACGCAGTGAGGGTGCATGCATGGGAGGGTTTTAGTCATGTGGGACATGTGTCAATCAAGTACTGGTTCTCTTGCTTCTCAGCCCTCATTGTGTGCCATGGTGCTAATGCCTGTTTCCATTTCTTTGTTTTCATGTCTTTGCAGGGGAAGACGCACCTGATACTGCTGGGGTTGTGGAGATGGTGCAGACCCAGGAGGGGTCCGAGGCACGACCAACCACCAGTGAGGGACGTGGTGTGGTGGTGGGGGAGAACCCACAAGTGCTGCAGGTCGTGCTCTCAAGGGGTGTCTCTGGCTACACCTCCCCCGAGCTGTACTCAGGTGTTGATTCGGATGAGACCTACGTGCCGTCACAGGTGAGTGTTCCAGGGAGGGATTCTGTTCTGTCTCACCCACCTGCACCAGGGTCAGAACCCTCCATGGGGATGTCAGTGTTGGCAGCTACGCCTTTGGTGGTTACGGATGCAGGGTCACACTCCGCGACATCTGATCCTGTTCCTGGGCCAGCAGATCAGAGGGGGAATGCAGTCCTGCAGCCTCAGGCAGTGCCGGCACAGCAAGGGCGCAGTTCGCCTTGCCCCAGACAGGTGTGGTGCCCGCCGACGTGGTGGCCATACGCCACCTGGCAATACCGCATGGGAGCAATCCATATACAGTATGGCTACCCAACAGGCAGCATCATCAGAGATGATGGCTCAGGCCATGGATAGGGTGGCCACTTCCATTGTCCCCCCAGAAAGGCTGATGGAGCGACTGCAGCAGGCAACAGACTCCATCTGCCAGTCACACAGGGAGGACATGTTGGCGTCCAACAGGGACAGGCGGGCGGCACTGGCGATTCTGCAGGATGCCCTTTCCATAGAGTCCCAGGGCCACAGAGAAGCCCTGAGGGTGGAACTCAGTCAGATCAGGACGACCCTTGTTGAGCTTGAGGCTCCAACACACAGAAGGACAGAAGAGCAGCTGGAGCGTCTCACACGTACGCTCTCAGCTGAGATGCAGGCAACTCGGGCGGAGGTCCGGTCACCCCGTGAGTTGTTGCATGGGGACCTCCGCACGATTATCCTCCAGAACCAGACCTTCCACACTCGCATGCTTGCTGCCATGGAGGAGCAGACTAGGGCTTTGCGTGGGCTGCCTCCCATAGTGCCACCACCTCCTGATGCAGCTGCAGAGTCTGAGGAGAGCGACCACAGTGATTCTCTCACAATAGGGTAGCTGTGTCGGCCACGAGCCCATGAAGGTGTTTTTTTTTTCACAGAATCCACACAGGTGGGTTCTGGTGTGCATCCTGACCTCGGACCTCCTGGGTGGCCTCCCCCACCCCCTGGCCCATTCATGGCCATTTTTGATATATTTTTTTTTCATATATTTTTTTTACAGTGTGTTGCCTTGTGTGGCTCCCGTGGGTATCCGCTGTATTGTGCCTGGGCACATGCAGGCTTGTCCTGATTTTGGGTTAGATGCGTGGGTTTGTGAGACACATACCCCTCCTGCTTCCTGTTTCCATGGGCTTGCAAAGGGTGTCCCCAAGTGACATTGACTTACACGGTGACGTTGGACTCCCACTACATGTGTGGGTAGTCTAGTCAATACTGTGTATACATTCCTAGTGCATATTTCTGTTGTGTTGTACACTGCATGTTGCATAGATGTGTAACTCATCATCCATGTCTACCTCCTAATTTGCAGGTCCTTTCCTCATGTCTACACAAGGCCCTCTACTTTGGAGATGGAGTCCATGTTGGCAGCAGTGCACCTACAACTCTACATGGCGGCAACACTGTACAGTTGGAAGTGGTGGGAGTGCAGGCATTTCCAGGTGGTGAGACTACTAATTTCTTACATTCGTAATGTCATGTTGATGGTAGTTTTGAGGGTCAGTAGCTGATAAGTGTTATTGCTAAATAGCTGCTCAAGTGTGTTGTTGGTCCTGCATTACTGTGAGCATTTCAGGTGTCGCGAGTTTCAATTAGGGACACTGTACTTTCTGACACTTGTGTAATGTTGTGGGGATTACTTTGTTTGCCCTCACATAGCATGACATGGCATGGTGTGTCGTGTGGCGGTGCTGGGGATGGGTTGGGTGACATGGCACTGTCCTCATGTTGCATTTTGCAAGTGGGTATTCATTTTAGCTGCATGTATGTGTTTTTTCACGAAACTGCATTGGTGGTGTCTGTGTAGGTAAGGATGCACACATTGTGACACTTCCAGGTGAACAATCTCAGGCTGATATGGTTTTGACGGTTGATTCTCCAGACATTCAGGATCATTGTCAGGTTGAGTCATCATTGATTGTCAGATGGTATGTGCCAGGGCAGTGTGCACTCCACAGGGGTGTGATTTCTATGTGAAGTAATTAGCCACTAGCTGTGTACGGGCCGCCTCCCCCGTGCCCTTTCCCCTCCCATGCGCAGCGGGCGTGCATGTGGTTGGAGATGTGGGGGCACCACAATGTCCAGGGCCAGGCCCCGGCGTATTGCAACGTTGTGCAGGACACATGCTGACACTATGATCCTGCATACTACTGGGGGAGCGTATAACCTCTGCCCGCCAGAACGGTCAAGGGAGCGAAAGCGTGACTTAAGCACTCCGAATGTGCGCTCCACTATGACCCGGGTTGCAATGTGGGATGTGTTATATCTTACTTCGGGTGGCGTGGTGGGGTTCCGAATTGGCGTCATCATGTGGGGGCTGAGAGGGTAGGCACTGTCCCCTGTGGAGGTGGTGATGGGTATCATTGGTGGGGTTGTGACCTTGCTCAGTATCTGACATGCATGCATGTGCAGTGGCATTCATACTCACCAAGCAGCCATGTATCGCCATGCCGCCCAGCTTCTAGGTCCCGGCTTAGGGTGGACATTCGGTAAATGAAGCTGTCGTGGGTGGACCGGGATAGTTGGCATATACTGAGGTGATGATTCCCTTGGCATTACATACTACCTGCACGTTGATGGAATGCCAGTGCTTGCGGTTGCTATAGATGTGCTCAGATGCCCTGGGGGGACGTAGAGCCACATGGGTGCAGTCGATGGCACCTAGCACTTTGGGGAATCGTGCCACACTGTAAAAATCCAGTGCGGCAGCATGCCTTTCTGCAGGTGTTCTGGGCAGGTATATGTGCCTGCGGACTGATGGGCGTGCAGTGATGATGGCCAAGACCTGGTGTAGGCAGCGTGACTGCGTGGCCTGTGACACCCCACCCACTATGGCACTTGTCCGCTGAAATGATCCAGTGGCTAAGAAGTGCAGTACATTGAGGACCTTCTCCAGGGGGCTGAGTGCTTGGGAGCACAGGGTGGGTGATGTGAGGTCATCCTCCCACTCACTCACCAGGTCCAGTATTATGTGTGGTGGAAACCTGTACCTCCCATACACCTGGTCATCAGGCATCCCAAAAAGCCTGGTTCTGGGTGTGAAAATTCTGGCCCTGACTATCCTCCTCCTCCTCCTTTGGTAGCCCACGGCCACTGCTGCTAGGAGCGGTATATTCATCCTGGCGTCTGAGCTTGTTAGTTTTTTTGCGCGCAATTTTATGCGTCGCGGGTTGACGTATGCCTGCTTCCTGCTGGCGTACGTGTTTCTTTGCGCGTGTTGTAGGCGAGCGTGTGAAACTTCCCGCGCACCCCTGAAATCCACGTACCCAGGCCAATAGCGTGTGGAAATTCCCGCGCACCCCGGAATACACGTGCGCTGATGTACTTGCGTGTGTAAGTGCCCGCGCACCCCTGAAATACACGTACATAGGCCAATCGCGTGTATGCGCACTTTTGTCCAATTACACGCGAGGAAACACCCGTGCGGGTCACGTCACAGATCCGCTTACGCGCTGAGGGCCTTTGGTCCAATAGAATCGCGTATGCGTGCTGACGCGCTTACGCGCTAAGGGCCTTTCCTCGAATTTCACACTGACGTGCAGGATTTTCACGTGCCAAATCACTCCGTATCAAGCTGGCTACGCGAAAACACACGGAAGACCACGCTCCTGCCCAGAAGGCCGAATTACTGCCCCCCAGTGCCCCGAGCAGCCTCCCACGTGCCATCTGCTGCTGCCTGCCTGCCTGCCTGCCTGCTGCCACCGTGCCCTGCCATTTGGTGCCTGCACATCAGCCATCTGCAGGGGTCCAGTTGCTGTGTCCACCCCTGCTGGAACAGAAGACTCCCGACTGGGATTACATCCGCTCCACAGCCCAGCCCCAGGACCCAGTTGCCCACCCACTCCTGCCTCTGGGGTTGCCATGTCGGGCACTTCGACATCTGGCACCAGTGGCAACCCCAGGCCAGAGGGGCAGAGGGGCACCAGCTTCACTGCCACCAAAGTTGGTGTCCTGGTGGAGCATGTCCTGGGGCAGTATGATGCCCTCTTCGGATCGTCCCGCGCCAGCAAGGAAGGACGGGAGAGGATCTGGGCCGACTGTGTGGTTGCCATCAACGCGGAGGGGGTGGCAACCCGCAACGTCCAGAAGATCAAGAAGCGCTGGGAGGACTTGAGGTCCAGGACCCTCGTGAAGGCACGGCGCCTCGTGGAGGGGGGCCGGGGCCGCATGAGTTCCATCCAGATGAGGGTCCTGGAACGCATACGCCCAGCGCTCCACGCCCAGATCCTTGAGAGGGAGACCCATCTGGAGTTGAGCGGTAAGTGGCCAAGCATTGCTGTGTGAGACAGGGCATGTTGCGGTGTGCTGGTTGTCTGATACTTGCCTGTATGTGTGACATAGGCCATGTACGCATGTATGTGTGCAGGGTCATCATGGTAATGCATGTGCGACCAGTGATGTGTGAGCCACAAGGTCGTTGCATGTGTTTAAATGCGACATGGGGAGCCCTATGCAGATTTTACACATGAGAGCATGCCAGTCTCTGTTCCTGGACATGGGTGGGGGTGAGGGATAGGTGCTGATGCCAGGTACATATATGGTAGCCATGTCTGTGTGCCTGACCTGCGTGTCTGTGACTTGTGAATGCCATGGATGAATGACACATGTCTGTGACAATGTACAGATTCACTGATGCAGCCTAGTTATCCTTGTACCCACTGTGTTTGGGGTGTATGAGGCCAGATGGATGTGACTGAGGTGAAGTGTGTGCATGTGATAGGCATGACCCATGATGCATGTGAGTTCCATATCATTGTTGTTAGGGAGAATTCTCTGTTTAGGCTGAATTTCCTAACCTAGTGAGTCCCCCAGCAGCTTTGCTGGATTTCTGGGATTTGTTTTTTTCCATCCTGCCAAGAGTGAGACTCTTTTCTCCCACTCTTGGACATGTATGTGTGTGTAATGCCTTTGAGATGTCAATGTGTTCGATGGGCTATGGGGTCTTTTACTCCATAGGGTCTCATATGTTTTTCTATGTGTGTTACACCGCACCCTACGTGCCGTAACACTGGGGCGTCCTCGCAGACCCCCACCATAGACTCCATACCCGGGTACTGACTACTGTCTCCCCGGGCATGTAAAGTCACCATTGGCTTTACTAGATCTAAATTTACTAACAGGACTAGTACAAACTATCTTATTGTGGACGTATTAGTAGGGGTAATTTAATTACTCCTAGACCTGTTACTCGAGGGGGCACTGTCCCGTCCCCCCTCGTCGAGTTTTGGCTGGTGGCAGTGGAAACTACTTGTTATGTTCGACCCCGAGCATAACCCTATGGGATTCGTCCCATTGTTGGAGAGTGATACTTTTTCTCGTTAATCTCTAACGTACCACCAATCTACTTATCTTAAATAAGTTTATGGGATGGTATTTTCTGCCAGAACTCGGTTTGTAAAATGGCGTCTGTGTTCGTCTCTGTGACTCCTAAACCAAAGGTTGAGCCCTTTGTTCCACTTTTGGCGGGCCTCTGTACAGAGACCCTCCAAAGTGTTGCCATTCTGTCTGGGTTACCTCAGGGGTGTGGGAGGGGGTTTAGGCACCCTGGACCAAGTTGCCTTGCCAACTCAGGTCGCACTCTGGAGTGATTGGCCCAAGTGGTGAGCGTTCCCGCTCACCATTCAGCATGTGTTGATTGACAGCTAGGCTGAATGAATGGGGGTTTTCTGCATAAAAGCAGGGCTTTTGGGACTGGATCTTCAGAAGTCGCCACAGGACCTAAGAATCCGACGAGGGTAACGCTGAGCCGACCTGCACGACAACACCTCTGGTGGAGCCCTGCGTAACCGACTCACCACTTCCCAACGACAGAGGAGATCTCCCTGCCGGAGAGTCTCTTCCCCTGGCTGGTGGGAACAACCAGTCCCCTTTGCTTTTTATTCGCCTCAGGACGCAGTGGTCGAATTGCCCGTGCAGAGCACCCCGGCAACCGGATAGCCACTACCCCTGTACCGCGACCAAAAGGTGGTGCCTTGTGACGGAGCACTCCACGGCTGGTCTCTTCCCTGGTGGTGCACCGGACTTCATTTCCTTTGACGATGAGATCATCTCTACTCTTGGCAAAGACCCGACGTGCATCCACCACCAGGAACAACTGCCCCTGCCAGAGCTGCCCGCCACAACAAGGTACCTTGTCCGCCTGGCTTCCCTTTCGATCGGTTCGAGTGAGGTGTCTTAATCCTCCCCGATCCGTTGGGTCGCCTCCAAGCTTTTCTCATTCTTTGTTCTGAACTGGTTTAGACCTAAATTTACTAACAGGACTAGTACAAACCATCTTATTGTGGACGTACTAGTAGGGGTAATTCGATTACTCCTAGACCTGTTACTCGAGGGGGCACTGTCCCGTCCCCCCTCGTCAAGTTTTGGCTGGTGGCAGTGGAAACTACTTGTTATGTTCGACCCCGAGCATAACCCTATGGGATTCGTCCCATTGTTGGAGATTGATACTTTTTCTCGTTAATCTCTAACGTACCACCGATCTACTTATCTTAAATAAGTTTATCGGATGGTATTTTCTGCCAGAACTCGGTTTGTAAAATGGCGTCTGTGTTCGTCTCTGTGACTCCTAAACCAAAGGTTGAGCCCTTTGTTCCACTTTTGGCGGGCCTCTGTACAGAGACCCTCCAAAGTGGTGCCATTCTGTCTGGGTTACCTCAGGGGTGTGGGAGGGGGTTTAGGCACCCTGGACCGAGTTGCCTTGCCAACTCAGGTCGCACTCTGGAGTGATTGGCCCAAGTGGTGAGCGTTCCTGCTCACCACTCAGCATGTGTTGATTGACAGCTAGGCTGAATGAATGGGGGTTTTCTGCATAAAAGCAGGGCTTTTGGGACTGGATCTTCAGAAGTCGCCACAGGACCTAAGAATCCGACGGGGGTAATGCTGAGCCGACCTGCACGACGACACCTCCGGTGGAGCCCTGCGGAACCGACTCACCACTTCCCGATGACAGAGGAGATCTCCCTGCCGGAGAGTCTCTTCCCCTGGCTGGTGGGAACAACCAGTCCCCTTTGCTTTTTATTCGCCTCAGGACGCAGTGGTCGAATTGCCCGTGCAGAGCACCCCGGCAACCGGATAGCCACTACCCCTGTACCGCGACCAAAAGGTGGTGCCTTGTGACGGAGCATTCCACGGCTGGTCTCTTCCCTGGTGGTGCACCGGACTTCATTTCCTTCGACGACGAGATCATCTCTACTCTTGGCAAAGACCCGACGTGCATCCACCACCAGGAACAACTGCCCCCGCCGGAGCTGCCCGCCACAACAAGGTACCGTGTCGGCCTGGCTTCCCTTTCGATCGGTTCGAGTGAGGTGTCTTAATCCTCCCCGTTCTGTTGGGTCGCCTCCAAGCTTTTCTCATTCTTTGTTCTGAACTGGTTCAACCTGCCGATAACAATTTGCTACACAGACTTGAATGCATCTCCACTAGAGACTTTTTGGGACATCGCGCCTTGCCTGGCCTCTGAACTTTACGATCTATTGTGATTCTTGCCTTCTTGCCTTGCATTTTATCCGCTAGGAGTGAACTGTGTTGATTTCATGACCTGCCTATCTTTTTCTCACCCGTCCTAACTAATATTCGAGTGTCATCCTGGTTGAGGTATACACCTCTGTCTGAAAATAAGTGGTACCGGTAGAACCTAGAGTTGTCGATATTGCTAGGGGGATTGATCGTCTACTTCGTAGAGTAATTGTGTTTGATTTGTTTGCCGTGATTTGCCTTAGTGTTTTTCATAGATGTTCTGTTATAAATAAATGCCTTAATATCTTTACACTAAGCCTCGTTGCGTGTTTGCTTGTCTTGCTGTGAAGAATTGTCCTATTTTGTATACTCCACATACTGCTCAACTTTTCTTGAGAGAAGTCTGACTGCTCAGCCACAGCTACCACGTGAATCTGTGTGGTGCAGACTGCTACCAAGTGGGTTCACCGCCAACGCCTGTAGTCCTAAATCTTTTGCAGTGGTCCCAGAGGGAACTGCACAGGTTTCCGCCTAACAATTGTATGTTTCAAGAGTCCATTGGACATGTATGGAAATGTCCATGGCATGCACAATGCCTGTTACTGTGTGTGTTTTGCCTGGACTGACCCATGTGTTGCGGAGGGACATGATGGAAGTGTACTTTGACAGTGGTACTCATCTGCTATTGCTTCCTGTCTAGGGGACCATTGTACAGTACCCTGATGCTTGTGTTCTATGTCTCCCTCTACGCAGCGGATAGTGAAGAAGAGGGATTAGACGGCGCTGTGGAGCAAGGCGGCGGGGGTGCCCCCACGGCTGCAGCGGAAGGGGTGGGTGAGCCCCCACAGGGGCCTGCTATGGCGGAAGACGGTGAGGAGCCATCCAGGTTGGTGGTTTCCACAGAGGAGGAGGAGGCCGCCACTGAGGCGCACATGGGGCCTGGTGGGGGCATCCCTGCTGGTGCAAGTGGTGCAGTCCAGGGGCAGGGGCAGGAGGCAGCACAGGTCACCGTGGAGGGGCCTGTGCATGTCGCTGTCCCTGACCCTGTGAGTGCACCACCATGCACCAGCAGGGATGCCCCATCCCAGGCCCGTCCGCAGGTAGAGGGGATGTCCATGTCACCTGACTCCCCTCCACCTGCGGACGAGTGGACCCGTGGCCGTATGGAGAAGGTCCTGATTGGGGTCGCGATGCGCACGGGTGCAATTCGTGATGACGTGCGTGCTTCCCGGGAGGAGCACGCACGTCATCACGAAGAGCACCGTGCAGACGTGGCCCAATTGGGATCTTCCATGTTCGGGGGTTTCCTGCATATGTTGGCCAATCTGGCGGCCCTCTCCTCCTCTGTGGAGGCTATACGCCGGTCGTTCTCCTTGCCGTCTTCCGTCCCAGATGCCACCAGGGCCCGCTGTGGACCTGCCCTGACTAATGCAGCCAGCTCGGTGGGGATCCCATCCCTGCCACAGACGGGAGTCGGCGGTCCAGCAGGGGTGGACACAACAGCAACTGTACACAAGCAGATGGAGGATGTGCCGGCATCATCAGGCAGGCCACGTGCACGACGGCTTTGGTGGATTCCATCAGCCTGGTTGCCATCGTGCTGGCAGAGGCGGTTGCGTCGGAGGCAGCAGCAGAGTCAACGTGGGAGGCATCATGGCTCGGGGCCATCAACATCGGAGGGGCAGGCATCGGCCGGAGGGCAGGAGGACCCAGGACGGGAAGTGTCTTCCGTGTGGCTGCGGTTGGGCCAGCAGATAGGTGCGGAGCGGCGGCGGGCGGAAGAGGCGCGGCTCACAATGGTCAGGGCGGAGTTCTCGATGCGGAGAGCCCTGAGGCGGGCCGAGTGCCTCGAGGCAATCCGCAGGGGGTTGGAGGAGGAGATGGCGTCGTCCCTGCGGACCTTCGGGGCCATGGAACTGGACCGCCTCCGGGACATCGAAGAGGAGTTTGATGATGCCCTGGCCCGGAACACCACAGAGTGAGCCGCTGGACTTGCCCACCGCCTTTGTATATAGTTCTTTAGTTTTAGGTTTCCTTTGTTTCTTTTTATGATTTGGAGTCGACGGACACTGCTCCACTTTTTGTATATAGTTGCATTTTAGTTAGGGTTTTTTGTAGGTTTCCTTTGTTTTGTACATAGTTCTTCATTGGATTGTTTTATTTTTTTAGTTTTTGTTTATTCACCATGGAGCAATAGTCTTTGCATTTATTTTTCTCTCTTGGATTGATTTTATTTTTAATGTGAGTTTGGACAACATTTTTTTGAATTGGGATTTGTAGTTTTAATTTTTTTAAGGACATGCAGCTTATCTTTTTTTTATTGCCATTGTAGTTTGTTTCATTTCATTTACATTCAATTTTTCTTAATACAATTTTGTTTTCATACTTCACTGTGTGGTATCATCTCATTGGTTTCATGCATGTCATGTTGGGTGTTTTCCCATTCAATTGCAACCATTGTGTGTGACGGACATGGGTTCATTTGCTTTATGAACATTGGGGGTGTAACATGTAATTTCCTTTTCCATGTGGGTGAATGGGTTATTTGGTAGGGCCTTTTGGCTGTGGAGGCTGACCATAACGCACATGATTTGGGATTGTGAGGACCTGGGTGCAGGGGGACATGAGTGGGGGCCTGCTGGCAGGTGCCCCACAGTGCTGGGAGGTGGGGGTGCAGGGAGACATGAGTGGGGGCCTGGTGGAGGCTGTCCCTGCACTGCTGGGGGGTGGGGGTGATAGGGGACATGAGTGGGGGCCTGGTGGAGGCTGCCCCTGGTGGCTGGGGGGTGGGGGTGATAGGGAACATGAGTGGGGGCCTGGTGGAGGCTGCCCCTGCACTTCTGGGAGGTGGGGTGGGTGGGAGACATGAGTGGGGGCCTGGTGGAGGGTGCCCCTCAGTGCTGGGGGAGGTGGGGGGTGGGAGACATGAGTGGGGGCCTGGTGGAGGCTGCCCCTGCACTGCTGGGGGGTGGGGGTGGTGGGAGACATGAGTGGGGGCCTGGTGGAGGGTGCCCCTCAGTGCTGGGGGGGTGGAGGGTGGGAGACATGAGTGGGGGCCTGGTGGAGGCTGCTCCTGCACTGCTGGGGGTAGGGGTGGTGGGAGACATGAGTGGGGGCCTGGTGGAGGCTGCCCATGGTGGCTGGGGGGTGGGGGTGATAGGGGACATCAGTGGGGGCCTGGTGGAGGGTGGCCCTCAGTGCTGGGGGGTGGGGGTGCAGGGAGACATGAGTGGGGGCCTGGTGGAGAGTGCCCCTCAGTGCTGGGGGGTGGGGGTGCTGGTGGACATGAGTGGGGGCCTGGTGGCAGGTGCCCCACAGTGCTGGGGGGTGGGGGTGCTGGGGGACATGAGTGGGGGCCTGGTGGCAGGTGCCCCACAGTGCTGGGGGGGTGGGGGATGGGAGACATGAGTGGGGGCCTGGTGGAGGCTGCCCCTGCACTGCTGGGGGGTGGGGGTGGTGGGAGACATGAGTGGGGGCCTGATGGAGGGTGCCCCTCAGTGCTGGGGGGGTGGGGGGTGGGAGACATGAGTGGGGGCCTGGTGGATGGTGCCCCTCAGTGTGGGGGGGTTGGGGGGTGGGAGACATGAGTGGGGGCCTGGTGGAGGCTGCCCCTGCACTGCTGGGGGGTGGGGGTGGTGGTAGACATGAGTGGGGGCCTGGTGGAGGCTGCCCATGGTGGCTGGGGGGTGGGGGTGATAGGGAACATGAGTGGGGGCCTGGTGGAGGCTGCCCCTGCACTGATGGGGGGTGGGGTGGGTGGGAGACATGAGTGGGGGCCTGGTGGAGGGTGCCCCTCAGTGCTGGGGAGGGTGGGGGGTAGGAGACATGAGTGGGGGCCTGGTGGAGGCTGCCCCTGCACTGCTGGGGGGTGGGGGTGGTGGGAGACATGAGTGGGGGCCTGGTGGAGGCTGCCCATGGTGGCTGGGGGGTGGGGGTGATAGGGGACATGAGTGGGGGCCTGGTGGAGGATGCCCCTCAGTGCTGGGGGGTGGGGGTGCAGGGAGACATGAGTGGAGGCCTGATGGAGGGTGCCCCTCAGTGCTGGGGGGTGGGGGTGCTGGGGGACATGAGTGGGGGCCTGGTGGAGGCTGCCCCTGCACTGCTGGGGGGTGGGGGTGGTGGGAGACATGAGTGGGGGCCTGGTGGAGGCTGCCCATGGTGGCTGGGGGGTGGGGGTGATAGGGGACATGAGTGGGGGCCTGG
The DNA here is from genome assembly GCF_040938575.1 of Ambystoma mexicanum. Lineage (NCBI taxonomy): Eukaryota > Metazoa > Chordata > Amphibia > Caudata > Ambystomatidae > Ambystoma > Ambystoma mexicanum. The sequence goes on along the minus strand of NC_090939.1, from coordinate 712,335,599 downwards.
TGGAGGGTGCCCCTCAGTGCTGGGGGGGTGGGGGTGGAGACATGAGTGGGGGCCTGGTGGAGGCTGCCCCTGCACTGCTGGGGGTGGGGGTGATAGGGGACATGAGTGGGGGCCTGGTGGAGGCTGCCCCTGGTGGCTGGGGGGTGGGGGTGATAGGGGACATGAGTGGGGGCCTGGTGGAGGGTGCCCCAATGTGCTGGGGGGTGGGGGGGGTGGGAGACATGAGTGGGGGCCTGGTGGAGGGTGCCCCACAGTGCTGGGGGCGTGGGGGGTGGGAGAAATGAGTGGGGGCCTGGTGGAGGCTGCCCCTGCACTGCTGGGGGGTGGGGGTGATAGGGGACATGAGTGGGGGCCTGGTGGAGGCTGCCCCTGGTGACTGGGTGGTGGGGGTGATAGGGAACATGAGTGGGGGCCTGGTGGAGGCTGCCCATGGTGGCTGGGGGTGGGGGTGGTGGTAGACATGGGTGGGGGCCTGGTGGAGGCTGCCCCTGCACTGCGGGGGGGTGGGGTGATAGGGGACATGAGTGGGGGCCTGGTGGAGGGTGCCCACAGTGCTGGGGGGTGGGGGGGTGGGAGACATGAGTGGGGGCCTGTTGGAGGGTGCCCCAGAGTGCTGGGGGGTGGGGGTCGGAGACATGAGTGGGTGCCTGGTGGAGGGTGCCCCTCAGTGCTGGGGGGTGGGGGTGGTGGGAGACATGAGTGGGGGCCTGGTGGAGGCTGCCCATGGTGGCTGGGGGGTGGGGGTGATAGGGGACATGAGTGGGGGCCTGGTGGAGGGTGCCCCTCAGTGCTGGGGTGTGGGGGTGGTGGTAGACATGGGTGGGGCCCTTGTGGAGGCTGCCCATGGTGGCTGGGGGGTGGGGGTGGTGATAGACATGGGTGGGGGCCTGGTGGAGGCTGCCCCTGCACTGCTGGGGGGTGGGGGTGATAGGGGACATGAGTGGGGGCCTGGTGGAGGGTGCCCCATAGTGCTGGGGGGTGGGGGGGTGGGAGACATGAGTGGGGGCCTGGTGGAGGGTGCCCCACAGTGCTGGGGGCTGGGGGGTCGGAGACATGTGTGGGTGCCTGGTGGAGGGTGCCCCTCAGTGCTGGGGGTGGGGGTGGTGGGAGACATGAGTGGGGGCCTGGTGGAGGCTGCCCATGGTGGCTGGGGGGTGGGGGTAATAGGGGACATGAGTGGGGGCCTGGTGGAGGGTGCCCCTCAGTGCTGGGGGGTGGGGGTGGTGGTAGACATGGGTGGGGACCTTGTGGAGGCTGCCCATGGTGGCTGGGGGGTGGGGGTGGTGGTAGACATGGGTGGGGGCCTGGTGGAGGCTGCCCCTGCACTGCTGGGGGGTGGGGGTGATAGGGGACATGAGTGGGGGCCTGGTGGAGGGTGCCCCACAGTGCTGGGGGTGGGGGGGTGGGAGACATGAGTGGGGGCCTGGTGGAGGGTGCCCCACTGTGCTGGGGTGGTGGGGGGTCGGAGACATGAGTGGGTGCCTGGTGGAGGGTGCCCCTCAGTGCTGGGGGGTGGGGGTGGTGGGAGACATGAGTGGGGGCCTGGTGGAGGCTGCCCATGGTGGCTGGGGGGTGGGGGTGATAGGGGACATGAGTGGGGGCCTGGTGGAGGGTGCCCCTCAGTGCTGGGGGGTGGGGGTGCAGGGAGACATGAGTGGGGGCCTGGTGGAGGGTGCCCCTCAGTGCTGGGGGTGGGGGTGCTGGGGGACATGAGTGGGGGCCTGGTGGAGGCTGCCCCTGCACTGCTGGGGGGTGGGGGTGGTGGGAGACATGAGTGGGGGCCTGGTGGAGGCTGCCCCTGCACTGCTGGGGGGTGGGGGTGGTGGGAGACATGAGTGGGGGCCTGGTGGAGGGTGCCCCTCAGTGCTGGGGGGATGGGGGGTGGGAGACATGAGTGGGGACCTGGTGGAGGCTGCCCCTGCACTGCTGGGGGGTGGGGGTGATAGGGGACATGGGTGGGGGCCTGGTGGAGGCTGCCCCTGCACCGCTGGGGGGTGGGGGTGATAGGGGACATGAGTGGGGGCCTGGTGGAGGGTGCCCCACAGTGCTGGGGGGTGGGGGGGTGGGAGACATGAGTGGGGGCCTGGTGGAGGGTGCCCCTCAGTGCTGGGGGGGTGGGGGGTGGGAGACATGAGTGGGGACCTGGTGGAGGCTGCCCCTGCACTGCGGGGGGGTGGGGGTGATAGGGGACATGGGTGGGGGCCTGGTGGAGGCTGCCCCTGCACTGCTGGGGGGTGGGGGTGATAGGGAACATGGGTGGGGGCCTGGTGGAGGCTGCCCCTGCACTTCTGGGGGGTGGGGGTGAGAGGGGACATGAGTGGGGGCCTGGTGGAGGGTGCCCCACAGTGCTGGGGGGTGGGGGGGTGGGAGACATGAGTGGGGGCCTGGTGGAGGGTGCCCCACAGTGCTGGGGTGTGGGGGTGCAGGGAGGCATGAGTGGGGGCCTGCTGGCAGGTGCCCCACAGTGCTGGGGGGTGGGGTGGGTGGGAGACATGAGTGGGGGCCTGGTGGAGGGTGCCCCTCAGTGCTGGGGGGTGGGGGTGGGTGGGAGACATGAGTGGGGGCCTGGTGGAGGGTGCCCCACAGTGCTGGGGGGTGGGGGTGCTGGGTGACATGAGCAGGTGTGCAGGGTAGTCCCTTGTGGTGTCGGCTGCCTGCAGGGGCCGTGGAGGGTGTACAGGGAATACCTGGGAGCACCCAGCCAAATCGCGTGTAGGATTTCCCGCGTACCCCTGAAATACACATACCTAGCCAAATCGCGTGTGGAAATTCCCACGCACGTACCCGGCCAAATCGCGTGTGGAACTTTCCGCGCACCCCTGTAATCAACGTACCCTGCCAAATCGCGTGTGAAACTTCCCGCGCACCCCTGAAATCCACGTACCCAGCCAAATCGCGTGTGGAAATTCCTGCGCATGTACCCGGCCAAATCGTGTGTGGAACTTCCCGCGCACCCCTGAAATCCACGTACCCTGCCAAATCACGTGTGAAACTTCCCGCGCACCCCTGCAATCCACGTACTCAGCCAAATCGCGTGTGAAACTTCCCGCGCCCCCCTGAAATCCACGTACCCGGCCAAATCGCGTGTGGAACTTCCCGCGCACCCCTGAAATCCACGTACCCAGCAAAATCGCGTGTGAAACTTCCCGTGCACCCCGAAATACACGCACACATTATTTTTCAGTCAGCGGGTGTCCGTGTTTGTGGGTACCCCTTTGCACGTCATTTGTCCTAGAGGGCCACAGTATAGGACATTCATCATAGCTGTATATAGGTGCTATTTGTTGGCGCACCTTTTGGCGCACATTTATTACAGGCGCAGAGACGCTACCGCCTGATTTCTTGTGGCGGTCGTGTTTGTGCATGTGCGCTGGTTTGACCGTGCGCTGTTTTGCCCTATTCGATTCCATGAATACGTGTTGTAGGTGAGCGTGTGGGCGTTCCGCGCACTTGCACCCTGTACTTCCCCCGTGACGCCCACATTTTGGCAAGTTGTTCCCCAATTCGAGTGTTACGCTCCGTGTTCCGCCTACTTTTGTTGTGTGCGCCGCACTATGTGCGATTTTCGCTGTGGCCTGTGCGATTTTCGCTGTGACCTGGCGCACGCCGTTAGATGGCCTGTGCGCCAACGTGCGCCGCGCACTTTTTTAGCGCACATCCGATGGTTTTCTCGCGCACGGCCTTCCATGAATCGATGTGCGCTGCTTTTCGTGCGAATTTCGCACTTGCACTGCGATTTTCGCTATTCCACTGCGAATCGCACGTTTTTGGCCACTGGCGCCGCGCTAATTATTCTATGAATCGGCCTGTCATTTATTTATGTATTTATTTACTTACTGTCCAATATAAGCATCCATCTCTAGCAAATTAGTGCAAGAAAAGTTGAAACAAAACAGCCAATACAGTCATTTAGTGAAACAAAAGAAGTTTCAAGTACAGAAACTGTGCCTGCTCTATCAAAATGTAAAACAAAACAGAAAACAACTAACAAAAAATCAGCTATCACTACAGATAAAACTGCTTCTATAAATCTTGATATAGTGCAAAGTAAGCATGCCAAGAAAAGTATTTTAGCCAAAATGTTCCATCACAGAGTCCTTCAAAATCTTATAAAAACAGGAGGGAAACCAGGTTCAACCCTTAAAACCTATCGTAGGAAATTAATCTAAGAAGTGTTGATAGACAGTGCAATTCTTCTCAAAAGAAAGTTACTTATTTTAGTGTTAAACAAAATGAAACCACTAACAAAACTAATGACTAAATTACAAAAAAGACTTCTCAATAAACGAAATGTCAACAGAAACAACTTTTTAAATATCTGCAGAGGTGAATGGAGTCACACTACAAGCAAAGAACCATACTTTAACCTCTTAAGTGCCATTGAGGATCCCCCCCAGTGGCAATGGTTTTTTTTTAAAATCGCGGTATTCACCGCCCAAACCCGCCAGCATTTCCCCCCTCATTAACCCCTTAAGTGCCACCAACGAGCCGTCTCGTCGGTGGCAACCTGGAGCGGTTTTTACCGACGAGCCGGCTCATCGCTGGCATTAAAAGGGTTAATGAAGAAGCATACAAACAAAAGCAAACAAATACAATTGCTTTACATAGCAGTGGTCGAGGTTATGAAAAAGTTAATAATACCATAATGGAACAAGAAGTACTGATTACAAGAATATGCCCTGAAAACTTAGAATGACCTCTCCATTCAACTGAAACAGAACGTCTAGTATACAAATGGCCATGTACGTCAATGTGTACCTATCCCAAAAACAATTTCAAGTCTTTACGCCAATTCCTCAATCAATATGTGAAAGGCAAAGACAAAATCAAAATTAAACTACTGCAAAATATGGATACCTGTACAGTGCGCAAGTACACAGGACTACAAGGACATTCATTGGCCTGCATTACAGGACCTATTTGCAAAACCACCTTCCATTATATCAAAAGGATATCAGCACATCATTCAACTGTAAGAAATTTAGTCTATAAACGGTACTATGCTAAAAGTCCTTCTTTAGCACTAGCCAATTTAAAAAACATTCTTCTACATGGTACAGCAAAAGACCTACTTGAAGAAATCGACTATATCCAGAAAAAATATTTTGGAAGTGAAATCCAATTACAAAATGAAATAGCTTTAAACCAAATTAGCAACAATACTACGCATGGCAACCTTTTACTAAACACATACAAAAAAGAAATACAAAAGCTGAAGTACCAAATCATGTGTGTGTATGTTGCCGCAGAACATTTTATAAAAGTAACACAAAAACTGTAGACCTATCATACAAAATAGAAGACAATGAAGATTCTAAATGGTTTCAATTAGCTCTCTACCTTATAGCAGAAAATAAATACGAAATAACTGACCCCTTAATACTTTGCAGTGACTGCACTACAAAATTTCACAACAACCAAACTTCTTTACGTGCTATCACAAATAATTTGGAATTATGTCCACTACCAAAACCCCTACAACAACTTAATTTATATGAGAGCATCATAATTCAACCAGTACACCCATTTCAAGCAATAATACGCCTTCAACCAAAAACAGCAAAATTACCTCCCTCTGAATTAGTGAAAGGTATTCTTGGAAAAGTAGTGTATTTATCATTAGATCTAAAAGAAAATGTGCACACTCTAGGAGTGCAACGTCCAATGCAGCAATCTTTAATTATCTTAGTAAATGGAGTACCTACAAAAGACAAACAAATATGGCAACAGCTGGTAGATTTACATAAAGTTAGACAAGCCTTGCAATATCTTAAAGAAAATAATGATTACTACAAAGAAATTAATATTGAAGAAAAATTGAAGGATACAACTGAAATAATTCAAGAGACACAAGAAGCTGGTCAATTGGAGCTCCTAGATCCTGCTACAATATCAAATACTTTAGAGCATTATACAATTCATCCATTGCATTCTAATGACACCATAGAAGATGCACTAGAAGAAGCACTAGAAACATACCAAATTCGTCAAACAAAAGGATTGTCAAACAAAAGGATCACCAATCAGCATATGGGAAAAAAGTATAGAAGCACGTGCTTTTCCTCTACTCTTTCCTACTGGCAGAGGAGGAAGGTACAATGATAGACCAATTCAAATATCAGCATCAGAATACCGCTCATTACGGATGTATTCTGAAGATCCCAGATTTAGACATAATGTGGAATACATATTCCACCTACTCTTTGAAAGTGAACTAGCAACAAGATTTACATGATTTCCTACGCATATCAAACAAAAACAAAACAAGCATAGATATACTAACACCTGGAGAACTTTGTTCTCTGGATCCTGTTAATGTTTCAAGATGTTTTCACCATCGCTTCATTGCTATGCTACACTTTATTTGTAATAAAACTATTCCTCCCTTTCGAGAAGTGCAACACTTCTTTTGGAGAAAAGAATACCAAGCCAGAGGAGCACCACATATCCGCATGCTTTCATGGATTAAAGATGCTCCTAAATTTGGTCAAGACAGTGATGCCACTGTTTGACAGTTTATTGAAAAATATGTCACTTTTGAAATTCCATCAGAAGCCACAGATAGTGATCTTCATGCACAAATTTTACAATTTCAAAGACACAAATGTGGCATAATATTGTCGTCGCAAATACAAAAACAAAGGGAAATACTACACCAAATGATGCTTTGGTTTCCCTAGACCGGTTACAAATACAGGTCAAGTGAACAACCTCATGTTTTCAGTTAGACATAGTGTTAAAGGTAAGTCACCTAAAAATACATATTACATAAAAAGAACAGAAGAAGAAAAATATATCAATGATTACAATGCAATAATTGCCCACTTAAGGAATGCAAACATATATGTGCAGTACATTGCAGACAATTCCACTGCAGATGCACGATATGTTACAGCATACTTAACCAAAGCAGAAAAAACAGAGCTCCAAGACCTCTGGAATGACCTGTCATCAGGTAAAACAGTGTCTCAGAAATTATACAGCTTGGGCATACAAATGCTCTCCCATAGAGAATGTGGATTTATGAAGCAGCAGATCATTTAACTGGTACTGCATTGTATGGTAAATCGGAAAATATAGTATGGCTAAGTCTTGGTCCTGCTAAATCTAGAAAAACAGTTATAAAATCATACCAAGATATAGAAACAATAGCCAAACATGATCCCAACAGCCAAGACATTTTATAAAACAATGTATTGGACACATACTATCCAAACAGAAGTAATCATTTAGAAACCATGTGGCTATACCACATAGCCCAAAACTTCACATACAAAAATAATATTAAACCTGATGAAAAAAAGGTAAATACAGAGTGGCAAACTGTGAAGGCAGCTTAGTAAAACTCACCAAACCAAATTTAATTAATGATATCAAATAAAGACTCCTCAACATAAATAACTATTTTACATGTCCCTGCTACAACTCTTTAAACCATTGAGAAAAGAAGAAGAAATACTAGATATCTATGACTCATATGAAGACGCTTTCAAAGCAAATGAAAGCACTATAACTGATGTAAACGTTACACAGTACAAAACAATGTTGCACACAACACAGTGAACAATGAACACAATGAACAGCAACACGAAGAAGAACTGCAGGCCCAACTAGATAAGGACACTCCTGACAGTAGTCAACCTTTTGTAACAGGAAGCCAAGAACCACTGGGAGAACCACTAATAAAAAATGAGGCAGAATTAGCTATGACAGAAGTAGAAAACACCATGTGTCAGTATGAAGATAAGGAAGACTTAACTATACTACAATCAAAACTAAACAATGAGCAATGTAGCATTCTTTCAAGAAGTAACAAAAGAAATTGCACATGGTGTACAACATGAAAACAAAGAATGCACCTGCCAAAATTACAAACCTATACTACTGTACGTCAGTGATGAAGCTGGTTCTTGCAAAACATTCCCAATCAAAATCATCTGTAAGTTCCTTCAACAATTGACAAACAACAAACTGTCAGCTGTTGTCACTGCCCCCACAGGCTTAGTTGCCTACAACATAGGCAGTGTCACTTTACACCGATTACTACTCCTGCCAGTAGAACACCAAAACAAATTAGACTATTACAAACTTTCCACAGGAGCTGCAATGGAACTACGCAGAGTATTGAAACAAATGAAAATGCTACTAATAGATGAAGTGAGCATGGTGTCCAACCTAATGTTGGCTTTGATTCACCTCAGATCACAAGAAGTACTCAAAACAAACTACGAAGAGCTCTTTGCAGGAAAACACCCAATGCTGCCATAAAACTGTTGGCAGCATTGGAAATGTCAACCTTTGGCAACATTTCCAATACAGAGAATTAACAGAAAACATGCAGCAATCTGCAGATCTCACTTATGCCAACATCTTAAAAAGTATTAGAGTTGGTATACTATCTATAGAATCTCAAGCAATATTGAAAACCCGACACATTCATGCACTTTATGGCGATAATGCATGTGCTACAGATGTTATGGAACAATTAGCCCATAAAAATGTCAATTGTATGGCCTTAATGCCAACTCTTGCAAGCTGTTTCAAATTCAATGAAATAATGTTAAATAAAGAAATGCAACCAATAATGGAAATTAGTGCCACAGACAAACTAGATGTACATGGTATGACACTACCCATGTGTGAGCAAGCCACAACAAGACTAAATAGTTTAGAAAATTCAATCTCAAACACAGCTGGGTTGGAAACGATATTAAAATTATCCTTAAATTGCAGAGTAATGCTTAAACGTAACCTTGACGTGGACCAAGGACTATTAATGGACCACTGGGTACAGTTGTTGGCTTTCAAACATACCCACGTGACAACAAAATTCAGTTTGTCAATATTCTCTTTGACAAACTTTCAGAAGTAAAAATTATAGGACGCTCAACAGCTCGATTCCTTCTCTTCAAAGACATGTATGTACGCAGAGAACAATTTTCTCTAACTCTTGCATACGCAGTCACCATTCATAAATCACAAGGTCTTACCCTAGACAAAGCAATGATAGACATTGGTAACACAGTCTTTAAAGAAGGCATGAGCTGCGTAGCACTATCACGCTTACGTACTTGACACTTGACGGTCTATTTCTAATCAACTTTGATGCAAGTAAAGTAAATGCTGATATTCCTTGCATTTTAGAATACAATAGACTTCGCTCACTATACACCCCCCATCTAAACACATATTCTGTTCCACAAAAAGTAAAACGTTGTAAAAGAAAACTAAATCAAACAGAAATGCAACAGGATGTCACTGCAAAACCTCCAAAGAGAGTAAAAGAAATTAAACCTTCATCAAGTACCACAAACATAAAAGAACCAATTAGGGAAAGTAAATCAGGTACTTTGTCAAAGAATGAAGACAAACCAAAAAAAAATCAATCAGATACAGAACTACCTGGTCCATTTAAACTCTCAAATATAGTTGGAGTAAGTGCTACGCAAATGTAGCAATGAATATTCTATTTCAATTGCCACCAATTGTTGACAACATTTACTTACACGGCACAGACCAATTGTGTCAACAAATGTTAGTACTTCATAGAAACGCAACAAACAATCCTGACAACACGTATAAAGGGTAATTCATAGAATTTCGCACAAAAGTGGCGCACGCGGCTGGCGCACAGTGTGCGCTTGCGAATGTCTGCGCCAGCCGCGTGCGCTAAAATCGATTTCCGCGCACAGCGTATTCATGGATTTTAGCCTCCAAAACCAGCCGTGGGGCAGAGTGGCGCAGCGACCCTGCAGCAGCGCCAGTTACAACCCCAAGAACGCCCTCGCACAAGGAAAAGCCATCAAAATTCCCAATTCAGCGCAAAGGGCTGCGCTAACCCTGGACCAGTATACAGTGCTGCCAAACAGCAAACGTGTATTACTGGGGTGCGCATGAAGTTTCACACGTGAAAGGGCCTGTGCGAGTGGGCTACGTGTATTACTGGGGTTCACGGGAAGTTTCACATGCGATTTCGGCACGGTACGGGTATTATGGGGTTCGTGGGAACTTTCACACGCGAAAGAGCCTGTGCGAGTGGGGTATGTCTTTCGCGGGGTGTGCGGGAAGTTTCACATGCGATTGGACTGGGCACGTGTATTTCAGGGGTGCACGGGAAAGTTTCACACGCGATTGGCCTGGGTACGTGTATTTCAGGGGTGTGCGGGAAGTTTCACACGCAAAAGGGCCTGTGCGAGTGGGGTACGTGTATTACAGGGGTGCGCGGGAAGTTTCACACGTGATTGGCCTGGGTACGTGTATTTCGGGGGTGCGCGGGAAGTTTCACATGCGATTGGGCTGGGTACGTGTATTTCAGGGGTGCGCGGGAAGTGTCACATGCAATTGGTCTGGGTACGTGTATTTCAGGGGTGCGCGGGAAGTTTCACACGTGATTGGCCTGGGATATAGCTTTTAAAACTGAGTTCTCAGTTCTAAATGAGAATAGATGTTAAATACGTAGGCCATTTTTACATAACCTTGCAACAGCTTCCTAAATTACCCAACGCGTTATTTGATTTTCTTTCACCTTGTTTAGATAGTCCTTTATGTTCCAATCCAATAGTGTAATAACCATGTAAATGCAGAATCCAGGCACAGAAGTCTGCATACATTAAACGGCTGATTGCCTTTTTAGATTGCAGTAATATGTCCCGTGGGACATTTGTTTTCCGAGTTTGCTCAAAAGGAGGTTTGCGTTTGTGTGGGTGGTCATTAGAGACGTTTCCCTGCTTTTGAGAAGACACAGGAATTGCAGGTATTATTCGGCTGCTGTAATTTATGCTTTTCTAATTGCATTCTGCTTACTGTATCCTAACTCGTTTTAATTAATGCAGCTGAATTTATTTACATTATTTTGAGAAATGAAAATAAATGTAGGGAAGTTCCAGATTCGACATATTGTGATTCATAAGGAGTGAAATAGCTCTTCAAGTCCTTCTTTAAAAAAATAAAATAATAATAAATACACCATTTATTTGCCATTTGCCATTCATATTTTCTTCCTTCTTCCAGTTTCTTTCATTTACTCACCTTCACACCCATCCAGTGATCACTTTCAATCTCTCTAACCTTTTCGTCATGTTATTGCTTTTATCATTGCTCCTGCACACCCTCTAATAAGCTTAGCTAGTGAGTATGCTGCTTCCAATTGGCTACTCTAGTGCTGTACTATTACTCTCCTAACCACTACTCCACATCCTCCTCTCTGTCACTTCTCTCCACCCCTTTCACCTCCCACTACAAGAGAAACAACCTACTCCCTTCCGCCCATCAAACCGCTCCACCACTCCCTCTTTCCCATCTCCCACCCTGCACCATCCCTCGCTTAACCAAGCTCGCTTTTACTATCCTATCCTTATTTCTTTTTCTTTTTCTCCCTCTTACCATCTCCCTCCATCATCCATACTACACTTCACATCTATACAGTAGCTCCCTTCCTCTCTGCGCTCTTACCCAGTCACTAAACACATATTTTATTGTCTTGAAACTCAGCCAACCTTGTCAACCCTACCCTCTCAATTCACACCATAACCCTGTACTCCAGCTCTACTCGCCATTCCACTATTGTGCTCTGGAATTCTCACACAATCTTACCAAGACCTCTTTTGTTCTCTGAATTTTTCCTGCCACATTCTCCCGTGCTTGTCCTTCTTGCGCTAACAGAAACATCTCTCCAACTGACTCTCCCGCCCTATCTGCATAACACAATAGATATTTCTCCTTCTCTCACTCACCTCGCCTTTCTGGTTCCGGTGGTGGAGTGGAGTTGGCCTCTTCCTTTCTAACTCTCCCATATTTTCCTCTCCCTCTCATCTCCCTCCTCCTTTAACATTTGTCCATCCATCACCTTCGTAGCTACCCCCACTTCATCTCTATATATTGTCTACTGGTCCCCAAAACTACTTCTTCAACAAACTTTCACAGCTTCTTAATCCACTCCCTACTATCAGAACATCTTAATAGGAGACTTAATCAACCCAAAACACTCTCTTGCCCAGTAACGATCACTTCAATCTTTTCTCTCTGGTCATTCTCTGTCTTCAGTTCACAAATGTCCCACTCACTCGACTGGGTACTCACTTGACCTCGTCTTTATCTCCTCTGCCTTATCCTTCTCAATCATCCATTCTCCATCTGATCACTCTATCATCACTGATCTAACCACTGTCTCTACCTCCTCTGACTGTCTCTCATTTCCTCTTCCCTCACACTTTACATTCCTTCCTCTCTGACATCTCCCTTCACCTCCCCTTCCTCTCACCCACCTAGTTCACCTCCACTGATGTTGGCTTTCTAGACCTCTGCTTGACACGTACTGCTGTCACATCGCGGCAGGGATGGTGGGTATGGAATTGCTGGCGCAGGATCACTGGTGTGACAGTCCGCCATTGATTTCCATGCTCGGCTGATCCCTGCGCCGTCCTAGACGTTGTGAGCGTACGTGGCCGGAAGTATAAAGATCATCGCTTCCGAGTTACGTACGCGTTGCAACGTTCCCGGTTCCTTCCTGCGTTGCTGCCGCTCCCGTTGTTGTTTCCCGCTGTCAGCCCGCTTATCTAAGTTCTCGGCACCCTTGCTTTTCTGGGTGTTGCTTTCTGCCACTCCCTTGCTTCCCTCCTCCGCCAGTTTCGCTTCCTGCCTTTCCTTTTCCCTTGTCTCCTCCGTCTCCTGTCCTCTGCCTGTTCTAGCTCCTTTTTTCCTTTTCTTTCCCTCCTCGCCTGTTTCCTGCTTTTCTTCGTTGTTTTCTTTCAACCTTGGCCTGCTTCTGGACTGCCTTCACTATTCCCTTGTACCTTGTTGGATCTGCAGTTTACCTGACCCGTGCCCACTTACCGGACTGCCTTTGCTACTCCCTTGTACCTTGTTGGATCTGCTGCTTTCCTGACCCGTGCCTACTACCGGACTGCCTTTGCTACTCCCTTGTACCTTGTTGGATCTGCAGCTTTCCTGACCCGTGCCTGCTTACCGGACTGCCTCTGATTTTCCCTTATACCTCGCTGGACTTTCTGGTTTCCAACCTGTGCCGGTTGGTTGGACTGCTCATCCATCACCTACCTTTCTTCAGCGCATTTGCCAACTTCGCCAATTCTACCAGAAGGAAGTCTTTAGGGGTTTTTTGTACCTTTGGCTTTTTCCCCTGGGAGGCGCTCCCGGTGGGATTGCCCCTGTTTCCCCTATTTTAGTGGCACAGTGGCATCCTGTCGAGGGCGTCCTTATCTCCATAAAAAAAAGGAGAAGCCTTCAAGACGCAAGGAAGGAAAACCCAAGAAGAAAGTGGAAGGTGAGGAGTTGGGGGAATGGGGAGAATCTGCTTTATCGTCTGAAGAAGAGGATATAACCGAGGTTTGTGACAGTTGCACCCTTCGATTATCACTGTTGTATGTCACCCCTGTTGGGAGACATGGTAGCTCCCAGGGTCGTTGTTTTGGTCACATGGGGGAACCACGTGACCAGGTTAATAAAAAGAGCGAGCCGCTTCCAGTTCGTCAGTCGATGACAAGCTGACTCCGGTGTCGTTCCTTTGTGGGCACCTGGCTGGTTCAACACCGCATGGAGTTGGGCAACGCTGCTGGGCAACGCTGCCCTCTCTGCTTCCTAGCCATGTGATCAACCCAAAGACTGCACCCCCAGCCTGGGTGCCCCCAGAGCCAGGGCTACTGTCTGCTGGGTGACCCTAGCCACGTGGGTTGCTCTTGTGCTCCGGAGCGAGTGGGTGATCCCCACTCAGTGGTCTGCTGCATGACCGCAGCACAGATGATCAGTGTCGGGTGCTCCCGATACTCACATGGGCCTGCCCGGTGATCTGGATGGGCCCCCATAACAATCACTATCCACTTAAAACGTTTGCTCCCCCCTATGTGTGTACTCCACCTTGGCTCACAAACCCACATTCGTAAACACCTGGGAAAATGGTGCAATACTCACTCCTCTGCTGACCAAGTCTCTATGCACTTTCTAACTTCACATATTCTCTTGTCTGTGCTAAATCTGACTCCTCTCTCTTCCTTATCTAACTATCCAAGATGTCTGCCATCATTACTTTATTCTCGTGACCCACCCCCACCAAATTCTCACACATACCATCATCACTATCTGTGGATGACTTTCCCCTATACAACTCTGAGTTTCGGGAGGATAGCCCAGGGGCTACTCGCTCGCCTTGGAAGCAAGACGACTCAGAGCGACACAGGTGCGATCCCTGGGTCCATGCTTAGAAATCTCTTAGTTTTAAACACGCTATTAATAGCCAATTATAATTGCATGTGTGGACAAAATAACTAAAATCTTCATCTCTTTTTCCATTCATGTCACCACCCATTCTTTTTCCCACCCTTCCCTTCCTCCAACCTACTCCTCAATCTCATCATTCGACACTATGAATGTCAAAGTGCTCACTCTTTCAACGCATGCTAACCCCTCCTGTTCTCCTGAAAACCCTTTTGCTCCTCACACTCTCAAACCCTTAGCTTGTTTTGTGGCATCTCAACCTGCTGCTCTTTTCAAACTTTCTCATCTCGTAATGTTCCTGCATACTATGAATTCACTGCTGTTCTTCACCTAAAAGCCTGTCTCTGATCATCCAAACCCCCCTGCTAATTTTTTACCTCCTTCTCTCCTTCCACACTGCTCTAAAGGCTTTTGAGCCTCGTTACAAGTTTGACGGTAGCCTTGCCGGTAAAACTAGCAGGCTGCCGCCAAACTTGCAATTTTTTCCAGGAGCCGCAAATGGCCAATAACCGGGTCATTAAGGCCCTGCCGGACCCGGTAATTGCACATTCACGAGGGCCGGAATGGAATGCCCCCATTCCCATTTGAGCCCCATAGTGCTCAATGGGAATGGGGAGGTCAGATGCCCTAGGCACCATTCAGAATGGTGGCGGTGCATCCGACAAGCTGTGCTCGGTGGTGGAGCTCTGCCCACCTGTTCCGACCTGGCGGGCAGAAAGGCACCGGCGAGCACAACTCGTAGTATGCCGGCCCAGAAACTACAGTACCGGCAAACTTACTGGTACCATTGTTCCGGTATCGGCAAACTTGCAATGAGGCCCAATGTGTTGACTTATGTTATATTTCCACTACCTTGATTCTTTCAACTAAGCCTGGGGAAATATCCCCAAGACTCCTTCATGAACCTTCATAGGCTCAATCACTGAATTCGGTTGATTTCAAGGAAGCCCTCCACATAATGAGGACATGTGAATCTCTCTTTCTCTCTGCCTGTCTCTCTCTCGCTCTCTCTCTCCATCTCCATCTCTCTCTCTCTCTCTCTCTCTCTCTCTCTCTCTCACTCTCTCTCTCTCTCTTTCGTTGTCTCTCTTTTTCAACCCTCTCAAGTTCAGAGAAGATTGGGAAGCTGGTACGCAGATTTGGACAGCATGCAAAGATATTGCACAGCGTGTGATAATGACATCAGATTCAGTATGCTTACGTGGATTTTGTTGAGATTTTAGGCAGAAAATATGTTTCAGAGCCTACATAAAGAGCCACCAACTTCCTGCTTCCTTTGTAAGTTTTATTTGTCAGTAGGAATGAGAGATCAGGCCTGATCCACCTCAGGAGTGGGAGAAAGAGAGAGATGTTTGAGGTGTTAGGCAGGATTTATTTCTTCTTTGCAGACTGTGAATGTCTGTGATTTGAAAGCTTTTTGTATTTGGCTGGGAAACCTTTATTTATTTAATTTGTGAGCCAGTCCTTATATTTGGGAGCCTTTTCTTATATTAGGGGATCCTTTTCTTTTGTGTCATTTGCATTTGAAAACGTATCTACGTAAGTTGTGAAACCGTTAATTTTTTTTATTTTCATTTTGAAGCCATAATATGTTCAAAGCCAGTTTTTTTGTTACATAAACCTTTGATACTTTAGATCAGAAACCTTCATTTATTTCGGTTTTTGCATTGTTTTTTTTGTTTATGGCAAGGATGCAGCGGGAAGAATCAGATGGGGGGCTGTCTGTGCAGGAGGGTGGCATTGATCATCCGGATCCAGTGTATCTAGATCTCTCTTACCCTACTACTTGGAATCAAGTAGGGCTTCTGGTGAGACTTCATAGATGCTATTGCAGAAGTTGTTGGGATATGTGGTGGTGAGGATGGCACTGGGGTGATGGTGGTGGCACTGACACAGAGGTGGGGGATGAGCCTGAGCCAGTGTCACAGCCAGTACCACAGGCATCAGAAGTAGAGGCAGCCCCTCAGAGAACAGGAGGAGGGGAGCCAGAACAGCAGTGGCCAGTAGGAAAGCCAGTACAGCAGGCATCAGGAGAAGGCACACATCCCGGTAAAGGCTCACAGACAGCTCAGGAGTTCCTCCAAAACTACAGGAAAGCTGGATGATAGCTCCCCTTTGTCCACATTTTCTTTGGCCTGGGATTACTTTAATATGCATGAGAGGGTTCCAGCATCAGAGGTTGAATCCGTTGTATCCACCTTGTGCCTGCTTGCTAATCTACCGATATTTGGAATGTCCACTCTCCTGTTTATCTAACTGCCCAACTGCCCTCTTACAGTTCCGGCTGCCTTAAACTGCACCCACCCACAATGCAAGACACATGCTGGTCCATTCGCACAAGGACACACACAGAAACCATACAAAACAATGATGACATCATCCCTATCAATCAAACACAAAGGAAGGCAACAACACCCACAATGCAGGACGCTATCAGATTATCACCCCTCCGTAAAGGCAAGCATACTCACAAGTTGCAATGGAAAGTAAATTGCAGCGCTAGTGGCTCTCCCAATACGGGTCCAAAAGCAGGAACAAAAAAACAATCCACAGAACTCAAAAAGGAGTGCACCATATGCAGGAAAAAAAATGCATTGGTGAATTACAGCCGGAAGAGGAACAAAACAAGCCAACTTCGACCCACCCCTCGCAGGCTTAACATTTTGTAGCCACGATCAGGACATAAACATATCTTGGTAAAAGTGTAACAAAATGATCATACTAATATTAGGATTTGCTGGCCTATAGCCACCTAAACAACTCTATACATTGTCGAGAAACAGTTGGCAGTTACCATTTAATCACTAAAGTTCACCACCCACCCCACATGGCCACATGTCCCTTGAGCAGCCTGAAAAATGTGCCAATCCGATCTCAAAAAAACACTTTGATAAAGGGCTTCATTTTTACTGGCCCATGTCACCTCAGACAATTAGACCCGCAACGTCCCATGAGAAGGACCAATAGGCAACAAACCAACATGACAGACATCTCTTCTATTCATTCCCCATTGCCACTGTCTGCACCTGCTCACTGTGTAGCTCCCTATCTTGTTACATGTTGCCAGCCCTGGTACAGTGACTTCTAGTACCCTTCCTGCAATGAATGGCCTTCTAGAAAACCAGTGACCAGTTCACTGCTGATCACCACTCCTGGACCGATCATTTCTGCTCATTACTCGATAATATTCAGCACATTTCTTATTGTGGCTGTCTGAGAGCGCTCACTGTGTCCTTCAAAAGCATTATGTATTCTTTCCCAATCTGACGAGGCAGTAATTGTTGTCTGGGACTAGGGATCTGTCTCTTGAGAAACGCTTCCCTTGCAATAAAGAGCTGTCAAATACCTCACACCCCTCCCCTCCTGTCCTTGGGCTCTGAGGCTGTTTGCAGAACAAGACAAAATTCAATCAAATGCTCTCAGCTGATAACTATGGCCTGCCACACTATAATAGCACTGTAGCGCATCTGACTGAACCCTATCAAAGAAATGGCAGAGGTCTTGCTCATAGCACCTAGCATCCCTACAGGCACACGACAAAATAATGCTCTGCCATATGCCTCATACTGTGTGCCCTAAAGCTACCAAAAGAAAGAAAGTGCACAAGTCCATTGTGCGAGGAACTAGAATGTGGTGAGCTGTCTGTTTGCATGTACGTGTATATGTGCTGTGTCCGATAAAATAATGTTCTTGTGTGCTGTGCAGCTTCTGCCCAGCTGCAATGTAACTCAAAAATGTGATGTCATGCGCTGGCTTGTGGCAGGTGTGTCACACAATGTTCTGTGTGTTTTCTGTGGAGTATGATGCGTGCGGGAATGTGGAACCATGCACCAGCTGTTTCTGAGATCCTACTGTATAGGCAAAGGGTGAAAATGTCATGCTTTGTGTTATGGCTCGTGCCCAGGGCAAAGTGCTAAATAAAAATGATGTGCTGCACCCTCTCTATGAAAGGCAGTGCATGTAAGCAATGCAATTTCAAGTGCCACAATGCTTGCAAAAGAAACATTCTAAATGCAATCACTGTCTGCGTTATGTGAAAAGCAGAACAATCTACCTCTGTGTGCTATAGTGTTGCCTATCAATTGTTAACCTAAACTCATGAGCCCTGCTACTGTTCTTGTGGCACGTGGTCATTATGTTACTGCTGGGGCCCTGATGCTCTGTTAGATGATTGTCCTCGGGCGGTACCTGCACTCATGGGGGTTTGGTGATGGCCCTGCATCTGAACAAAATGATTACAGCACATCTGCACACATTAACCATGCACTCAGGATACAGGTATTGCAAAAGGCTCTGACTCTTTCTCAGTACCACCACCCACTTTCCTCAAAGAGTAAAGTCATGTGAGACAATCATAGTGGCAGAAGAGGCCCATGCAAGACCATTGACAATGCTGTCAGTAGAAGCCCCTTTGTCATCGTGTGAGGGCAGTGTGCAGCACACCGAAGAATGCTGCCCAGCAACAGCACTACCTAGTGAAGGAAAGATCAAAATCCATTGGATGTGAGGCCATAACATCCTCTGTGCACAATTATGCATATATTCCACAAAATGCACTACCAGACACTGACAATCCACATTGCCATATGCAATCTGAGGTGTTGTCCTCAATTGATTCTAATCTCCACCTGTTGTTACAAATGGATCACCAACTGCACCCATCACCTATGTAGTCCTGCAAGGACACATCCTCTTTGCCGTGACCTGCAATGTTCACATGCAACTGCTTGGAACCCTCCTTGGTCCACACAACATCCACATCCACCCATAGACAGATGACATGCAGCTATACCTCAAGTAATCATCCATTGAAGACTTCCATGGGCTCAATGTTTGCCTGACAATGACCTGATTGTGAATGTCCATTGCTTACTGAAGTTGAATCCCTCCAAGATACAATTACTGGAGCTGCCCAACATCACCAAACACCTAGACATTCACTCCAGGGTCTTTGCTATGAACATCAATGGCTTCACACCCCAACTGCCCACCTGTCCAAAGTCCCTTGCCTACAATATCAACACACACCTCTACTTCAAACATCACAGAGCAAGGAAGACACACATGGCTTCGTATCGAAAGCAGCATCAAAAGGGTAAGAGAAGCCACTGACAATATAGATGCTAAACTGCCACATGATTCTGTTTTTGCAAATCACAGAACAAAGCTACATCACTTGAACTAAGTGGCAACTGAAGTGTGTGATATAATAATTGTCACTGCGACAGAGCGCTTTGCGTTTACTGGACATCTAGTAAGTAACCCATTGTTGCAGGGTGACAAGTTTCAGAGCTACAGTGCATCTTTTCCTGTTGAAGTAAAACTGTCCAAGCATACCCCATATTGAATCAAGACCCACTGAATTATCCTTAATCTATGAAAGACCTGTATTCCTATGTGCTAACAGTGCCATTGCTTTATTTAGGGTATTCCTTGATAACAATCATGAAAAATCATTTTCAGAGACTATCATTTTCTTGAAGATTCTCATGACCACACCAATGACCACAGCAGAATTTGAGCGATGCTTTTCAACCCTGAAACTGATTACAACATTCCTAAGAAAAACAATGACTGAAAACAGATTTAGGGGCTGATTCATGGAATTTGTGTGCTGAAAAACGGAGATTTGTGCACCATTCTGCCCGCAAATCCCTGTTTAACAAATGGGGATTTGTGGGCAGAATGGCACACAAATCCCTGTTGTATTTAAGACTTGTAAGATGGCCCATACGTTCTTCATTATGCCGACAGCCTTTGTATATGTACAATCTTGATTTGCTTTTTACAGAGCAAATCCCTTAGGAAAAAGCTTCTCCTTTATATATGTTTTCTTAATGTTGCTTACACACATTTACTGAATGTAATGTTTATTTTAATTGTATTGAGGGGCCATGTTAGTTAGGGACTTAAGGGCACTTCTGTATTGTTCTTTCTGTTTAGTGTGTGTGTGTGTGTGTGTGTGTGTGTGTGTGTGTGTGTGTGTGTGTGTTTGTGTGTGTGTGTGTGTGTGTGTGTGTGTATTTATTTTATACATACATGCTGCATCTTTATATCACAATAAAAATGTTGAATTGTTTTCAATTGCTCACCATTTTTGACTAAGTACTAAGGGGTTTTTGATGAGATAATTGTGCCAGTGCTGACATTCATTGTTAGCTTCCAGAACATGCATGTTCAGTATTTTTTCAGACATACAACTACCTCAGGATTTATTTGCATCAGTTAACACAGAAAAGAGCCAGACCTACTTTACAGGTAAGAAAAACTATTTGGTTGTAGTTCTTTGTGTGACATAAAGGCATGCTTGTGATTGCTTGTGGCATTTTACAAAGGAAAAATACTAGAATACTTAATTCTTCTTCTTTAGAACTGCTTGTAAAACCAATACATCATTACTCTTTTTGTTTGCAAATCATACTGTAAAATGCATGCTTTTAACCCTTTTTTTCAAAGTTTTCTTGGGGGGAGAAGCCCCCCAAACTGAACCTAGATTGGTTAGGGCTCCCTCGCTGGGCTCGGTCGCTATGGCATATCGGGGTGATATATCTATGCCCCAGCAGCTAAAAAATTCACTAGCCGCCACTGACCATGACATACAAATATGTGGCTAAAATAGTTCCTCCTTACTAAGCTGTCTAAACCCCTGAATCTTTGCTCATTGCAATCCACCAAGCTTAATAAGCCTTTACAGCCTAAATACAAATTGAAGAACTTTGGAGGTACTACTTTGATTTCTATGCTCCTTCTCTCTGTAATTCCTTGCCCTGTTATCTTCGTAATGTTCCAGCTCTATCACAGTTTAAGAAAGCTGTAAAAAAACCTTTCTATTTATTTCTAACGACTAGACTTTTTGAGTTCTCTCCATCTGCTCTATGACTGACTGGCTCCTTATTCTTTTTGGACTACCTTCACACTAAGTCCTTTGGGCGAGTTGGCTATATAAGCGATCCTAATTAAAACCAGGAGGTAACATATCATTATTTGATGGAGCGCATTGATAGTGTAAATACTGTAACAAAGAAAAGTGTGCGTGGTAGTGATGTGGATTGTGAGTGCATGAATGATGGAGTGTGTAGATAATTTGAGTACTGCAACATGGAACTGTGGGTGTAGGTGTAATGTGGATTGGGGTGCATGGCTGAGGAAGTTTATTTATAGTGTAATTTCTTGGACGAAGAAGAGGTAATGTGAATTGTGGGGTGCATGACTTCAAGGGAGTACATTTATACTATAAGTACTGTGAAGAAGAAGAGTGGGTGTAGGGGTAATGTGGATTAGGGGCGCATGACTGAGTGAGCGCATTGATAATTTAAGTACTGTGATGAAGAAGAGTGGGCGTAGATGTAATGTGGATTGGCGGTGCATGACTGAGGGAGCGCATTGATATGATATGGCATTTATAACGCACCTATACACAAGTGTTTCGAGGCGCGATGAGGCAAGGTAGGGGGAACAGAGGGAAGACAGACAACGATCTTACTAGTCCAGGTGTCATTTAGATTGCGCAAGTGCATGGGAAGTGGGAAAGGGAAAAGTGCAGGGGAGAAGGGAGAGGGGAAAGTGCAGTACATGGGATAGTAGAATAATAAGATAAATAAAACGGCCAGATGGTGGCAAGTGCAAGGTAAGAGCAGACATAAGTGCTGGTAGGGGGACTGTAGGGATACAGAATAACAGTCCCCAGGTGCATGGGTTGCCAGGGAGGCAGTGCAGGTGTGCAATTGGCGGGGCCTGAGCCTGAGATCAGAAAGGGTGGCCAGGTAACCAGTGTAGTTTCAACCCGGAAAATCAGCAGGGGAGAGGGCGAGAGAAAGCAGAAGCGAAGAGGAAGGTTTTGAGGTGCTTCTGGAACCGGAGATGGTTCTCCTCAAGTTTCAGGGAGGCGGGAAGGCTGTTCCAGAGGGAGGCCCCTGCCGAAGAGAGAGATCTACCACCAACTCGTTGCTTGGAGGAGCGACTGACACTGATGGAGTTGGAGGAGGATGAGCAAAGAGCTCGAGAAGGAAGATATTTGCAAAGAGAGAGTTGATGGTATTGCGGCCCCAGGCCCCAGAAGGCCTTGGGGACAATGCAGAGGGTTTTGAACTTAATCCTCGCAGCCACTGGGAGCCAGTTCAGAGATTTCAGTCCTGGAGAGAAACGATCCCTGGGCTTTTGGCCAAGGACAAGTCTCGCAGTCCTGTTCTGGATAAGTTGCAGAGGCAGAGAGTAGAGGCAGGCAGATTTAGATAGAGGCTGTTACAATAGTCCAGCCTAGAGAGAACCATGGCTCTGGAGACAGTGAGCTTCTGGGGGAAGGAGAGGAAAGGAAGAATATTCCTTGATATTCATTGATAGTATAAGCACTCTGATGAAGAATTCAGGGGTGTAGGGCTGATGTGAATTGTGGGATGCATGACTGTGAGAAAGTGAAAATATAGTTTAAAACTATGATGAAGAGGAGTGTGTTTAGGTGTAATGTGGATGGGTGTTGTATATCTAAAGGAGCACATTGATAGTGTGTAAGTACTGTGACAAAGAAGAATGGATGTTGGGGAATGAGGATTGGGGGTGCCTGACTGTGAGGAAGCACATTGATGGTCTAAGTACTGTGGGTGTAGGGATGGTGTGGACTTTGGGTGCATGACTGAAGGAGCACATGTATAGTGTACATGCTCTGACGAGGAACAGTGAGTGTAGGGGTGATGAGCATTGGGGGTACATGACTGTGAGGGAGTGCATAGATAGTGAAGTACTGTGGCTAAGAAGAGTGTGGGTATGGGTGGTGATGTGGCTTGTGGTTGTATGACTAAAGGAGCGCATTGACAGTGTAAGTACTCTGATGAGGAAGAGTGGGTGTAGGTGTGGGGTGGATTGGTGTACATGACTGCGGGAGCACATTAATAGTGTAAATACCTTGACTAATAATAGTGGGGGTAGAGGTGATGTGGCTTGTGTGTGCATGAATGACTGAAGGAGCACATTGATACTGCAAGTACTCAGATGAGTAAGAGTGACTTCAGGTGTAACATGGCTTGAGGTATGGAACTGAGGAAGGGCATTGATAGTTTAAGTACTTTGACAAGGAAGAGTGTGTGTAGGTGTAATGTGGAATGGGGGTGCATGACTGTGAGGGAGCACATTGATACTGCATGCACTGTGACAGGGAAAGTTCAGACAGGAAGTAATGCAGATTACCTAAGTAATGTCCCATTTAAGGCTTACCATTGTGGCGCAATGCACGTCAACAACCATATATTGTTCTGTGCTGATGGAGTATTTGGGGTGTGCCTGTATCAACATATTTTCCTTTGCACTGTTTGTTTCTGATCCGCATTAATTCTGTGAATCAGCTCCCTGCGTATTGTGTTTGCACCACACAACATTAGTGTGGCTGCACACTCTTCTGTGCAGATTTAGCACTTTTTGTTTAAAAAAAGGTAGCAGGCACCCCTCTCCAGAAAGAACATGGCATGATAACCTATTCTGTGTTTTTTTCCCACTTTGAGAGTTCGCAGCCATTGCTTTTTGCTCACTGTACCTTTCACAGATGGGACATATCCATTTGCATATCAGTCTTTGTCCCGCCCACATGGGCAGTCCAGCATCAAAATGCTATGGAAATTCCCTTCTGAACAAGAGCACCAACAGCAACCCCATACATGTGTTTCAGCCTTGTTGGGTCTCATCATGTGAGGTGGAGTTTTGCTTCTCTGAGCACAGGGAGCAGGGAGTCCACATCTGGGTTTACCCAGGTAACTCAGGGTGACCAACCTCAGGTAGCAGACACCCCTCTCCAGAAAGAAGATGGCATCATACCTGTTCTGTGGTTTTTTCCAACTTTCAGAGTTCACAGCCATCGCTTTTTGCTCACTGTACCTTTCACAGATAGGAAATTGCCATTTGCATATCAGTCTTTGTCCCGCCCACATGGCCAGTCCAGCATCGAAATGCTATGGCAAAACCTTTCTAAACAAGAGTACCAACAGCAACCCCATACACGTGTTTCAGACTTGATGGGTCTCATCATGTCAGGTGGAGTTTTGCTTCTCTGAGCACAGTGAGCAGGGGGTCCACATCTGGGTTCACCCAGGTAACTCAGGGTGACCAACCCCAGGTAGCAGGCACCCCTCTCAAGAAGGAAGATGGCATTGTACCTGTTCTGTGGTTTTTTCCAACTTTCAGAGTTCACAGCCATCGCTTTTTGCTCACTGTACCTTTCACAGATAGGAAATTGCCATTTGCATATCAGTCTTTGTCCCGCCCATATGGCCAGTCCAGCACCGAAATGCTATGGCAAAACCTTTCTAAACAAGAGTACCAACAGCAACCCCATACACGTGTTTCAGACTTGATGGGTCTCATCAGGTGAGGTGGAGTTTTGCTTCTCTGAGCACAGGGAGTCCACGTCTGGGTTCCCGCAGGTAACTCATGGTGACCAACCTCAGGTAGCAGGCACCCCTCTCCAGAAAGAACATGGCATGATAACCTGTTCTGTGGTTTTTTCCCACTTTGAGAGTTTGCAGCCATCTCTTTTTGCTCACTGTACCTTTCACAGATCGGAAATATCCATTTGCATATCAGTCTTTGTCTCACCCACATGGGCAGTCCAGCACCGAAATTCTATGGCAATTCCCTTCTGAACAAGAGTACCAACAGCAACCCCATACACGTGTTTCAGACTTGTTGGGTCTCATCAGGTGAGGTGGAGTCTTGCTTCTCTGAGCACAGTGAAACAGGGAGTCCACGTCTGGGTTCCCCCAGGTAACTCAGGGTGACCAACCCCAAGTTCCTTGCAAAACAATTTCAAAAAAGGTAGCAGGCGCCTCTCTCCAGAAAGAACATGGCATGATAACCTGTTCTGTGTTTTTTCCCCACTTTGAAAGTTCACAGCCATCGCTTTTTGCTCACTGTACTTTTCACAGATGGGAAATATCCATTTGCACATCAGTCTTTGTCCCACCCACATGGGCAGTCCAGCACCGAAATGCTAGGCCAATTCCCTTCTGAACAACAGTACAAACAGCAACCCCATACATGTGTTTCAGCCTTGTTGGGCCTCATCAGAGGGGGAGCTGTGACTCTCTGAGCATAGTGAGCAGGGAGTCCACATCTAGGTTCCCCCAGGTAACTCAGGGTGACCAACCTCAGGTAGCAGGCGCCCCTCTCCGGAAAGAACTTGGCATGACAACCTGTTCTGTGGTTTTTTCCCACTTTTTTCCCCAAATTTAGGAATTTCAAAAAAGACCAGCAGCAAAATAAGTAGTATCGGCACATTAATTGAAGTAAGAAAAGTGGAAACTTTAGTTTGTTTCTTACATAAGCTACAAATAAATGTCCTAATTTCCAACCTGTTACCTAAAGTGAAACACGGGGTGTCACGCTGCGGAGACCGTGGAAGTTATGGGCAAGATGGAGGCGCTATTAGGTCCTTACAGCCTGTCTGTGGGCGGTCTAGTCTTTTTGTTGCTGCTGCATTTAAGGAAGCCACGCCCCCCTGCGAGTCGCGTTGCAACTCGCTATGCTGACTTTCGATTTGTGCCTACTACAGTTCCTGACATACCGAGCTCCTCTTTTGCTTTCTCGGTTAATCACCGCGGCCCATTGCCTTCTCGTTAGGCGACGGCCGTTCACTCTTGCCTTTCCTTTCCTTGCCCTTTATCTGGTCCTCGGTTCCTGCCTAGCTTCTCTCCCGTAGTACCCTCTACCTCGCTCGGCGGGTTCCTATCTTCCCCGTCGGCGAGGTTCCGGTTTTCCGGTTCCCTGTGGCTCGGGGTCTTTTCCGTCTTCCCTCGGTCTTGTCATTCCTCTCTTTCACCCCCTCTTTCATTCTCGCACGCTCACATTCATTCACTCTCTCATTCATACTCTCTTGCATTCACTCTCTCTCTCATTCGCGCACCCCTGCATTCACTTGCTCTCTCATTCAGCATTCACTCTCTCTTTCTCTCACGGACTCACTACTGCTCTCTATTACTCACACTCTCTCTCTCCCCATTCCTTTACCTGGCTACCAAAACAACTTACCTCCGTCTGCAGTCTTCTGTGCCTATGTTCGATCCTTCGGAAGCATAGAAGTTCCCCTTTGTGGCTCCACACTCCATCGCCTCTCCCAGGGCTCTTTCATCCCTGCCAAGGGACCACAGTCCGGTAGCTGTCATCCATTGGAGTATCAACTGGACTTTCGCCTCAAGACATTAAAAGCCTCTGGATCCGCAATTCCCCCATTCTATCCGCGCCTGCAGCCTCACAGGGTTTTTTCTGCCTTATTGGCTTTTTCCCTGTTTTGGGAGGGGCAGACTCCCCAGGGTTCACCTGACGGTTTATTCCAATAACGGTCAAGGTGGCCTCCGGAGGAGACCGTCCCTATCTCTTCGAACGCAAGAAGGGGAAAGGACTCCTTAAGAAGGATACTGAAGAGGAGAGAACCCCGAAAGACCGAAGGAGAAGACAGAAAGTCGCCAGTCACAGTGAAGATCAAGGTGAGGAGACTCCTGGGGAAGGCACTGTGGGAAGTGGCTGTGACAGTTTGCAACGCCTAACGAGAACGATGGCCTCCTTGGAACAATACCAGGAGATGGTAACAGCGATTCAGGGTCTCCAGGCAGAGGTTCAGAGCCTTCGAACAGAGAACATCAACTTACGTCAACAGGTGACGACTCGAGAGGATTTCCGGGGCGACCTGCCTCCCCTGACGTTCTCCTTCGGGAAGTATGATGGCAGTCCGCAACTCCTGAAAGGATTTTTGGATGCCTGTATGATTTACTTTACCTTTCGACCTAAGGCCTATGAACTCGATAGGGCCAAGGTTGGGTTTTTGGTCTCCAACCTAGTGGGCAATGCTTTGGCCTGGGCTACTCCACTGATAGCGCAAGCAAATCCTGCGGTTAATGACTACGCACAGTTCACTCAATTGTTGCGGAACAGATTTGAACGACCAGAGGTCCAATATTCTTCTTATGAAGCCCTCCTGGATCTCCGTCAGGGAAATCAAGGTGTACAGACATATGCCTCCGCGTTTATGAAGTTGGCTACGGAGGCGGGATGGCCAGATTCAGCCCAACAGACCCTCTTCCGAAGAGGATTACATGATGAACTCAAAGACGAACTAGCCCGGATGGCACGTCCTGCTTCCTTTCCAGAGTTGGTCACGATGTCTCTGCAGTTGGAGTTTAGATTGCAGGAGCGAAGATTAGAAAGGAGGAGGTTCAGACCACATCAGACTATCGGAATACCCGCCTCAAATCCTCCTACTCGATCGCAGACAGAGGAACCTATGCAAATAGGATCAACTAGGGGCCCGTTGACTCCCGAGGAACGAAAAAGACGCAGAGAACAGGGTCTTTGCATGTACTGCGGATCCTCTAAGCATCTGCTTCGGAGTTGCCCCGAGGTACCCCCGAGACGGTCGGGAAACGCGTCTCCCCGGTCTTGAGCAGGGAAAGGAACCGGGCGGAATTGATTAATCCCTGCAATTTCAGGCAGCAGGATAAGTCGAAAGAGGACCATAGACTCATGGTATTTACAGTTCATCTAACTTTCGGATCTCTTGCTTCACTAGAGACCTTGGCTATGCTGGATTGCGGTGCTGCTGGAAACTTTATTGATGTTCAGTGGGTTCAAGAACAAGCTATCCCCCTACTTCAGAAAGACTGTCCTTTACCGGTAGAGGGTGTAGACGGAGCTCCACTCTCTTCCGGACCTATCATTCAAGAGACTTGTCCTGCCACTATGTCTTTGTTTCAACACCAGGAACAAATTACCTTTGATGTCATTAGAGCTGCCCATTTCCCAGTCATCCTGGGCATACCCTGGTTGCGCAAGCATAATCCCAGGATAGACTGGGCTACTAATACAGTAAGTTTTCTGTCTTCATATTGTTCCACTTCGTGTCTTCCCCAGACATCTCCTTCCAGGGGGAAGGGGGTTGCGGTTCCAACTTCCTCGGCTGTGGTACAAACGATCCCTCTTTCTTACCAGCAGTATGCCGAGATCTTTGAGGATATACTACCCCGTACTTTACCCCCACATCGAGCAGAGGATTGTGCCATCAATTTGAAACCTGAAGCATCGGTACCGTTTGGACGCATGTATCCGATGTCCCTACCAGAAAGAAGGGCATTGAAGGAGTATCTAGATGCTAATCTACAGAATGGCTTGATCCAGGAATCTCACTCCCCAGCAGGAGCTTCAATGTTCTTCATCCCAAAGAAGGGCTCTGCTGAACTCAGGCCGTGTATAGACTACCGAGGATTGAACAGCTTGACTATTCGAGACAGATATCCTATGCCTCTCATAAAGGAGGTACTGGAAGCAGTAGAAGGAGCCTCTATATTCACCAAATTAGACCTTCGGGGAGCCTACCATCTGCTGAGAATAAAGAAAGGGTACTCTGCAGCAGAACAATCTTGGGAGCCCAGACGTAACATCCATGCCCCACGCCTTCTCAGATTGTTCCATCGCCTTCACCCAGGGAAGCCCGGGGGAAAGGGGATAAGGAGAGGGCATACTGTCACGCTGCGGAGACCGTGGAAGTTATGGGCAAGATGGAGGCGCTATTAGGTCCTTACAGCCTGTCTGTGGGCGGTCTAGTCTTTTTGTTGCTGCTGCATTTAAGGAAGCCACGCCCCCCTGCGAGTCGCGTTGCAACTCGCTATGCTGACTTTCGATTTGTGCCTACTACAGTTCCTGACATACCGAGCTCCTCTTTTGCTTTCTCGGTTAATCACCGCGGCCCATCGCCTTCTCGTTAGGCAACGGCCGTTCACTCTTGCCTTTCCTTTCCTTGCCCTTTATCTGGTCCTCGGTTCCTGCCTAGCTTCTCTCCCGTAGTACCCTCTACCTCGCTCGGCGGGTTCCTATCTTCCCCGTCGGCGAGGTTCCGGTTTTCCGGTTCCCTGTGGCTCGGGGTCTTTTCCGTCTTCCCTCGGTCTTGTCATTCCTCTCTTTCACCCCCTCTTTCATTCTCGCACGCTCGCATTCATTCACTCTCTCATTCATGCTCTCTTGCATTCACTCTCTCTCTCATTCGCGCACCCCTGCATTCACTTGCTCTCTCATTCAGCATTCACTCTCTCTTTCTCTCACGGACTCACTACTGCTCTCTATTACTCACACTCTCTCTCTCCCCATTCCTTTACCTGGCTACCAAAACAACTTACCTCCGTCTGCAGTCTTCTGTGCCTATGTTCGATCCTTCGGAAGCATAGAAGTTCCCCTTTGTGGCTCCACACTCCATCGCCTCTCCCAGGGCTCTTTCATCCCTGCCAAGGGACCACAGTCCGGTAGCTGTCATCCATTGGAGTATCAACTGGACTTTCGCCTCAAGACATTAAAAGCCTCTGGATCCGCAATTCCCCCATTCTATCCGCGCCTGCAGCCTCACAGGGTTTTTTCTGCCTTATTGGCTTTTTCCCTGTTTTGGGAGGGGCGGACTCCCCAGGGTTCACCTGACGGTTTATTCCAATAACGGTCAAGGTGGCCTCCGGAGGAGACCGTCCCTATCTCTTCGAACGCAAGAAGGGGAAAGGACTCCTTAAGAAGGATACTGAAGAGGAGAGAACCCCGAAAGACCGAAGGAGAAGACAGAAAGTCGCCAGTCACAGTGAAGATCAAGGTGAGGAGACTCCTGGGGAAGGCACTGTGGGAAGTGGCTGTGACACGGGGGTAGTGCATGACCTTCACCCAGGAAAGGCCACACTGCATCAGTGGCGGCTCTCTTGTCTTGTGGATCTGAATTCTGGTCGGACTGCCACGATGCAACTCTTTGGTAGGAGCTTTTATGTACTGCCACTTTGAGATTGGTGTCACTGTCAGCCACGTGCAAACCTACTCGCAAGGTACTTTCAAAATTCCCCTTGCTCTACTGCGTTATCTTATCTCCATCTGTCCATCAGCATGTCCTGTCTTGAGCTCTTTTGTAACGGTGTTATATATACTTAAATACTATGAATAACTGTGGTCTTGGGTG
This sequence comes from Ambystoma mexicanum, assembly GCF_040938575.1. NCBI lineage: Eukaryota > Metazoa > Chordata > Amphibia > Caudata > Ambystomatidae > Ambystoma > Ambystoma mexicanum. Next base: position 712,305,421 of record NC_090939.1, on the reverse strand, counting down.
TGTATTGCATTCAGAGTTTCTTTGGTGGTCTGGTTGGCCCAGGTACTTTCCAAGGTGTGTTTTGCGTCAGTACATGCATTATCAAGACTATCATACAATGTATGATTTTGGAAGGATAGCCTTTGCATAGCTGAATGAATGTGAGCTGAAAGGTAGTATAGATATGTGTATTGTTGTTTTTGGTTTGAGTTTGGGAAGACTTCAGCATGAATGTAGAAGACGGTTTTATGCGTTCTGCAAAACGTGTGTATGATACAATCTTTGTCCAATAGCATGGAAAAATCTTGCAAGGGTTTCTTAAATCAAGTATAACACGTAGAGCTAAAATCCATGAATTTCTGATCTAAATGTTCCTTTCAATGCTAACAGACATTGATGCCTTCAGTACAGCAATCCAGTACAAATACAAAGTGATAGGAATGCAACACCACAGGACAGTATTAGTATGAGCATGCGTAATGACTGTTTTGGCTCTTAACTTGCAACCTTAACTATATACTTCCAGAGACTATTTTCTGTTTCGTACAAGTACAATGAACACTACTGAAAGTGAGGTAAAAGCAATTTTGGGGCAGGACCCTGAAGGCGTGTAATGAGAGGAATGATCTATGGTAGCATCTGTACAAGCACTGTTGCAAAGCTGCAGAAAATTGCATCAAAGTTCATTGATCAGGAGACACCCATCTCGTTGAGGGGCATCTGGAAACCAGGACACACAAGAACATACAAAGCATTTTTTGAAGTCTGTGAATGGCTTGAGAAAAAAAGAACAAGAGATAATGTTTGTAGAGGATGTTTGTACCTTACTTTTGGCTGGCTTTTCAGTATTTAGGTGTGCAGAGGACGGGAGTGTCAGAGACTTTTGGAAACTTTTCTGTGTCAAGAATAATCAGGTTATCAACATCATAAGTGGTGTTACTTTCATAATTGTTGACTCCTACAAACAAATGAGCAGTGAAGATTATGTGTCTTTGGAGCAGCCATCAGAGTAAGTCAAAGAGAAAAAAAGCTCTGACAGAGACCTAAGGACATGTTACCAAATGCAGCAGAGATGGACTGCTTGGAGGAAACAAAAAATATATATTCATCCAGTTTTATGAACATTATTGAACATTTATAGATCAAAGACAGGGATAAGCACTGCTATGAAGATTTACAATGGCTAAATTCTACTGCAAAAAAACAACAAACAAGTGCCAACCGCAGAACACTACATTTCCTACTTCCTCACATTAACTTCTAGCCTCATATAGAGTGCTGTGATGTGGAGAATCAGGCACTCACTGAGAAGTGGATACATTGCGTTCCTTCGCTGTTCTAAAAAATGAACGCCAAAACACAAGCTTTGTGTAGTAAAGCAATTTACTAAAAATGTTTTTGAATACAGCGTAACCATTTTTAGTACTTGAGCTGTAATGAAAACAGTGCTCAGACAAACACAGAATTAAGAAATAAGTAAAAGAATGAACATAGAAATAAAGCTCCACTTCCCTCGCGTGACAAAGCTTGGGTTTTTGTGTTTGTTTTTGTGGGAATAGTGAAGGAATGCAATTAATGCACCTCTCAGTAAGCACCTGAGTCTCCAGACCATAGCACACTACATGAGGCTAGGAGTTAATGTGAGAAGGTAGGAAATGTAGTGTTCTGCAGTTGGCAAATATCTGCCACAGCCATCGACAGTTAGGGTACTCGCTTCAGTACATATTAATACTAAATCCTACCCGAAGCATCAAGACCACCTGATGCTCTCTCCAAAAAAACATAAGCAATAAAGCCTGACGGATCGGGCAATTCTGGCTCAGATAATGACCCAGGATGAGTTACAGGGCTGAATGAAGGAAGGATCTTAACGTTAGCCTCTGGGCATTACCAGACCCGGCAATGACCCTGCCTGGAGGACTTTATTGCAATTAGCACCAGGAAATGCATTTTTCCAGGATACCAATAGTTTTCTTTGAAGTTGAGAAAGAGTGAGTTTGCCGTTTATCAACTTGAAAAAATACTACAAACCAAGATGGCCACCATGGACAAGGGAGAAGGGAGCTACACTTAGTCCCTTCTCCCTTTTCATGGTGTTCATTGCCGCAATAGGGATCCGTTGGGAATATTGAGTGCTCCCAATGACGACGAGGGACAAGGGAGCGCTAGTTAAGTGGAGGCTGGGTGGGTTGGGGTTACGGATGTGGACATTGGGGTTGAGGGCTGGGGAGAAGGGGAAGAGGATGAGCGTATGGCTGGACTTACCTTTGCCCTGGTGGTTTGGAGTAGGGGATTAATCTTGTGATAAAGACCCCGTTCGTTTTGAACCTCCTGATTGGCTGGGAGACTGCCACACCTGTGTGCCGGGTTGTTAAATGTGCATAATGCTAACTGTAGATGAGCGGTATAGACTAGGTTCAGTTTCTCTTATGATGTGGTACAATGATATCAACAGCCCATAGTCATAGACCACAATTTAAATAACCTTATAGGTCATAGAGGGTCTTCTCAGCAGTCTGCTGACAACAAGGAACATATTTAGACAACTGTTGACCATAATGTATGCCATTGGATGAGAATAATTGTTTGTATGACAGAAACATCCCAGATGGAGTCTCCCTTTTTAAATAAAGGCAAGTTTGCATGAGTTTGGGTTCTGCAGAATAATACAATGAGGAATAATAGATATAAGTGCCTGCGGAAGTGTCCAATCTTCAGGTATATTTCAACAAAAGTTTGCCATGTGATGGCTTTATTCTTTGCATCACTTGTTTCCAAAGATATTCCTGATTTCTTTTGGTATGCCTCAATATGGTTCACATGCTCCACTGTTCTCCACGAAACATGTAAGTGTACTTTATTTGAACATCGTTTGGGTCAGGAGGCTAACTCAGGGCACTCAGGGGCAACATGCATCTTGGAAGCAAGACGACATAGAGCAACACAGGTTCTAATCCCGGGTCTGCGGTTAGAAATCTGTTTGACAATAAGTGCGTTCTAAAAAACAATTATAATCGATGGCTTATGCATTTTAAATAACCATTTATACTTCTTGGGTCGTGTTTTCGCATTTATCTAATGGAATATTCAGGGAACCTACTCATCACACACGCTGGGTTTGTCTTTCCCTCCCTTATATGTATCAACTGTCTGTAACCTTCTATGTCCCCTCTATCTTTACCTTTAACTGTATCATACACCTTTATCTAACTTAGAGACACCAGTTACTGTTATATTCAATGGACCAATTTGCTAAAGAATGACAACGTGTAAGTGGTTGTGTTCAATGACCTTGGCCGTGAAGCCAGCGGTGCGGGCTGCACTCCTGTAGCCACTAGTAAGTGGAGTCTTTAAACTTCAGGAACGTAATCTTTCAAAAAGACAAAGAAAAAGAAAAAGAATCTCTTTTCAAGTGTAGCTGTATTTTATTCTTAACTCTCACGAGATCTTAGGTCTCTTATTCCTGCAGATGCCTATACGGGTGGCCAATGCATTTCGGAATAAATTCCTTCATCAGGGCCTGGTAAAAATCAATGCAACACCCATTAAAGTTGAAAAATCACCAAAGAGTTAAAGAGAACCCCCATTTTAGACCCCCAGGTTATCAAGGGGCCTGGTCCATTAAATCACAGCAATATGATGATTCACAAAGGCATTGGCTGAGTTCTATACCCTTACATCAACAATGCACATGTAATCGCCCCTGGGCATGCTTGTATGTACATATCCTATCTTTGCTTCTATGCATAGAGGTTTTGCAGCTTTCGATGAACGATGCAAACACTTTTTTGTGTGCGTGTGTTTGAATGGATTTGTGACGATATTCGTTGTGTAAACAGAGTTTTTCTTCCTTCTCATCTTCATGCAGACTTTGCACATTTTCCCAGACTGCCATTTGTAGGGCATTTGTTGGGAGTGGAACCGAGCAAGGAGGAAACAAGTGTGATCTCCCCATTCTTAACATTTATTTTCTTTCAATCGTCTAAACCATGATTTACAAAAACACTAAAACCTTGAATTGGTGTGGTAAAGGCTTTGGAAATGAACCAATTCAGAATTAAGAATTCCCTACGCAAAGCTGCAGAGGAAATTAGCTTAATCTACTAGTGCTTTCCGCTGGAAACCCACAACTCGAGGATACAGTACATCTGTGCATTATTTAATGCTTCATTATAAAGAGTTTTTCAATATACCTTAGTCAGGAAGAGCTGTTTGTATTTTCCAGGTCCCAAAGCCTTACTGAAAATGTTTCTAAGGCTCAGGGCGCAGGGAGCGAGAGATGCCTTGCCAGGATCATCATTCGACTAGGCTGGTTTGGAACAAAGCGTGAATCATGAGACCTTTTTTACAAAAAGTCTTTATAGCCACACTCTTGTAGGTTTTATCTTATTTTGTTTGAAATCACTATATATGTCTAACTAAGGACACAAAGGCACTTAAATGAACATGGGTTAATACATTTTGAAATGAAAGAGAACATATTTTACCTCTATAAACCCAGCCTATATAAATGGCTTTGTTTATGCGTTTATTTCAAATAAAACTGTATCAGAAACCTCTGAGTTATACATAATGAGCAGACATAATGGGTCATTTTCCTAAAAATGTTATAGAAGGAAACGTATGTTATTGATGACTGAAACCTTTTTTCAGAATAAATTAAATTGTGATCTTATATCAGGCTTCATGCGGGAATCCATCCTCCAAGCGCCGACTGGGTTCCGTGCTGATCAGCCAAGACAATCGCGTTGCCACGGAGCTATCCTCCCAGATAATCCTTTCTTTTGTTGATAACATGGCAGCATCTGAATTAACCCGTAACTTTGTTCTCCTTTCGGATTGCATTAGTGGCTGTCTGTCAGAAAAAAAAATCAAAAAAAAAATCAAACAAAATAGAATAAGAAGGGTGCTTTGCATCTTCCATATTGGTTTTTGCTTGGTTTGTGATGGCAGTCCATTTCCTCCATGGTGCAGGCAGAGCTAAAAGCCTGGTGCTGTATACAGCTTCATATAATGTCTGCATGGCTTTATAAAATGCAAGCCACACGTGCATGCAATTGTCCACCTTGCTTTCACTTACTGATGCTCACTGTTTGGGTGGCAGCAGATCGCACACCAAGGAAAAAGATGAGTCCAGGCTAGCCCTGCTTTTAACGACACAGGAGGTGCACAAACAACCTACAGAGGGCTAAAATGTAGTTCACTTAGCCATTCATGATCAAACTAAATGGTTGAGATACTGTTAAAACAAAAATGATTCTACATAAGATTACACATTAAAACAACATCTTGAAAATGTATTCACAACAAGAACATTAGGTTCTGAAGAGGTGAGGTTAGTAGCAGAAAGTGATTTTATGTGCTGCACTTAGTAACAGCACATTGCATCTGTCGACACTGTTGCGTGTTTCCAGTTCGGACGTCATAAAGAAAAATATTTTCTGATTAGCACAGTTTGAACGAAGGCCTCCGAACTTTCCTCGGGACATTGGTGCTGCAGGCAGTGGGAGGTTGGTCTCATAACACGTTTGGCGGTGAATGATTCTTTACCCTCATTCTTTCTTCTCTGCGTCTTGGGATGAGAATTGGAAGAGACTATCGTCTGCACAGTCCCATACCGAGAGTTGCTCTGATGATTACGGGTGGAGTGCATTGGTCAGGCAAAATGCTCCAAACACTGTTAACTCAGGGTCAGCAGGGCTTGGCCAGTGGGGAGCTGTTAGCGATTTGGACAGCCGCTCCGTTCGAACAATCCAATAGTGGCTCCATCCTGTGTTTGCTGGATTGTTCAAACAGAGTGGCTGTACACATCGCTAACAGCACTCTGCCCAGATCTATAGAAGTCTTTCAGTAGTATGGGCATGTTAGGAACCTATTTTCTCTATAGGATTACAAACTCTAATTTAAAGCATACATGGTTTAATCCTTGGTCTTGTGATTGTATTAGGATCCCCCAGAAAACATTTTTATTTCAAGCCAGTGAAAATGTATATGCCTTGTTTTTCTAAGACGAAAAAAAAATGAGAATGCACAGAAATTCAAGGTAGATATATACACATACCCAAAAGCAAACAGGAGTGTTGGTTGGAATGGTAAGGCTGGAGAGCCTAGAGGACATTCTGACAAATGACCATGTAATTCTGACATTATCCAAGCAAACGTCATCATTACGAGTTTAGTGGTAGCCATGCCGTTTTTAGTGACTCGGTTCGGGGTCCAGGTTCCGCAAAAGGGGCTTACCGAGCCATTCCGACCTTGGAGGGTCCAGTAATTTCCTTTTGCGGGACCCGGTACGTCCTCATTCCCATTTGAGCCCCCATAGTGCTCAATGGGAATGGGTAGGATGCTAACAAAGGGCCTGTTAATGACGGGCCTGTTGTTAGCATCCTGTAATGCTAGCAGGTCCCACTCTGTACGTCTGGTCTGGCCTGGCGTACAGAGCGGGACCTGCTGCAGAACTCGTAATGCAGCAGCCCAGAATGAATAGTGCGGTCCCTTACTGGCACCGTTCATACCGTGGCCGCCACAGTCGGAATGAGGCCCATTGGTGCAAAGATTCTAAGACCTGTCTGTTTTCCACTGACGAGAGCAAGTGCCTATATCTTTTTATTAGCAGTGGCCTGGCGAGTATGTTGGTGACTCTGGCTTCGGGTAACTTGGTATCTTATCATGACTTTCTCAAATGTTGTAGTCAGGGGTACATTTTTTAACATCCATACGCTTCAGTTGCCCATGGATTCGCATCTGGAAGCATGCACAAATGGCAAGAATCAAGTTAATCGAAAAATAAAAAAAAAATAATAACTACAACGATTTGCCCCCCATCATGCTATGCTTTGTTGTGGACTAAATTCCAGAAAGGTTCAATTAAAGAAAAAAGAAATTGCATCTAAAATACAGAGAAGCTGTTATTATTGGTCATAAAAGGAATGTGATGAAGTCGAACTGTATGGCCTAAGGGTTCATGGGGGTGACTCAGGGGACTGGCCCCACCACCCTTTACACATGTGGGATGCTATGGGGAGGATTCCCTTGTCCCCCAAGTGCCACAAGGGGCCATGGGCAGAGATGACTACAGTGAGTCTACTTATGCTGCTGGCTTTTGATTGCTTCCCTAGAAATTCCAGAGACAAGCACTAAGGCCCACTTCTATGCAGATTTCCAGTCTATATTTACAGCATTGCTGGGTTCCACTGCAGTCAGTAAGAGTTCTTCACAGGCGAAGTAAGCTCACTCCAACACTCTTATGCAAGGAGGAAACATCTGAAATGTACAAATACTGCGACTTTATAACGCAGACTGCACATTTACTTTGCAGTCGGGATTATAACAAATTCCGACTCCCATTACTGCAACCAAGTGGAGCAAGGGTTGGGGGTGTCGCCAACTCCTGTTGGTCACTGTAATGGAAGTGGCGGGTTGTGGGGGACAAGACATTTTAAAAAATGAATTAAAAAAAGTTAAAGGACCCGGCAGCGTCAGCTCAGACCCACGTAAGTGGGAGTAACTGATGCTGCAGGGATAGTGGGGAGTCGGCAGTGCACACAGAAGTGTGCCTCCGTAAAAGGTAAGTGGGGGCCTGTAGGGCAATGCGGGCCAGTGGATGCAGGCACAGTTATCTATCTGATCACTGCGCCACGCCGCAATTGGAGTCAACATTTTCATCTGCGGAATTACGGCCCGCTCAATGATCACTTAGATCCAAAAATCCTGAAGGACTAGCCTGCTAACACCTTGGTTCGTGGCACGTGCAAAGGGGAAGCAAGGAAAAACACACTGTGGCTAATTTCTGCGTTTCCTGGAACTAGGCAGAGGGGACCAGTTGCATGTAGACATAAAAATAGGCAGGTCCCTGCTGCCAATTTTTTGTCATTTTGCACACTGGAGTGCAAAAGTGCAAAGCATACAGTGGTTTGCCAGCTTCTATGTTGCCTTTATCTCTGGCCTTTTTCACTGTGATGTGCAAATTGAAGAAACGCCCCCTGCAATGTACGTACAGCAGTCATCACTTACAATATATCTCTTTGTGTCTGCTTGCTTTTTGCTTGCTCTTAAAGCCGGCAGACCCCATAGGGATCCACTGGATTAATGAAGGCATGAAAATCTCTGCCGAGACAAAAGCTGGGAATATTACCAAAATGTGATTGTGCTTTTTCTGCACAACCAATCACAAGGATAGAGCAACTTTCAACCGTAGCTACAACCCAAAATCCATAGGCCAGCACCTGAGGAGGGTTCTTGGCTCTAACAAAGCTGAGAAAATATGCTAGAGAGCATAGCCATTTAGGGCAGTGAAGCAGGAAATGTAGAAGGAAGAGGAGATGCAGAGAAAGTTGAAGGTGCCTGAGGAGGAGGTGTGTAGAGATCTGAAAGTGCAAGAGGATGAGTAGTTGTTGAGAGACTTGAAAGAGCAGGAGGAAGAAGACACGAGGGGGGAGTTGAAGTTGCGGGGGAATGAGAAGGGAAAAAGAGAGCTGAAGGTGCAGGAGGAGAGGAAGAGAGAGCAGAAAAGAGCAGGGCGGATGGTTTGGCTCACTGAAGATGCCCTACATTGCTATGCTCTCTAGCATCTTTCCTGGAATAGTCAGGAGAACTGAGTGAGCAAGAGGAGACAGAGGTGTGCAAATGACTGTACAAGCAGGATGAGGGTGAGGTGCAGAAAAAGGAGGATCAAAAGGAGAGGAGAGAAAAAAAAGGCAGCACAAGAGAAGGTAAAGACCCAGGAGGAAGAGAGACTACAGAGGTGCAAAAAAGAAAGGGCTAATGAGGGGAAAAGGAAAACGCAGAGTCGGAGGAGAGAAACTCAAAGGAAGCCACGAGAGGGCATAGATAGATGGATAGATAGATAGATAGATAGATAGATAGATAGATAGATAGATAGATAGCTATACCAAAGAGAATAGGTCAGAAGATAAGAAGAACAGAAGGAAGGAAGTAAACTTTGGGGAGTGAAGCAGGTAGAAAGCGAACTTGAGAAGAACTTTAGAAGAAAACAGATGAATCCCTGAAGGTATTGAAGAGATGAGGATCAGCTAAAATCTCCATATTTGGAAGAGAAGAAAAGAGAACCAGGTGGAAGGACAATATGAAGTTTCCTGGAGGCATAGGGCCAGTGACAGTCAGTTGGTAAGGCAACACACAACCACTAATTGCCTGAGGAAGTTAAGAGGGCAATGAACTTGTGGCAAACAGCCTGTATGTTAGCTGACAGATAACCTGAAGGTTAGCACTGAGACCTAGAGACAGGTGCCCAGGCATGAGAGCGACCAGGTCAGTCAAGGGGAAAGCGTGATTGGTTTGGGTTACTGGGCCAGGTCCCTGAGAAAGCACTGTAGCACAATTGCTTGTATTCTACCTCACCTCTAGGAAACATCTCAGACATTACTACATCATAGTCCAAAGTCCACACTTTACAAAAGAGTGTTTACTTCATCCTAACGACACTACTTGGCCTATGGCAGCAGAAAAGGGTCCTTCAAAGCTTTGGGGACACCACCCAAGCCATCAGTTGTGTCCCTGATAGAAATGGAGTTAGCCCATAAAGAGACCAAGAAAGAGAGACCTTTGCAGAAAAGGATCATGCTTGTTTCTGCTCTTCGAAAATCTGAGGAGAAACTGACTTTGAAACTTGCATAATTTCTTTATTTTCACTCTCCATCCAACAGAAGCTGGAGGAGTGATAGGACCCTATTGTCAGAAGTAAGAAGACATACGCGTTCTGACTACTGGCAGGCTCCATATAGCCAGGTTTCAGTCTTACCCAGGGAGTGAATCAGACAGACACTTGTATTCTTTTCTATCATGCCAGCCAGCATAGCCAGACTTAACAGAATCCCACTTTATAACTTGGTTAAGTAGAGACATCCCTATGCTTGGTAATTTGATATTTTTATTTGTAATCGTTAGGAGAGACCTTTACCATTTGAAAGCCCTTTACAATTCTAAGTTTTGAAATTAACGCAAACTTGTATGGTCGTGTTTGCCCACATGTCCTTGTGAGAGGAGCTACATGTGAATTGGAGGCGATATGAGCCATGAATTGAAGTAAAGATGAACATCCTTCTGTTGTCCATTTCAGCTAAAGAGTGCATGTCCATTCGTGAGAAACACAAAGGCATTTTTGTAAATACAAGCATCAGCATTCAGCTCTAGATCGTCTTTTAAAGTCTGTGAAGTGACCTTCAATTATACCTTCTTTAATGCATTTGCCAGAAAATGACTATGTGTGGCATTGCTTCCAAACAATGAAATGACACATGTATTACAAATCGTTTGATTGAGAGATTACATGTACTGAAGAAAACCTACGAAAAAATATCTCAGCAATTAAAACGTTCACCTCCAAATTGAATAGCAGCTACTCAAAACCATCATGCGAGTGAGTGCCAGATCTATGAAGAATAACCAATTCACAGCTACGCACAGTGCAATCTCCATGTAGCGCATGCTGGTACTTAGTGTCTCTCTTTTAGTAATGTGCATATTTTACCAGCACAGTAGATTGCTGATGTTTCCTCTATTCAAGACGAGGTTACCCAAAGAGAGTGATGAGAATAAACACACTAATCCTTCAGCTACTGGCTTCTCACACGTGTGAGAGTGGACACCTTTGCAAAAAGATCGACCTCAATGCAAGAAATATTTCACGCCAATTGAATTCAGAAACCAAATTTAGGCAGAAATGAAGACGTTTTAAAATCAAAAGAAATAACACAAGTATTCCAGTGAGCTTAATTGAGTGTATTCTCAGAGACTTTGTTTTTAAAGATTTGTGTCTTCTATTCACAACATAGAAAAAAATGAAACAACACTGCATCCCTATTTGGAGACTGGCCACTCATTTTCCCACTCACCCAAGTTAACTTTCATGCAAGGGAAAGCTCTGATCACTTACCGATAGTCTTCATCACAATGAGTCCAACTGCTTCTTGCCACAGTCCTTAATTTATAAGGTGAACCATATCAGGGAAACATGCAAATAGGCTATCCCTTCAAATGTGAACACAAAAAAACAAGCAGTAACAGAATTACCACCTTACACAAGGCAGTACTTCTGTTTCTTCGTTCATTTCAAATTACTGAATGTATCAAACAGTGCTTCATAACCAAAACCTTCTGAGTGGTCGGGGCAGAAGTACACAGCGTGTGGTGGTGATCTTGGTGGCGTGCCCTGTTGCCACGGGGATGCTGCCTGATCTCAACATGGCTGGGGGTTGTGGTGATGAACACAGCAGCGTCCTCATGGCACCTAGGATGCACTTGGGATGCTGCGTGATTTCAAAATCGTGGCAGTGATGTTTGTTGGCCCCACAGCAAATGGGGCCTGTCCAGAATAAGTACAATTCTGCAGCGTGGGCTGTGAATGTGGGCAGACCCACACACGCGTGGGTGGCCTACCCATGACATTTTAAAGAGTACAGGCTGGGCGGTGAGTTTGGGTGGTCCTTCGTGGTGGACATGGCCACCCTGAAGAAAGAAGAGGGCCCAGAGCTCCATCACATGTCATCAGGGTACAGGCCCCAGCTTTGCCATCAGGATAAGCCCTGCACAAGCTCACCCAGAGCCAGCACCCAAGTGACAGACTTCGAGGTACTGCAAGTAGATTTTTATTTCCCAATTAAACCTACATCTTCGGCCATACCGCATGCCCCATTAAGTAACTCAGAGTTGGCATTCGTCCTTGCTGAGGTCGAGGCCCATTGTCTGTGGACCAAACTTATATCATCATTTTTTGTGCTTACATTTGGACACTTAGGAAAAATAAAACACAGAACAGATTTGCAAAGCCATGCTTTCAGGTACTTGCTGATGCTCCTTGCGCAGGTTTTTTGTCATTCGGTACAACACTTCTGGCTGTAGTCGCAAGAAAATATTTCTTCCCATTCAAACCTAGGGTTAGGCCATGCTGCATGGCAATAATCAAATCAGAGTACACTATTATCAAGTAATTACAGGGCGGTAGAATGAGTACATCACAGTGCTTCATCTAGTACTTTAAACAGATTACCCTGCTGCTAGTGATGGGGTTCTTTTGTGTTAAGTTTCCAATAGGAGAGCGAGCCCTGTTCACATCAGCACTGGGTTATTCAGTCAGTAACTGTTGTCGTAATGAAGCAGTCTTCAAAAAGCATTCTTGATGTTATATTTATTGTTAGAACTCAGCCGATACATAATTCGACTCTCTAGAGTCTTTCTCAAGGCATGTGGATTGTGACCCAGTCATTACTATGAGGTTGTCGAAATGAGTCCAGCATCCAATCCAAATATCTTGTCCCACTATGGTCGCACATAAGGGTGGGTAATGATTTCAAGGGGTGGCCTGGTGTCCACATGGGCACCTTGTTCGGCCTGCTTGGTAAGTATCTGCTGATTAGCATTATCTCGGAGTGTATGCAGCGATAGTCACAACAATATGTTCATGCAATCCTGTGCAGCACTCGGGCTGTGACCACGGACAGAATTTTAGCCATCGGCAGAATTTATTTTCCCATTCAAACCTATCCTGATTTTGAAAAAGGTCACCACATAGCCAGTCCCTGTTGGCCATGCCCACTTTAAACCCATTGCCAATCCTTTGTGGTTATGGCCACTGCCCATGGCCACCGGCTATACCTCAGTCACCAAAGGTATGTCACTAGTTTTTGTACCTACATTATGACACTTTTCAAAAAACAAAACATGGACAAAATTGCAAAACCATGCTTTCAGGTCCCTGCCAATGCTCCTTGCACAACTTTCCTGAAAATCCATCCATGCTTTATTTTTTGAAAATGTACATACATAAAATAGCCATATAACTTAGCTCCCAGTTGACAAAATCCATTAAGACTTTGCAGAAAAATTCAACGATGGGTCTATAATCTTTCTAAAATCTTTTGTGCACATTCATCAAACAGCAACAAAGTTATAAGTCATCTAAAAATGTTGAAACCCCGCTCTAGTTCCCCCCCTCCTCACCACTGATTGAAGTGAGCGGGAACGGTCTGGAGCGGTGTTCCACTTTTATTTTTTTCTGTTTACCATTCCACTACTTTTTACAACCATATTCACCATTCTATAAAAAGTATTTGTCCTTCATGTCCCTGTGCAAGTGTAAAGTTGTAATAGGAGCCTTAGTTACTAGTAATTTACTAGTAACTTAGACTGATGCAATGTCCCGGCTGCAACACTGCATCACATGTTGCACTATGCTTACACCAACCATCTCTCCTGCCGAGACCATAGTTCCACTACTTGGTTTGGTGCACTTCTACCACTGCTCTTCACAGAATCCCACCAAACGGCACCAACTGTATAAGCCTTTCAAATATGTTGGCACCCCCAAACTTTGTAGGACCATTCGAGGGCATCACTACAATTATATCACAACATTCCAAGCAGTTACATTGAGTGGCACCAAAGTTATACACCATCCAAAAACAGTTTTTCACCAACCCTGTAATGCAATTGTATGTATGGATGCCCTTGAATATCTGAGATGTTTGCGAACATTACACGGATGCCCCAAACTGTTTGTAAACTTCAAAAGTGGAAAACAACCAGTTTTATGGCTTTTCATGGCCATATCCCATCCCATCCTCATCACCCCTCACCTGCCCAGAGATTGCTTCATTAGTTTGACAAGTGCAATGTTGTGTTTTTCAATATGTTTTTAACATGATGTATGCGGACTACGGGTGCTGTTCAAAAATCCAACATTGGGTCAGTTTAAAATGTTTTGACACAGCTCATGTTTTTCACCATTCAATCAGTGGGCACGTGCTCTTTCCGTGGACATCACAACAGCCCCTGGGCCAATCGGAGGCCTGCCCATGGACCAAACAGGGAAGTGTGTCCACAGACTGAACCCAGATATCACTATTTATTTTACCTACTTTTTAGCCGTTTCAAAAAAAAAATGACTGTTAAGGACAAAGTCTATAGTTGCTGGCCTGTTTTAAAAATATACAGTGCCCATGGGTGAAGCCGGTCGCCAGTGACATGACTGAAGGCCATGATTAGTAACTATTAAAGTGTTAAAATATATTTGGCCATGCATACTGTCCATGGCTGATTGCCATCCTTGACGCTGGTTACTGTTGTGATATAATTAGTGATGTCATCAGTAATGTGATCTGTGATGTCATCATTGTGGTCATAGGCTGTGCAAGAGGGCATGCAAAGTTAAGGGGGCTTTAGTTGAATTTCAGGAGTTTTGTTGCAATAAGATCTAACCTTAACATCCATGCAAGTGAAGTTTTATCCTTGAATTTCAAGTGTTTTTTGCAATGCATTACTCACTGTAACATCCCTGCAACTTAAGTTTTTTCCTTGAATTTCAAGGGTTTTTTTTGCAATGTATTACTCACCTTAACATCCCTGCAACTAAAGTTTTTAAGAGTTTTGTTATTCCATACAATATTGACATTAAAATACAGACAATGGGGCTAATGAAAATGATACATCGTGTGTAGAAAGTAAAAGAAAACGGAATTGGGAAACCACATTCCCCCCAAAAACTTTGTTTGCATAATTACATAACTTTTGTAAGTCTTTACATTTATATGTACGGTTGATGAATAGAACGTTACTAAAGTGTTACAGTAACTGTGTATAAAGACTACACTCAATATACAAGACTACTGGCCACTTATGTATGTAGATATGGTTTTTAAATTTTGTTATATTTAAAACGGTTGTATAGCCGTGATTACCAGGGATGCATGCACGGATAAATGTGATGACTGGGGTGGGGGGTTTACCCGCAGCTTCCACAGGGGATAACCACGGCTATGATAAAATACATAAGGATATGTCATTTTTTAACACACACTGTATTGAAAGGATCAATTAAAGGTCTTTGATCCATGCATACAGTACATTTTTTAATTGTCTTTTTCTATAACTGAAATGTTGGTCCTGAAAAGGACAGTTTTAGGGGATAAGGAAAAAAGAAGTAGGAACTGGTAAGGGAAAAACACTAGGATTCATTCATATAACAAAAGGTTAAAAAAAACATTTATTTTTCCAGCATTTTATATTTTATACATTCTTTTGTTTTTTTTTGTCTAAAGAATGGGGTAAAGAAATTGACACTTAAAAGTATACTTAGGGTTGGCAATTAGCTGTATGTTCTGAAAGAGCCTTGCCCCAAGCAACTAGGGGGCCACCTTGATCAAGCTCTGACAGGTTCTGCACATCACAATACATTTAGAATAATCAGGTGCAGGCAGGATGGACTGAGGCTGGGTGTTAGTTGGTGGACAATAGCTGCTAATCATATTGGAAGTCTGTGGTATAGATGATAAATACTGCTGTATTGATCTTGCTCCATGTGCTTTTACCTTATGTTTCACATGAGCCTTCCTATATGATTCTCCCACTTTATCCCAATGAACACACAAAAGATATTGAATTAACGTGTACGTCCCCAAGATTTGCAATGGCTTGGGTGAAGGTCCCCTATGCAAAACCTTACGACAGAAATTAGACATGATCTCCTCAATCTCCTTTTTGCTTTGTTGGTCCTTTATGCAGAAATATTGCCAACTGTCAGCTATGGATTTTTGTGCACATTGCTTGTTCTGTGGCGGTAAAGCTGAAGCCACCCACATCACCTCATCATCACTGCTGGTCGTAGTCATTTTGAAATGCAGGACCATGGAGGAAAAAAACAGTAAAAATACCCAACAGAAAAAGGATTCTGCCTCTTAACATCAAACAACGTAATAAAATTAAAAAAACAAGCTACAATATCAGACAGACAAACTAGAAAGCACAAGACAAAGGACAAAGGTATAGGAAGAAAGGTAGAAAAGAAATGGATAAAAGGAGATACTGCTTTTAAAAGTTCCTGAAGGCTTACATTGAAGTTCACCCACTAAGAGACAAAAAGCAATGATGGAAAACAGGAAAGAGATGCTTGGCAAAGGGGTATAACTGTGGTTACATGATTAAGTCAACCATAGTGTGTTTCTGTATGTGCAGGTATGCCCAAGCGAAATGACATGTTTGCACCTAAATTATTGTCCTATCACCTGAGCAAATGAGGAGATGCGCCGGCACATGGCTGTAGCCACATCGAGGGAAGGCCCAATCACTTTGAAAGCTACGTTGAGGCGGCCTCGCTCACCTGCCTAGCTGCGTCAACAAACGACCCAATCACATGCTGCGGTATATTGACGATGGTACGTGGGTGAGCGCTGCCCTAATCTGATTGGTTATCAAAAACAGGTGCAAGGCTGCACAGCCACATCAACATACCTTTCAAAGGATTGAACCTTCCCTCGACACGTCTATGCCCATGCCGGATGATGAAATCTGTGCTTCTAAAATGGCCCGATCGAATATTTTGCCTTGTCGATGTGTCTCCTTGTCTACGTGTCTTTGTGCCTCATGGGGCTACCAATCAGAATGCATGCTGTGCTTACATGTCGGCACATGACTCTTAGCCTCATCAATGAATGAGCAATCACATGCTTCGGTGTCTCAACCCAGCAACGCTTACACTGTATGACGAAATCCGCACATGTGAAATGGCACAATCGGACATCGCCATTGTTGACACGTCTATGCGTATTAGTTCCCCGTGCGGCATCCAATCGGAATGTGTGCTGTGGCTGTGCATCTACACATGATAACTATCTGCATCAATCAACGGTCCAATCACATGTTGCGGTGTATTGACGCAGATACAACCACGCCATATGATGAAATCAGTGCATGCGTAAGTGACCAATCAGGGAACATGTTACTGCTTAGCTGCGAACAATCACTCCACCAACAAGACAAATACATTTATATTGAACATTGCTGCTAGTGCTTGTTTGTGAAAGGTTTACCAAGTAACTGCAAGAACTTTTGCTCCCAATCATGCCTGCCAGCTGTGCCACGAGACCCTGTAATGGTGGATGGTGAGGCACTAACCCAGTCCTGGGGTTAGGCGATGTGATAAGCCCGAGTTAGTTGCTGCATCAGCGGACCTAGGAGTGGGCCCAGAGGTGACACTGGGATCAGTGTATAGACTTGCATGAAGCCACTGCCTCAGTGGAAGACCCTCTCAGACACCCGCTGATAAATGTGTGGGGCCCCAGCTATACACCCAGCATTGCGATGAGTCTTGAGGCCCTTTTTCCTGGAATAGGGGGCTGGACTGATTGCTCAGTTCTGGCTTGGTACCTTACCTGAGTGCTGGCGAGGGGCCTGTGGTTCCTGTGGAATACGCTGCACAAGGCTCTATTGTGGCCTCGCAGGTGCACATCGGACAAACAGGGTACAAAGCTGCTCCCTCTCCTGAAATAGGAGGGTGTCTTGGTGGCCCCCTTCTCCAGTCGCCCGGGGATGTGTTGCAGGGCTAGTTAAAGACCCTTTGACTCTGTGAGCCCCACCAAAGAGTTACCGCTCAAGTCCTACCTGAGTGCTTGATACAAGTAAAGCACAGAGGTGGCGATGTAGCAGGCGGTCTAGACTCTACCACTGGCAGCGGCAACCCCCAGTGGGGACCCAAAGCTCTATTAAACTCTGAGCTGTGGTCAGACATTCACTGCTGACCCCCCCCCCCCACCAGGAACCAAGGTAGTACTCCAGCGATATGGGCATGGCAGATGAAACCCAGAAAAAACGAACCTTCGAGAGGGGGCTTCTTCCAAGACCGCCAGGTCACAACAGCGAGCAGAGGCACTGGAGCTTGCACAAGAGATGGTGGGGGGCCCTGCCCTGATCCCAGAGGCAGATATTAGGGAGATATTGCTCAACCTCAAGGAAGGCATAGGGGGCCCAACCCAAAACTGGATTCACTCTCCTCCAAAGAGAATCTGCTTCAACATCGACTGGACAAACACAGTGACTGCCTGGACGAGGGGGAACAGAGTATCCCGATTGGAAGATGGGTCAGCCTAACTGGTTGCCAGAGTTTCATCCCGTGAAGTGCGGGTCAAGGTGGTGGTGGCCAAAAATTAAGAACTAGAAGGAGAGAGCCTGCTGAAATAATAAACGCCTGGTGGGGGTCAGAGAACGACACAGCCAACTCAATATGGATGAGTTTGTGGAGGCCCTAAGCAAGGAGCTCTTTGGTGGACCGGAGCTGTCTGCACTCTTTGCGGTCGAGTGAGCCTCTCATATACCAGCGGCTTGGCAGATACCCAGAGTGCCCTCCCGTCCTATCATTTCACACCTGCTTAACTACAGGGACCGGGACACAATCCTACGGTTGGCCAGGACGAAAGGAGATCTGCAGTACAACAGGAACAAAATTCATTTATATCCAGACTTCTCTGTAGCAGTGTAGGCCTTGCACGCAATACTTTGTGGGGGTCAAGAGAAGGCTGAGAGACCACATCATCCAATATTCTATGCTTTTCCCTGCAAAACTCTGGATCCAGCACAGGGGGAGAACACAGTTGTTCACATCACCAGAGAGGGCGAGCTTGTTTATGGACGAGATTGGTAGACACTCTCCCCTCAACAAGACCTTGAGCAGACGATCGAGAAGAGGACTAAGGTGACTGGAGAGATCTGGTATGATGAGGTTCAGATGAGAGGTAGCTACATGAACAGTAGTTTGATGCTTGTCACCACCGTAATCTTTAACTAGTTTACATCAGTTTGTTTATATACTGCCTTTCGACAGGGGAGCTGTGCAGGCTTGGCCAGGATCTAACCCCCCCGTGCAAGGCAGTGCTTTTGTTGGTGGTTTTGGGGGATGGGGTGGGATCAACGGGAGGGTTGGAGGTTGCCCATGGGGGAGGTGTTGCTGGGTGGGTGAGGGTAGGTGTTGTGGTGGGGATATAGGGGTGGAGGAGGATTGGGGAGCTAACGGGAGCGGGGAAGGGGTTAGGGTTTGTTCAGGCTCTTTGAAGTCTGATTCTCACCAGAGCATCTCACCACTATATCCTATGCAGTGGGCAGTCTTCACTAGAAACAAGGGGAAAGATGGGCGGGGCCGTGGTACTCCCCTCTCCAAATGCTTAGATACCCTGGGGATCAATGGCTTTCCGCGTAGCAACATGGAATATTAGAGGGGAATAGCCCGGCTAAGATCAGTAAGGTTGCGCAGTACTTTAGACATCACTGGATTGAGGTGGCCTTTATCCAGGAAACCCACCTTAACCCCGCCTCTGAGTGCAAGTGGGGTGCCAATTGTGGGTGTCACTGATACATCTCTTCTTACTTCTCTTATGCATGGGGGTTGCCATACTGATTGGTAGGGGCATCAAGTTTTGCCTGATCTCAACAGTGTGTGACGACGAAGGAAGGGCTCTCCTGGTGTATGGGGTCCTTGAGGGTGTCTTGGTGGCCCTGTTGAACTCCTATGGCCTCAATGTAGACAGTCCAAATGCATTTGACTCGGCAATGGTACACCTAGCTGGTTGTCAGAACGCCACTATAGTGTTGGGGGGGAGGCCGGAACACTGTGCTGGATCCTCTTCAGGATAGGACCGGGGTGGGACAGGGTAGCAGTTCCAAGACAAGTCTTCAAGTACAAGAAATATGCATGACATATGACCTTATTGATGCTTGGAGACATCAACACTGAGGGGATCGGGACTCAAGCTCTAGACTCGACTATCTGTTGGTGTTCCGTGAGGGGGGGTTCCATGGGGTGCCTGTCAAATACTCCCACGCACTATCTCTGATCATGTGCTGGTACTTCTGGAATGTGGGCTGGTCAGACGCAGGGGGTAGGGCACTCCTGGCGATTTAAGCTTGGCACGTTGCGGGACACAGTGTTCCATCAGGAAATGCGAGTTGACATTCCATCCCTGCTCCAGGGTAACGAGGGCTCCGTCTCGTTGGTTGGGGTGCTCTGGGAAAGCCTGAAATGCTTTGTCAGAGGGGTATGTATGTTTAAAGAGAATGGGAGCCTCCAAGGCATTAGTAGGGTGCTCACAAGGGGGACATTGAGGATCAAGGAGCTAGAAGCTGAGTATGAGGAGACCTTAAATTCCCACACTCTTGCGCTGCTCCATGAGGAGCTCGGTTAATTTAGCGCTAACGCTGACTGGGAAGTGCGGTTCCTGGCTTGTGGTTATCAAATAAGTCAATACGGGGAGGGCCAGAAGCTGGTGGGACTGTTAGCATGATTTTTAGGGGCTGACAGATGTCCCCCACTCATGGAATGTGTGGAAGACCCGCAGGGCAATCGAGTGAACTCCGAGGAGGGTATTGCAGCAGCATTCCAGTCCTTCTATGGGGAATTATATCAGTCCAGGAACTCGCAGGAATTTGGGGCTTTGTACTGCTATTTAGACAGGGCGGAGGTATACTGGGTGGAGGCCGACCTCCGCAAACCTATCGACCAGGCCATATCCCTGGAAGAAATTCTAGCAGTAATCAAGGACCTCCCGGGAATTCACTGGGACCTGATGGCCTTACTGGTGAATTCAACATGGCTTATGCCCCTATTCTGGGCCCAATACTCCTCCGAGTGTATGAGGAATCACTCGGATGGGACCGCTCCCACCCAAGTTACGCGAGGACAATCTAATACTGATACATAAACAGGGGACACCGCCCGAATACTGTGGGCCTCATTACGAATTTGAAGGTAGCCATGCCCTTAAAAAGGGCATGGCTACCCCCCAAACTCGGGTCTGGCTCCGGGTTCCCTGAATGGGGAAATACCAGGCCATTCTGACCTAGGAGAGCCTGGTATTTCCCCATTCAAGGAACCCGGACCCGATACATCCCCATTCCCATTTGAGCCCCCATAGGGCTCAATGGGAATGGGGAGCATGCTAACAACAGGCCTGTTAATGGCAGGCCCGTTGTTAGCATGCTGGGCTGCTTGCGGGACCCACTAAGGACATCTGTTAAATCCAGGCATCCTGAGCGGGTCCCGCGAGCGGACCTCGTAATGAGGCGGTATGCGGTTAACAGCACCGGCAGCTCTACCGGTGCGGTTAACCCCATACCCCCAGAGCCCTAATGAGGCCATGTGGGTCGTATCGTCCCATATCCCTGATTCCTGTGGACAATAAGATACTTGCCAAAATCCTTGAAAATCGGCTGTTCCCACTGATGCCTGGTCTGGTACTGGCAGATCAGGCGAGATTCATTCCCAGGAGGAATACGACATTTGTTCTCCATCGCCTCTTTGGGATAATGAAGGGGCTCAACAGTACGTTACAGCCAATCGCTGTGTTTTTAAATGTCAAAAAGGCGGTACTCTGAAAACTGGGACATGGCCCCCACTTTATCTCTGTTATACACAAATACTTTGGGGAGAATTGTAGTGGGGCGAGCAAGCTCAGCTGCCTTGAAGATGGGAAGGGGGACCTGGCTGGGTTACCCCCTCTCCCTGCTCTTGTTTGCTATGGTGATGGAGCCGTTGGCGGCGATCCTCAGAGAACGGCACATCCAGAAGAGGCTCTGTCTCAGTCTGCACAGGTTTATCATATCACTATACGCAGATGACGTGGCCCTCTTCATTAGTAACCCAGCAGATAACCAGTGCCCAATGATGAGGGAGGTGCTACGCTTCGGAGAGTACTCAGGCCTGAGAATTAATCACAGCAAATCTGTGGTGTTCCCCATCACGGAACAAACTGTGGAGTTCAGAGACGAATTCGGTCTCAGATGGGAGACCACGGGAGTCCGATATTTGGGCATGCTGATGTCCCACAGCCGGGAGGAGCTATTTTGCAATACTTATGATCAAGAAGCTTCAGGAGAAGGTGGGTAGATGGTGAACGCTTCCATTAAGGCTGATCGGGGTAATTTCAATTGCTAAAATGATAGTTCTCCCTAGGTTTCTCTACCTCTTCTTTAACGCGCCCCTACTGTTGTCGGGCAGCAACTTTTAGCAAATGCGTGGCTCATCCTTGATCTGGTGTGGGTTGGTAGGACAGCGACGGTGGCCTATACAATGTTGACACAGCTGACAAGGAGAGGGGTCCAGGCGCTACTATTGGGTGGCGCAGGCACACTTCCTTGGGCACTGGTATGTCACACAGTTTGTGAGACCTCACATACAAATCGAGAGGGCACTAGCAGCCCCTCATCTGTTACAGGTGATGATTCTTAAGGAAAACCCAATACTCTGAATGTGGTCAAAATAACCTGCAGGGTCTGGCAAAAGATGGCGGGGAGGGTCAGCCTCACTGTTTTGTACTCACCTCTTCTCCTGGTGCGCTGCATCTCTGGCTTGCCTTTAACCGATGAATGGGTGTACCTCCAATGGGCGGATAAGTTAGGGATTGAAACCCTCTGAGATTTATTTTTAGACGGGGAGCTTCCCATGGTCCAACATGTAATATATTTTTGACTACGACACAGGGGCTCCTCACATCAGTTCCTGGGCAACCCTCGGTCTGGCCTCTATTATAGGGGGTGATCCAATCACAAGGAGAGGGTTGCATGGTTTCATGAATCTATGAGGTCTTCATATCAGAACTGCCATGGGAGGGAAATGGACCACGTAGGCGATGGGAGACAGCCCTGGGGGAAACCATTAGTGATGAAGACTTGGAGTACGTGCTGAAACAGACTCAGAAAGTGTCCCTGAATTCCAAATAAAAGCAAATACATTTTATTTCCCTACACCGGGTTTACCACACCCCAGCCAGGCTCCATAAGCATTACCCTGCAACCCCTGCTGCATTATGGGCAAATCATTGGTAGCGGGTCCCACTATAGCCCTGCTGGTATGTACGAGGGCTCTGCAGCCTGGAGGAAGTCGCTTGGCTGGACTATTACTAGTGCTGGCACGTAGGAGAATGGCCCTGGCCTGAGGTAGGGGTCGCCCACCCAAAGGGCAGTGGTGGCTCCAGGATATTGCCTATTGTCATGACACTGAGACTGCCGTCCTACAAATGCCCATATGTCCAGTACTTGATTTCAATATCAAACTGATGATGTTTTATGCAGTATTGATTTTGTCTAAGTCTTGGGCTTTACCAATGCTGACTTATGTTTGGTGGGCGGTAAGGGGAATCAGACTTCGTGTTTGTTTTTGATTAGTTTTTAAATTAGAAAAATAAAGTATTAAAAAAGAAATTAAAGAAAAACTTTGTTATTTTAAATGTTCTTCCCCAGTTGCACATTTCAACATGTCTAACCATGGCAACAACATCAGCAACAATGATGATGTCATCTGAGTCCCCAATTCATCACCACCCATGAAGAAAGCCACAGGAATAAAAACCCCTGCAGACAGTGGTTGTGTTTCAAGGTCAAGGTCAAAGAACACTGCTCTAAAAAGGAGGTGGAGGATGTACTGTACACATTGTGCATGAAGACTCTAAGACATGGACTATCAAATATGCCATTGCAAAGCCTTGGAACATCTGTGGTGATCAATAATCTGGTGAGCGTACAATGGGATGATGTGGACAACACATATATTAACTCGCACGAACACCACAAATCAAAAATGCATGGCGTTCATGCATTACGTGAATGGAAATCGGCACCACATCCAGCACCTGATTCCACCAGTGCAATGACACAGACACTGAAAGAACCCTCACCTTCGGCACCAGTGTCAACTCCAGATGTTTCAATATTACCGGCTCCCAATTTCTCAGTTATGAGAGTCATCTGTGATCTATGCCACCAATGGGTAGCCATGGAAGGTGCTGCAACTAAGGATTGGGACAGGTTAATCGCTGAACACCATATTATTTGTCATCCTCAGTTGTTTATTTAGCGCAATTTTTCCCAAAATATTTTTTCAAAATGTTAAAAAAGAAAATATCCCAAAAATATGTTCCTTTTATTTTAATTACCTTTGTTATATGTTTCTTCCTTGTATGTTTTCCTTCCCTGTGCCACCCCCCTCTTTTCTTCCCCCAAAAGGGCCCTTTTAAGGGCCACCCTTTAAGTTCCAAAAATGGATGAAATTAAACGCAGTCTGCAAAAATATATTACTAAATCTATTGTAATTTATTTAATCCAGTTTCAGTGACTAAACACCCCCAAAATGTGTATTTTTTGCTAAGGTTACAATGTTGCAGGGTGAGGCGGTATTCGCGGGTAGAATCTGCAGAGTCGTTGCTCACCTTAGCCTCACCTACAAATGCATGCATCTCATTGGCTGGTGTTGTAGCCAAGGCTATATATATTATATTAAAAAATGTACTAATCTTTGTGTATTCATATGTGGATTGTACATAAGTATCATATTTAAAAACAATCTTAACTCATACCTTTTGTATATTCTCATCTTTATAATATTAATTCTGAAACAGAATGAAATGTATATTATAATTAAATAAGAAGAGGAATCTTGATGTTTTTTTCATAATGGTACCAAGTGAATACTAAAGTATTCCTAGTACACCACCTATAAAGTTTGAATTCATTAATCATGCTACCGATGAAAACAACTTCTCTTTGCAGAGAAAAAAAATGCTTTCATGTATTTAAAATATTCAACAATAAAGTTATATATACATATAAATGATATGCTCTCTTACTGTATACAAAATCTCTACATGATGGGTTTAATAAAACTGCTAGAAAGCTGTTAACAATTGTGTAAATGAACATTATGAAAAGCTTTAAAGAATAACAGTTTCATAGAGAAATGGCATCTAGAGTGTACTATATAAAATAAAATAGAATGAATGCTATATGATTATCTCAACTACACTAATCATTTAGGTAACTATGAACCTGGTTTTGCATCAGCAAATTCTAAATAGAATTGTCAACAGTTTGTGCACCTATAACGTCATTTTACTGCAATTAAGCTGTGGTTCAATTCTGTACGCAAATTATTAAATATTAAAAGATGAAACATTTGCCGATTAATTTATGCAACCTTAACCAGGAAACCAAGACATATAACCTAATTATGCCTGCCATTTTACAAACCAATGAATAAAGACATGCCTACATTGTAACATTATTTTGAGTGTAAATCTTTTTAAAGTCTAGTCATACCAATATTTCAAATAATAGGTAGACAATAAAAACATGTGTGTGTGTGTAAATGTATTAACACTTAACACAAGCTACATTAAGAACCTTACACATATAATGTCCATGCTTCTTGTGAAATCGGTGTGTGTGTGTCCTTTGTGTGGCCACATACACAGATAAGAAGTTAAGAATGGCAATCCAAATGTCCTTTTTTTGGCCACCTACACACTTAAACCCTTAAGTGCCAAGGGTGAGGTATCTCGTCCTTGGGATTACCTCCTTGTTGCCAAGGACAAGATACCATAAGGGGTTAATGAAACAGAAAAAATTAGAAGGCATTGAATGGCGAAATACCAAAATCACCAAAAAAGGCCTTGGCACTGTGGGTGGGGGGACCCATGGCAGTTAAAAGGTTAAGAAGCTAAGGACAATTTTGTGTAAACTACTATAAAGAAATGCCCACAGTGTTATCACACAACACAGTGCACAACTTTTCTGAAAATGTCCACACTGCAAATAGCAGATCTTTAAAAACTAACGTTTAAACTAGGCTATTTTCTTTTTTTCATTGAATTGGAATACTGTTTAAAAAATGATGTGTGCGTCCTTATTCTGACCACCTATACACATAACAAGTAAAACAAAATGGGCATCATTATGACCCCGGCAGTAGCTGTGCCGGTAAAAATGGCACGCTGCCGCCTGAGTCATGTCTTTTCCGGTGCCCGACAATGTGGATTTACCGTGGCAGAGGGCGCAATGACGTTGTAGACAAAAATTGGTTAAGACTCTTTTCAAGTCTGCTCTGTCCAAAGGTAGAACTGGGCGTCCTCTAAACCATGCAATGCATTATTCGCCAGTTGTTCTAATTTATATTTTGGTGTGGATGTACGATACCAAATTATTAATAAAGAAAATATGCTGATCAGGCCACATGAGGCCAGGGACTTAAATATAAATACTCTGGGGGGGGTTTAAATGACAGGCTTTTTCTGGAAAAAATAAAAATGACATGGGACTATGAATCCCCTAGAATTCATTTGGCATGGATCCTCGGCAAGTTACTTAGAGACACATTGTTAACTCGTAACATAGTGTATTGGAATTACAGAGCCTTGAACACGGTGAAGAATAGAGTATGCAATTTGAAGACTCTGCCTAGCTGAAGAGGCTTCTGGGTTGTTTTTATGTAGCTAGTAGAAAAACCTCTCTTGGGCTGGGGCTATGTATCTGCAGCCATTTCTCAAACAAAAGTAAATCACAGAAATCAGTTTGCGTACTCAGTTTTCTTGGCAAGTTATGTTATCAAAATGAATACCGTGCACGGTCGCACAAGGGCATCATGGCGTGAAAAGTTTCAAAATGTTATGTAACTAAGTCCTTAGTAAATGTACAGCATGAGCTATGTGCTCTATTCCATATAACGCTGGAAGAAAAATGGGCGACACATTTCTCACCATTGCACAAATCCTTATGCAATATTGATCAAAGCAAAATATGTTTCAATTCTGTATTATGCAGGCAAAAAGTGCATTTGCTTAATTTTTAGCACCAGGGAATTGAACAAAAATGGTGTTTACAGGGAAATAAAACATTTTGAAATCATGTAATCCACAGCCAGTCGTCCCTTCTTTCAAGTGAAACCTTTGCTTTTTCAGATTCACTAGACAGCTTACATGTTTCTCCCCTTTAATGAATTTAAATTCTAATTAACATCTGACAAGTTAATGTATGCGTTTTCAAAGTGAAGTCGCTGGCAGAATCTTTATATTTATAATGTGCAGCTTTTAATATGTAAACTGACAATAGTTCAACATTAACAGACGATAATTCTTGCTATTAAGCTTGCAATGTGCAACATGCGAAGCAGTGTAATACACATCAATCTATTTCATGTGATTGTCTTCTGCATGTTAAGAACACCATACATCAAGCCTAAATATTCTATAGAGCAGACCTTCTAAAGCAAAATGTTTAAAGATATGAAACAGCTCTTATGCCCAATTCATGTGAAACTTAATATCTATAACTAGTTACTCACCATCTTCAATATATTTTCTGGTCGTTAATCAGCCTGATTTTCATCTGTTTCCCGCAACCGCATCATCAGTGCTGTAAATGCGGGAACATATTTCAGAAACCCAAGGAAACAGACAACCAGCAGTCATTATTTTCTGGTCTTGTTTTCAGAGTTTTATACTGCTAATAAGCACACAGTGAGGACGAGCTAGCGTAGAATTGGAGGCGTTATTCAAAAGTACAAACCCACTTTCTTTTCTGGCTCCCTGTACCTTCCACCCTGCCTACCACATTCCACCTTCCTGCCTAGTTTTTTTCTTTAAAATAAAGTGTTAGCCTCACATACACAGTGTTGCTGTCTCGGTGGCGGCACCCAGGTCCTTTTAGAGACATAAATATGTTTCTATAATGAAGACCGGAAACTGAATAAAACACCCCTGCTGTGGCGAGGTAGATGAGAGCATGATGTAAAGTACTGTTTTTCTATTTCTTGTCATTCTCGCCATTAGTACCTGTGTTTTTAACTCCTGGGTGCTCCTGGTGATAATACCTCATATTTTGGAAGGCCCCTGTCGGTAACAACACCGCCAAGCCAACCTTGGGAAGTCTTAATTAGCTTGGGCCCTGAACATGGCCATTGCATCATTATCAGTGGGGGGGGGGAGCCTGACAAGTGATTCAACTTTAAATATAGTGTTTGAATGAACAGATTACATACATAGCTCAGGGACTCATGACCTATATCTGGAAGGTCATATCATGTCCAGCAATCTGAGGCAAAAGACTGTTGGTCACCTACAGTGAGAAACGTCTGTGGGGTAATTCCAGGGTCACCCTCTTCTATTGGTTATTCAGCAGCTGTGGTGCCTCATGATTATGAGCCTGATTTTAAAGAAACACAGTTAATAGCCAATTAATAACACATTTAAAGTAAAGGATGGGACATCGAAAAATAAACTGCAGAGCAACGCTAAATGTTAAATTTGTTAAATCTCTGACATTCTTCTTTTCCATGAAACTTTGAGCCTCATTAGAAGGTTGGAGGTAACCATGCTGCTTTTAGCGGCATGGTTGCCTCCATACCGCAATCCGGGCCCGGGTTCATCGAATGAGGAATTACCGGGGCATCGCAACCTTGGCGGACCCGGTAATTCCCCGTCCGAGGAACCCGGACCCGGTCCGTCCCCATTCCCATTCGAGCCCCCATAGGGCTCAATGGGAATGGGGATGGAGCTAACAACGGGCCCGTTAATGATGGGCCTGTTGTTAGCTCTCTGGTCCCGTCGCGGGACCCGATAAGGACGCCTGGTTTTTCCAGGCGCCCATTGCGGGTCCCGCGAGGAGACCTTGTAGTAGGGCGGAACGGGTTTGCCGGCACCCATTCCGCCAACCTTATAGTGAGGGCCTTTGTGTTTACATTTTCCTGATATTGATTTATTGAAGGTGTTTTGTTTCCGCAGAACAGAATAAGAGGGGGAGAGGGGATCTACTGGGGGTTTAGTTACATATATTGCTGTCTTATTGGTTGCTAAAGGTTTGATGGAACAATTATCTTCTGGTGTCCTTACAGTAATAATTGCCCTGGTTTTGAACGGACATGTTTTATTGTTACATTTCTACTATGCCTTTCACGTTTATGGCCTTGGCCCCCCTATTATGAAGTTAAAAATACTTTTGATTTAACCCAAATTATTCTTGAATATATTTTCTCTCAGAATCTTTCAATTACAGTTGGGGCTGATTTTAATTTAAGAATGGAATTATGCCTATCTATGGTTACTATAATGATGAGGAAGATGCTAGTTATGGGACTCTTAACCTGATTTAGAAGATCCACGCTCAGATATGGCAGGTTTACTTTTCATTACGTTGCTATATGAATTGGGTTTCAGAGCAGTCATGGAAGATGTCCATTTGTCTGGCTTGGCAACACTGCCTTTAGCCCGGGCAGAGTATCCTCATTGATTGATTACTTCCTTGCAGATCCCCCTAGTTGGAACCAAATTGTTGATTTTAATATTCCACAAAGGTCGGACAATGATCCTAACCCTTACATCTTAACCGTCTCAAGTGCTGTGCTCCAACTATGCGCAATTCATGTCCATCTTCAAAATACTGCTTGTTATCTACCAAACTAATGAATAATAGAAGTTCATAAAGTGGTCTTTCTTTGACACTGCATGAAAAGTGACCACATTTATCAAGAACGCATTCGATGATATTGAGCTTTGCATAGCTCCAACATCTTTAGGCAGTCGAAAAATGCAAGCTTTTATGAAAACAATGAATGCTGGGACAAATCCTCAAATTATCCTCCCCAAAAATATTGCCTATGGCATTCCAGACGACCATACATACTGCAATATTGTTGGTGGGGATAATATGTAGGGATACCGTGCAAGAATGATCTATGATAACAAGTATGTGCCTCATTGGAACCGGTGGCACTTTCTGGTGATTCTAGAGCTAACTGGGACGCTAGTGAATTAGGCGTGACCCCTCTTTTGACTGCTACAGGCCTCTGTCATAACATTTATCCGCAAATATGGCTCTTTCACATTTTTCATCCACCTATAATGATTCTATTTATGTTTTAAATCTGTTTATTGTGGTTATTCATGTTACAGCAGTAAATAAACATTACAATGATAAAGCAAGGCTACGCGACAGTGACGCCTCCACCTTGGCGGCCCACAAGTAAAATGGTATGATTTCACCATTCAGTAACATTTTACCACCTTATCCACATCTAAACAACAAAATAGAACATAACAAATAACAAAGAGCTCAAACAGTCGCCACTCGCCAGGCAGTAGATATAACAATGGGCGTGGGGGACCTAACCAAGGCAGGCATATAGATATCTCTCCAGTCACATTTGGGTAGGACAGTGCAGCACAACCATGAGTGTGTATTTTACATTGTGCAACCCTCAGCCTAATAAAGTCTTCAAACGTGCCTGTCAGTTCTCCCTCAATCCCGTGTATGGCCCCTGCCCACACTTTTGTCTCCGCTAAACACAAGGGCTCAAATTCATAATACCACGGGTAACATTGGGGGCACGGCTTACTTTTCCATGACATAGCTACACGTCTCGTTGCCAGGACACATGCCAGGTCCATGAACTTGATGACATGTCTCTATATTGCCGGTCAAGTGGCACAGCGAGTAGAGTGCTCGCTTTGACATCCGTGCACGCAGGGGGCCAAACTCAGCTTTTCATCCTTCCGAGGTCGATAAATGAACACCACACACCGTGGGTAATAATAAGCAGCGCTCAGATACCTGAGAGTTTGCAGCGCTATATAAATGCCAAATTATTATTATTTATTTGGCCTGGGATATATGCCCAAGAGACATTCTAATGGGTTCCATTCAAACCTTACAATACCAGCTTTCCAACATGCCTGCTCAATACTAAACCAGAACCTCTGTACCTGAGTGCATTTCCATAGCATGTGTATCAGGTCCACCCCTTCAACATTACACCAAGGACAAGTTGAAGCCATTCCTGTGTTAAATGTGCCGACTCTGCTAGGAGCCATATATGTGTGATGCAGTACGTTTAGTTGGACAAGGCGGAGCCAGGCTTTCCAGCACACATTTTTAACAAAAATGAAGGTCTGTTCCCATTGTGACTCTGTAATCTGTGACCCCACATCTTTTTCCCATGTGATTCTCAATCTCTCATGTACTGTGCTGGCCCTTCCCAGCAAGCACTCATAAATCCGAGATGTCGGCCTACAACAATCCTCTAGTCTCTAACAATAAACACAAAAGTGCGTCCTCTGCTGGCTCATCGGGCCATCCCTGACACCTTTGTTTGGCCACACTGGGTATCTTCATATAATGTAGAAATGCCCAGTCCCATTTCTGTCTGCCGAGTCCCACCATCAAGCTTTGGGAGCCCATGCAGGGTGGAGGGAACCAGAGAATTTCTTTGTGCCTGGCTGGTTTAACTGCCATTTGTAAAAGGCCAGTTTCATGGGTGAATTCATCAGACAGCCACAGTGACACGTAACACAGCTGTGCAGCCAAGTATACATCTCCAGGCTTGGGAGCTCTACTCCAAACTCATTATATGTTAGGTACAGTGTATTAAGTGCAATTGTGCGTCGTCCCCTGCCCAAGACGAAGTCTCTGAGAGTGAAGATCCGTGGCTCTATGTAATGGTGCACATTCGTAAATGCATACAAAAGTCTTGGAAGAATAATCATCTTAGCTATAGATATTCTACTATGATAGAGAGTGGCAAACGAGACCAGAGTTTCATGGATTTCTGAATCCCATCCAAAGTATTGAAATGTCCTTATCTCCCATGTCAGCCCCAGATCCAGCAGATCTGCTATATCCTCCAGGCTTAGTCCCACCAAAGGGAAAAGTCCTCCAGTACATCTAAAATAATGGGGAGATTATGCGTTGCCTCACACAGGTGCAACAGGATATCGTCTGCATATAACAATATGAGGTGTGTGGTGCCTCCTACCTCTACACCCACTTCGATGTATTCTTGCCTCAGGTCCACCACCAGAGGTTCCAATGATACAGTATATACATCATTGGCAAGAGCGGACACACCTGACAGGGTTCCTCTTTGTATTTGCCATTTCCTGAGATACATTAACCAGATTTCACTCTGGCCACTGGGCTAGTGGAGAGTAACTTAACCCAATGGATGAATGTCTCTTCGAACCCAAAACCCATTAACGCTGTATACATCCACTCCCAATAGACTGAGTCAAAGGACTTGATGGCATCAAGTGATGCAAACACCAAATGTGCTTGCTGTAGATTGGTCTGATCAATAATGTGCTGCAGCCTACAGATATTTAAAGCAGTGCTGTGGCCTGGCACAAACCCTGTCTGATCAGTGTGTATTATGGTTTTATAGCCTTGCGCAGGCAGCCCGCCAGTATTGTAGTTAGTATTTTAGCATCGTAATTCAACATGGCGAATGGGCGATAGGAGTCACATCTCTGCATGGGCTTCCCCGGTTTAGGGATATGTGTTACCAACGTTTTCCTCATACCAGGTGGGAGAATGCCTGTCTCATACGCCTCCTCGTATACCTGCAGGAGCGATGGCATTAATAGTGATATGTTTGTTTTTTTCTGCCTGGATCCCATTGCTTCCTGGGGTCTTGCCTGTGGATAATGCATGTGGGATGTTTTTACCCATGCATCCAAGCCTACCATAAAACTGTGCGTTACTGGCATTGAAAACATCATGATGGCCAGAACTCCCCAGAGACTGCACAGGGAAAACATGAAGAATAGGCTGCCACCCATTTTTACCTATGTTGTGTGCACAGGAGTGCACTGCCTAAAACCACCATTGGGCTACACACACAGTAGCCTGAAACCATTGGGAATGGTAATGCTGGTCGTAAAATGGCTTCCTCTTGGGAGAAACTGGGAGGGGCAGTGCCTCTGGGAGCCACCTGAGCTGGAGGCGGGGACAGACAGAAGCTTCCCCCATGTGCTTTGGAACCTAAACCACACCCATCTCGGCCAGAGCATAATTTTAAAAAGATGGATAATTCATAGTACGGACCTGTCAAAATTATATAATTAATACCATTATTCTTGTGATTTTTCGGTGCACATTTTAAGAGGTGTTGGGACCCTGTGGTATGTAGGGAGTAGTAGCAGAAATAAGGTTGTTACTCCAAATGTCTGCATGTTAAAATCTGACACTTCATCAATTAATGTCCATACTCCTTGCGCACATTTGTGTAATTTTTGGTAAATGTCCGATATTGGTAAACAGACCAAAAAGCGCAAAATGTCATTTCTGAATCCCAGCTCGCAGGAACATGGGGCTTGAACAGAGACCTGTCTTAATTAATCTGTAATATGTACATGTAATGTCAACCACTTGTGTATCTGGGAAATATGTATTTGAATCAAACATAGATTTGTGGGCAAATTGACCAGGGGAGGATCCTCTGACCCATAAACAGACCTCATCATGATGACAATCCATTTCCTTCCCCCAATCATGGGAGAGGGGAGAATTGGGCCAATGACAAGTAGAGAGGGGCAGGCTCAGTTATGCCACGCACACACCCACTTTCTAAACACATAAAAGCAGACAGTGCAGGACAGGGGGGGACATTCACTTTCCACTTTCTTGCGGGACGCTTTGCCGGGAGACTCCAGACTTCAAATCCATCAACCTCCAGAGACCAGAGATCCAGAGAGACCAGAGATCAAGAGAGACCAGAGATCCAGAAAGACCAGAACTGTGCAGTGCTGAGAGCAGAACCAGAGACCAGACCGCTGTGAAGAACCGCTAGCAGAAGTCCAGCCAATCCTGACCCGATCCGTGACGAGGCCCATTCCTGTCCAAAAGATAGTGTGAGTACTCTAGGATTGTGCCAAACCAATCTCTTAGTGTAAAATAATCTAATTAAAACTATTTTAACCTATTTAGAACTACCTCATAGGAATCGTGTGTGTCATTCTGTCCTTCTTAAAGCTGAAAACTGTCATCTGCCATTTTGAACTTTTAAATTTCAAATCCGAAAAAACTACCTTCACAAAATCGTCCGTATCTCCGGGACCGTTTGTGCTAGGAGTGAAATGTATCTTAAAGCTAAGATTCTAGGCTTTCCAACAAACCTAGAACCGACTTGCTACTCCTTATAGTGCCTCCGTAATTACGCTCGACGCGCGCGATTAAATTTAACATTTTGCACAATTTCAGCCACGTGTAAAAATCAGCAGCTCCTTGCTTTCCTTTGCTAAAATTCGTTTTAACCTGCTAGTTACTCATAGAGGATTGCTAAAGTGAGGCTGAACTAATATAAACTAGATATCACCCACCCTGAACCTCTAGAGGGAATTAAAAGCATTTCTAGCACATTTCTGTGTTTCAAACTTCTACCTGTTTTCCTCTAAGCTTGCTGGGGGGGAACTTAATTTCGTATTGTTTTTGATTGCATTCCTGAGAACTGTGTGCTCCTCTTTCCATCTCCTTATATTGCATAAAGGGGGGGGAGTGAATTGTCAAGGAAAAGTGATTACATTGTCTTTTGTTGAAGCCATATCAAGTTATTTTCTGTACTGCATTTCATTCATCATTGCATTGTCCTTGAAGCCATAAAAGCATTCTCAGCTATTTTATCATCTCTATATCAACTCCTAAGCCATTAAAAGTGTGTACCACTGTAACATTATCCATTGTTGATCACTATCATCTTCAGAAGTGTGCTATCAAACATTAATTTATTACTAAAGTGTGATATATATATATATATACATATATATATATATTGTTTAATTTGTCAAATAAACCTTTTAAATTTACAAAACAAGCCTACTTCTTGGCTCAGTGGGGTCAAGGGGGATTCTAAGAGAGGGGTGTTATACAAGGGTTCATCATCCAGATTATAACTTGCCATAAAAATACATAAATAAGGGCTTCCCTTGGGCATCCCAGACAAGGCACTGACTTAGTGGGATTGCTTGATCGGAGTCACTTACATGGAGCAACAGCCTCCCCCACCTCTTCCAACGAAATAGGGTGATCCAAGGCTGCAGCCTTATCCTCTGCTAGCCATGGTAGTTGGATCTGGCCAAAGGTGGCCTCTATTTCATCCCGGGGTATCTGAGTATCATGCCTATACGGTTGGGCATAGAACGCAGTGAAGATATAATTTATGGCCGTCTGAGACCGCTATGGTAAGCCGTATTCATCGAGCAACATCGTGCTCATAACTCGGATGTTCCTGCTTGCACAACCATGCCAGCAACCTATCAGACTTATCTCCCTTGGCATGCATCTGTGATGTATGCACCTCATAATCGAATCTGAAGAGCCTGCCCAAAGCCTGTGCACATTGTATTGTCAGTTCAGCAAGTTCCCCCTCCATCAATGTCATCACCGGGCTACACGCCTCCATCCTAGTGATCTTATCCTCCACTGCCTCAATATCTGCCCTCAGTTGCCTACGAATGCTCCTCGCACTCGCTATGATAGCACCCCTAACCACTACCTTTAAGGCCTCCCACAGGATTCCCCAGCCTTTCACACTACCAACGTTTGTCCCGAAGTACTGTTCTATAGTTGTTTGTAGCCCTTTCTTTAAAAGACCATACCAAAGTGGATCAGTGGGCATACGCCACGTCGGGATAGGTGTCCTAGGTCCCCCCATTTCCCACATGATCAACAGTGGGGAATGATCTGACAGGGTACATCCCACTTATTCTGCGCTGGTGAATTCTGCCAGATATACACTTCCTACAAACATGTAATTGATTCTGGTGTCAAGGCCTTGGGGGGAATGAATAAAAACAGTACCATCTAACATTCAGTTGTAGTTCCGTCCAAAGATCCACCAGAGCAAACTCTGTCAGAGCAGCGTCCAGATAATCTGTGGCCGGCAGGAGCCTCCCTGCCCCCATGGGGGAATAAAGCTGTCCTGCAGTACATCACACACACAATTAAAATCACCTCCCATATTAGCATCACGCCCCCATGCAATCTTACTGCTGAGTGAGTACACATGTGCCAGGATTGCGTTATTTGGGAAATAGGAATTTGCAATGTACACTTCCCTGTTGCCCAAGTTGCAACGCCGAATAACACATCTGCCTTCCCCATCTGACACCACTTCCAATAGTTGGAAAGGGACCGCCGTGTCTACCCAGATGAGAACACCATGGGCAAACTGTGAATATGTAGAACTGTATACCACCCTGCCCCATCTTGATAGGAGCTACTCTTGCCCGTCCGGCAGCAGATGGGTCTCCTGCAACAAGGCCACAGATACCTTTCCCTTCAGAGTTAAGACCTCATCCTATTCCTTTATATGTATGATCCCAGTCCCCTCACGTGCCATCGCACACCAAACTCCCCAGGCTCCTGCAAGCACATTCCACTACCCATCTACCATGCCTCCAACAGTAATTCAGCCAATCCCGTCCTACCTCCCTGATCCCATTCCTCACCTCCCCCTGTGTACCTTCTTCGAGCTCGTTAACACTAAAAAACAAAATCAAACTCAACAGTCCCCTAAAACCTGGGAATGAACAATGCCCAACAGAATGATCTCACTTCGGGCAAACCCGTAGCAACCAAAGCTATCCTTGGCCATTGAGTACTGGGTTAAGGGCCAGCAATCGGCTGGCACCAGGTTACACTAGGTTTGGGGTTTTCCAAGCACCACCTAATGGGGGACAGTGCCTGCCCCCAATGTAAACAGCATCTGTTTGGCGGTGTCTCTGTATTTGAATTGAACCTCAAGTTATTCAGGTCTGTCGTGCCTCCTGGCATGGCATCTCCTTTCGGTCAGAAACGCGTCTGTGTGGCAACGATGTTCTGCTGATTTGAGGCACCGAGAGACAGTTCCCAGAATCAATGAAAGGAGAGCAGGGTCTTCCCCCCACCACGATCTATGGGCTTTGTGGTCTCTGCGCATGACGCCAATTAATGTAGCAGTCTCCTTTTTTCCACGGCCACCCTCATCTTCTGAAACCGGGGTTTCAAGGAAATGCTTTTGTCACCATATAAAATGTTCAGCCTGGCTAGGTATATTAGCATATATTTTATCCCATGCCGACAAAGCTGTGCTTCAACGGGCACAACCGAGTTTCTCTTCTGCTGCACCACAGGTGTATAGTCAGGATATATTGCTATCACAGCATTGCCCCTTTCTATTGCCCCGCCCGCCCTGGAGAACTGGCGCATCACTTCTCTGTCCCTGAAATTTAAATTTGCTTTCAGTCTCACGGGCAGGTCTCCTGTGGCGGCAGATGTATTGTTTAGGGTTGATTCCGCTGTTGTGACCCTCTCAGTAAGTGTGCGCACATCCCGGCAGAGTAGTTGTATTTATATACTTACTGTAGCGAACTTGCCCTCCTGTGAGGCCCTCAGGTTCGCCAAACGCACCTTGGATTCCTGCGATGTTGCTTGTGGAACCAGGGCCTTGTTCAATGTTGGGCCCTGTGAGGGCACTGTGTCCCATGCCTTTGCTTGCCCTGCAAACAAGTCCATGATAGAGCCCTTCTGCTTGTTCTTGTTGGGAGACATTGTGGGCACACCTCAAATGTTTTTGAGTCCTGCTCTCTGCGCTACGTTAATATCCAATCAGTTACCCAAACAAAAAGGTCTTGGAATGTGTACCCCAGGAGTTATAAAGTAGATGCCCGCAACGTTGCCAGACCCCTTGTGCCTCCCCTGGCTCAGAGCGTGAGTTAATGTTCCAGTTTTACTTGTATGGTTTGCACATTAATAGGTACCGGGTAGTCTACTTGCAAGCCATATATCTGCCAACTAGTTCAGTGCTTTTCAGCAAGAGTGCTATTACTCCAGCGGTCCAGTTGTCCCTGCAGCCCCCCATGAGGGTTGTGCTGGCATGCGTCTGCAGCAATGTCCCTAGGATTTCCTCCAGTGCCCAGCAGCCTGCTTCCTTACACCTTCAATGGGGATCCAATCTATATTGAGAGTTACTAAGGTCGGAAAGTGTCTGATAGTGGAGTAAATCTGGTGGTGCCAGCAGCATCACAATCCCATTCATGGTTTCCAATTGTTGGGATGCCCAGGGTCCTCAGTGGTATTCCAGGTGCCTGATCTTGTGTGTTGGGTTCCACTCCTCACCCACCTTACTGTTGTGCGCACAAGGAAGCCCCTCCTCAAGCTGCAATCTCACTGGGCCTGTCTGTGCCCACCGCTGTCCAAGCCGTTGATAATTCCATCGGTGAGACTCCTTTCTGAGTGCTCATTCGTGTCGCAGCGATCCCTGTGTAGCCGTGCCCTCGAGCACTCGCCGGGAAAGGTTTCCCTCATGTTGTGTACTTTCCCGACCATGCAGGTCTAGTGTCGGAGCTCTGTCACAGTTCAATGCCTCTGCACGGTCATTGTGAATTAGCCCTCCCATGTGGTCGCAAGTGCAGTGTCACCGCTGGTCAGCAAGGTGCAACAGTACCACTTCCTTGGCCCTGCTAGCCCGTTCTGTGCAGGGAGGTTGGTACGGTCTCCATCTTGAGTCTTCACACGAGGGGTGTTCGGCCCGGTCTCCCAGGCTCCAGAGACTCTCTTCAGGTTCAGCACACAGCACTGTCCTAACTTGTACCCACTGTATAAGTCGGAGGAGTGTTGGAAAAGTTGAATTACGCCACTGTTAGGATCGTGTAGCAGGCTGTCAGTGGGAACTCCGGCAGGTGACGTCTGCACTACATGAGCTCACGCCACACACACCCACCTATAATGATTCAGTAGCCCATGGCATTGTAGTATTTCCTATTAAGATAACATTTACAACATGCACGACATGAGCTCAGGCCACGCCCCCCACCTATAATGATTCAGTAGCCCATGGCATTACAGCATTTCCTATTAAGATGAATTGTACAAAGACGATTACATTAGATGAAACATTACAAGCATTAGAACGTGTTAAAGATAACATAACTGTGGGACCTGATGCCTAGCCAATTGATCAATTTGAACACAATACTGAATTTTGGCCTGTGGCATTTTCATTAGTATCAAATGTGTGTATTAATTCTGGAACTTTCCTGCCTTCCTGGAAAAATACAATTATTGTCCCTTGATTTAATAAAAATATTCTGAATCGAAACCTGATTGCTGTGTGCCCATCTCTTTAATTCATTCTTCAGCAAAGAGGATGGTCAGAATGATCCTTAAAAGTTTAGAGGAGTGGGCCAAACAAAATAATAGCCTAGATGAATGCTAGTTTGGTTTGGGAACGGGGCTGCTGTTGATGATCAGGTTTTAAAGTTATTTTTTATTTTGGCTAAATATGTCAGTGGTTTTACTCTGTGATGCACCTTAGTTTTATGGATATTTCCAAGGCTTTTCATTCTGTAAACCGCAAAACAAAATGGCACATTTTGCTGTTAATGGGTGCCCCGGGCGATCTTGTGTGTATCATTCATTTTCTTTGCAATAACCTACAAGCTAAAGTTATATCTACACAGGATGGTTAGCTGACATATTTTGTTTTGTATTAAAAAGGGCTACGGCAGGACTTTGTTTTGATCCATCTTCTTTTCAATCTGTACATGAATGCTTCAAATGATGTTCTTTTTACTGCTTCCAGTGATTTACCCAAATTTAGGGATAACAAAAATATGTATATTGTCTTACTCTGATGATGTTTTTTAATGACAAAGACTCCTATGGCTTTACAGGCACTAATGTTACTGTACATAGATTTTCTGGAAAAGTTAGACCTTAATCTAAATGTGGCAATATAATGAAAAACAGACATTACATTTGAATGGGTGCTCACTTTCCCATATCAGTGATGCTGTTCACAAATATGTTAAGATGGTCTTCACACTGGTTCCTTAAATAGGTCTTGTGGAAGATTTGGTAGTCTTCACATGCAAAATGCTCTGAAGATATATCATGCAAAATGTAAATCTGTGGCTCTTTTTGCTGGCTAGGCTGTAGCGATTGCTCCTCCCTCAACAAGACAAATTCTGCAGAGTTCAGCATATATTTGCACAACATTTGGTGGGGGCTTCAAAAAATACATCCATTTTTATTCTTTTAAAACCATGTGGTTAAGTCCCACAAACATTTCAATTTGAGCCTGCTCCACTTCTGTTATTGTTTCGTATTTGGAGGCCACCTTGTAATAATCTAACATTTGTTCTTTTTTTATTCTTTTTATTGTTTTAAAAAGAGTGAAACATTAACAGCAACCAACTGCATACGAACACTACATATTAATAAGATCAAATCAGTCACCACTTATGAATACAGGAAGAAGAAGAAGAAGAAGAAGAAGAAGAAGAAGAAGAAGAAGAAGAAGAAGAAGAAGAAGAAGAAGAAGAAGAAGAAGAAGAAGAAGAAGAAGAATTCATAAAAAGCACTCCAAATATCCAAATGTTTATCTTGCTTCTTTTTAATCTGAAAGGACAAATTATCTCTGCTAGAGAGGATCGATTAGTCCTGCAGCCAGTCATCAACAGTAGGCTTCAGCTCACTCTTCCAAAACCTTAAAATAAGCTTTCTAGCTATCAAAAGGAATATATAAACCCAGAAGAACTTACTAGTAGGTAAGTTGATGCCAGTCGCAAATGGGCCCAACAGAGAGATCATGGACATAAAAGGGAGAGAACGGCCCAACACAAGATCTATACATTAAAGAACATCTCCCTAGAACAATTGAACTTTCTGACAGAGCCAAAACATGTGCAGATTGGTACTGATACCTGTCTTACAGTTACAACAGATATCATCCGGACTTAGCTTGCAGTGCCAGAGTTTCCATTGGGACCAATAAATATAATGAGAAATCTTCTGTTGAATACACCTCAACTCTAAATGAATCCTAAACCTGTGGGGACCTGTGCATATACAATTCCATGCAGTATTAAACAGCATACACCCTAAATCGGAGTCCCAACTCCCCCAACCATGCTTAGAGGCTATCTGGAGCCCATCCGGCATAATACGTTTATAAAGCAAGGAGGCAGTAGGCAGTGTACTTCGAGCTAAAGTTAGAATCATAAGTGAAACATGCACGGTAGCATTGAGGGGCGAGAATAGCCCTTCCAAAAGATTATTTAAAGCCAAATAATGATGGGTTTTTGTGATAAGTGCAGCTCATATTTAAAACACAAAAAGTCAAAATCAAGCATAGATTGGCCATTATAGACTTGCCCTAATCTCCAAATACCCACTCTTTGCCAGGAAATCCAAGAGAAAGTATGATTACCTATCTCCACTGTGAGATTTTTCCATAGAGAGGGAGCATCACTTAGCAGGAACTTGTCATCTCAGGGCTTGTTACTCCTTTTCCAATCCCTTAATATATGCTTAACAAATGGTGAAATAAAGCTAACTGAAAGTGTCTTCTCGATGTAGATTAAGCAATCAAGCAGGGTTGGACAAACAGATTCATTCTCAATGGTGACCCAGTTTGGGCTACCAGCATGGTCCAACCTGAGCCAGTAATGTAGGGTATGCAGTGTGAAAGCAGACTGAAACTGTCTTATTTTAGGAAAGCCAAAGCCACCTAAGTGCCCTGGTCTCAGGACATCTTTTGCAATCCTCAAATTCCTCTGGCCCCCATAAAAACATATTGAACAGTTTGTTTATTTCCAGTAGCAGCTTACCTAAAAGCAGAAGAGGGGGCATGCTAAAACATATAACAATTTGGGGAGTAAAACCATTTTGATCTAGTGCTCATGACTTGCTAACATCCACAATGGTCTGTAAATTTAAGCAGATTGGGGGCAATCAGGATGTTATTAAGGGAGTTAGGGCACATGAATTTTATGATTACCTTAGAGTTCATAATACTTCTACTATAAGAAAACTGATTTCTAAGTCTTATTAAGAGAAGGAACATAATTTTCAGACTTTTGAAATTAGTAAAAGTACTCCTTTCTCTTATTTATCAGTAAAGTTATCTGATGGCAACAAACCTTATTTGAATTGGTTTCATAAGCCTTGACAAATATCATTGCGGTTAAAATGTGGTCATAATGTTTTCCTTTGGGTGTGCATTTAGCACCATCGGACAAAACAGGAAATTCAATGAATAAGCGTTCTTGTGATATGGCTTCTGAAGATTTGGTGCACTTTGTTTTGCTCTTATTATACAGCAAATACTAAAATCGAGTTTTAACCAATGGCGTATAAGAGACGTTAAGGTGGCCATTTTACATATGTATATGATACGTGATGTACAAACAGAGTGGGGCATATATTGGCATCTTGAAATGGCTTTTTATATCAGATGGAACATATCATTTTAAAATGTATATACTTTCGATGAAGATGTGTTTCTTTATATAAAGTGCCTATTTCATTCCTTCAATAACACAAATGTCAATAGAGAGGAACAGAGAAGAGTGGAGTACCATGCAAAACTTGACAATACTAATACGTGCCAGATAGACTTCAAGAAATGGAAGTGAATCACCTTTCTGCCTTGAAGTGGTTACAAAATTGAGACTTTAGGAGTAAGAGATTTCAGACACACTCCACGTACATCTTGTGGCCATGAGAGTGGAGTTCATAACTATGGACTGCAATTTGGGGATTATATGTGATGTGATGTTATCATTTGAATACCACATTTCAGAAATGTTGACGTTCTGCAATTATCAATTCATCCTGTTGAAGGCAATTACTCAATTTATGAGATTTCAGTATTGGAAATATCAACATTTTCACCTCACAGTTAAACAAGGAAGTCTGTGTTATAACAAACTCATTTTCAGGGGGAAAGTATCCCACAAGCAGCATCAGTGGCTCCAAGTGTAGTCATAGTCAATTTAAGATCCTCTGTTTCACAAATACATATAGAAGAACAGCACACTCCATCTTTCAGCAGTATGAATGCATGTCAAATTAGAACTCTATGATTCTGAAAGAGAAATCTCCTATCCACCATGAGAGCAAAGCAAATTAAATTGACAATGGGATTTTTTTTAAGGACTATATCTGCTTTCTGAAATCCACTGGGATCTGAGGTCATCATTAAACCTGTGTTGCCTTATGTAGACAAATCCACAAAACCTTTTCTGCCAAATGTTTCTGGGGAGCTTAGCCTCAATGCTTACAATAGGGCATGCAGGGATTGAGTTGTGATCAGTCTTGCATTTGAGGTATGAGGTTGCTATTGCGGAAGATGCAGAAAAGTGGATTTAGATTCAGCTGAGGAAGATGGAGCAAACTAAAATAAGATTTAGTTAAGAGAGAGTTGGAAAGTTGAAATATAATTTGGTTTTCTGGTTTTCAGTTGAATCTGATAAACTTTGCAATAACACCACTGGGAGAGAAAATGCATCCTTGTTTTAAACTGAAAAACACAGTTTTTGTTTGTTTTTCTTCCTCCCAGTGGTCCCTTGCTAAGAGCAAGGATGAGAGTAAATCTGAGGGGTGAAGAGGTGACCGGAAAGGGAGATTTGCATACATGAGGAGAAGGATCCCATTCCCTGCCCCTCCCAGTATGCCTGTATTCTTTATCCCATTGCTTCCTCTCCAGTCCCCTGACCTTATTCAAAACACTATACATTCTGTTACATGATTGTATTTGTTATATAGGTATATTACACGGCCCACGATAGTGGCCGTGTAGTTATGGTTAAGTTGCTAATCCCATAGGAAGAGCACTTTTTGGGTGGCTTATAACTTCACTCTCCCTGGATGAATTCTCAACAAACTTTGGAAAAAAAGGAGGAGCAGGAGCAGCAGTGGCTTGGTCCCAAAAGCGTGCTTTTGTATATTTGGTGGAAATCCGTCCAGTAGTTTAATTTAAAACGACCAAAAAGTAGGTGTCAAAAAATGTGTGATATCTATGTCCTTCCATGGACACAGTTCCCTGTTCGCTCCACGGACAGCACCCTGATTGGCTAATCGGCCTGCGTCATGTCTGCGGACATATGACATGTTCGCTGATTGGCTGGAATGAAGCGTGAGGTGCGTCGTATTGTTTTGATGCACCCGCCATCTTGGATCCGCGGACATCCGCGCAGGCGGCGAATGCTGAAAAAATACAACTTTGGGGAGTGTGTTGGTGTGTAAGAGTGCTAAAGGAGGGTGGGTGAGTAAAATATGGGTCATATCCTGTATTTGTTTAGGTGGCAGGCGCCCCTGATGTGTTCATCATGTCTGTGGTCTGTCCGTGGACATGAA
The DNA here is from genome assembly GCF_040938575.1 of Ambystoma mexicanum. Classification (NCBI taxonomy): domain Eukaryota; kingdom Metazoa; phylum Chordata; class Amphibia; order Caudata; family Ambystomatidae; genus Ambystoma; species Ambystoma mexicanum. The sequence goes on along the minus strand of NC_090939.1, from coordinate 712,261,954 downwards.
AAATGCAGTAGCCCATATAGCACAGTTAAAATGTTTGATTCTATGGGTGAGATATGCTGCGGTGGTTGTGGCCAGTGCCTAGAGTCTTGGGTGCCTGGCCGAAGGCCGCAGGCCATAGGCCATGCACCCAAGACTCTAGGCCCTGGCCACAACCACTGCAGAATAACACACCCATAGAATCAAACATCTATCAATTATCCGCAAATCTACAGTTTGTATACTGTTTGATTTGTATAGTTTGTATGTGAAGTTTTTGCTACATAATGTAATTAAGATTGTACAGTTTGGTAGCAAGCACTGCAGTATAACATATCCATGGAAGTAAACATTTTGGATTGTGGTGTATGGTTAGATGTTTGTTTCAATGGTTGTGTTATGGAGCAGTATTTGTGAGTTGAATTATAATATACTTACTGTTAGATTTTTTGTGATTGGATATATTTTTTTCATAACTTGGGTAACTGGAGTAGATATTCTTTTTCAATTTATGTGGTAAAAGAAAAGATCATGTTAGTGTAGGTAGTTTATAAAGAGTTATTGCATTGCATAATAGACATTTCGGCATTATTTCGACCCTCATATTTAGTAGTTTACAAACCAGTGTACTGTGCAATTGGTCAGTTTCTTGTTTTTTAAATCATTGGGTCTGTGGGAAAAAAATATCCATGTTGGATTAAAAAAAACGTTTTTGTGATGTTACAGTATATTTCTTTCTGTGTTTTCAATGTTTATTTGTTGTTTCTGACTAATGTTCTATCTGTTGGCTTGTTGCAGATTGTTAGATACCTGTTGGCAAATTCTAACTGGTTATAGTTTTTTATTTATAATTTCAAGTTGCTCAACTATCTGTTGGGTTGTTGCAGATTTCTGGGGCAGTTAAATACCTGTTGGCGTATTATAACTGTTTATTTCTTGTTATATTTTAGTGGTATTGATTTATCTGTTTGGTTGTTGCAAAATCTTGGGGCAGTTAGATACCTGTTGGCATATTCTAACTGTTTATTTTTTCTTATAATTTAGTGGTATTGATTTATCTGTTTGGTTGTTGCAGAATCTTGGGGCAGTTAGATACCTGTTGGCGTATTCTAACTGTTTATAGTTTTTACAATTTGGTTTTAAGAATATTAAATAAGTGTTTATAAGATTTGCTGGTAATCTCTGCTTTAGAGTAATGGTACTATCATTACATTCGAACCATCCACAATTCTTTTTTATATATGCAGTATAGTGACCTGCATTGGTTGTGGCTCCTGCGTGGTAGATTATACCTATTGTTGTGAAGGTTTTCTTACCAAGTGATATTTGACCATGTGTGAATCGAGTCAGCTTGCAGTTGCTTTTGGTACCATCTACATTGTAATGTAAAAGCATTAGTATTATGTATTTACTATGTGTTTGTATTTGTAAGGTGGAGTGATTACCTGAATTGCAGGTAGTACATAATCTGCCATGGTTTGCATTTTGTACAAGTTGCTGAAATGGAATGGATTCACAGTTAGGTATGGATACATACATGAAGCGTTCATTAGGGATTTGTTCCTGAGCCACATTGTTGCAGAGAGTGCATGTATGTTTCCACATGTATGAAATCTGGAAGATTTCATTTATAGGTATGTTTTTGTTTTCCAGTACTTGTAGTAAGTACATTAGAAATTCTTGTGGATCTTCTTGTGAGTTTATAGTGAATTTCACCATTCCAGCACAGTAGTCCAATTTGTGTCTTATTCCATGAACACTGTATGTGTTGTCAGGATTGTTGCTTGCATTTCTATGAAGGACTAACATTTGCAAACACAATTGGTCTGTATTGTGTAGGTAAATGTTGTCAACAATTGGTGCCAATTGGAATAGAATATCTATTGCTACATTTGCGTAGCAATTTACACCAGTTATATTTGAAAATTTGAATGAACCTGATAGTTCTGTATCCAAGCCATTTCTGCGGAGTGTGTGTTGCCAAGTACCAAGTGCTCCATTAACTAGTCTTTGCTCCACATCAAGGTTACGTTTAAGCATTACTCTACAGTTTAAAGATAATTTTTATATTTTCTCCAAACCTGCTGTGTTGGTGATAGAGTTTTCTAAGGTATTTAGTCTTGTTGTAGCTTGTTGCCACAAGGGTAGTGTCATACCATGTACGTCCAGTTTGTCTGTGGAGCAAATTTCAATTATTGGTTGCATTTCTTTTTTCAACATTGTTTCATTAAATTTTGAACAGCTTGAAAGAGTTGGCATCAAGGACATACAATTGACATTTGTGTGTGCTAATTTTTCCATGACATAAGTAGCACATGAGTTATGGCGATACAGTGCATGGATGTGCCGGGTTTTTAATATTGATTGTGATTCTTGAGGTAGTACACCAACTCTAATACTTTTTAAAATGTTGGCGTATGTGAGGTCTGCATACTGGTGCATGTTTTCTGTTAATTCTCTGTATTGGAAATGTTGCCAAAGGTTGACATTTCCTATGCTGCCAACAGTTTTACGGCAGAGTTTGTGTGCTAAGGTTTTAAAAATAGGTTCACCTTTCACTGTTGTCAATTGAAGAAGATCTCTAAAACAATAATGTGTTTTCCTCCAAAGAGCTCTTCGTAGTTTGTTTTGAGTACTTTTTGTAATCTGAGGTGAATCAAAGCCAACATTAGGTTGTAGACAATGCTCACTTCATCTATAAGTAGCATTTTAATTTGTTTTAACACTCTGCGTAGTTCCATTGCAGCTTCTGTAGAAAGTTTGTAATATTCTAATTTGTTTTGGTGTTCTACTGGAAGGAGTAGTAATCGGTGTAAAGTGACACTGCCTATATTGTAGGCAGCTAAACCTGTGGGGGGCAGTTACAACAGCTGACAGTTTGTTGTTTGTTAATTGTTGAAGGAACCTGCTGATGATTTTGATTAAGAATGTTTTGCCTGAAACAGCTTGAACACTGACGTATAGTAGTATAGGTTTGTAACATGTGCAATTTCTTTTGTTACTTCTTGAAAAATGCTACACTGCTCATTGTTCAGTTTTTATTGCAGTACAGTTAAGTCTTCTGTATCTTATTCATAGTGACACATGGTGTTTTCTACTTCTGTCATAGCTAATTCTGCCTCATTTGCTATTAGTGGCTGTCCCAGTGGTTCTAGGCTTCCTGTTATAGAAGGTTGACTACTGTTGGGAGTGTCTTTATCTAGTTGGGCCTGGAGTTCTTCTTCGTGTTGCTGTTCATTGTGCAACATTGTTTTGCAATGTGTAAAGTTTACATCGGTTATAGTGCTTTCATTTGCTTTGAAAGCGTCTTCATAGGAGTCATTGATATCTAGTAACTCTTCTTCTTTTCTCCATGGTTTAAAAAGTTGTAGCAGGGACATGCAATATAGTTCTTTATGTTGAGTAGTTTTTAATGACAATTTGATATGATTAATTAAGCTTCGTTTGGTAAGTTTCACTAAGCTGCCTTCACAATTTGTCACTCTGTATCTACCTTTATTTTCATCTGTTTTTATATTATGTTTGTATGTGAAGTTTTAGGCTATGTGGTATAGACACATGGTTTCCAAAGTGGTACTCCTGTTTGGGTAGTATGTGTCTAGTAAAATGTTTTTCAAAATGTCTTGGCTGTAGGGATCATTTTTGGCTATTGTTTCTATGTCGTCGTATGATTTGACAAATCTTTTTCTAGATTTAGCAGGACTAAAACTTAGCCATACTATATTTTCAGATTTTCCATACAAAGCAGTACCGATCTGCAGCTACATAGAAGCCACATTCTCTATGAGAGAGCATTTTTATGCCTGAGCTGTACAATTTCTGAGACAGTGTTTTGTCCGATGATAGGTCATCCCAGAGGTTTTGAAGCTCTGTTTTTTCTACTTTGGTTAAGTAGGCTGTAACATATCGTTCAACTGCAGTGGAATTGTCTGCAATGTACTGCACATCTATGTTTGCATTCCATAAGAGGGCAATGATTGTATTGTAATCATTGATACATTTTGCTTCTTCTGTTCTTTTTATGTAATATGTGGTCTTAGGTGATTTACCTTTATCACTATGTCTAACTGAAGACATGAAGGTGTTTACTTGACCTGTTGCTGTAACTGGTCTAGGGAAACCAAAGCAGCATTTGGTGCAGTATTTCCCTTTGTTTTTGTATTTGCGACGACAATATTTCTCACATTTGTGTCTTTGAAATTGTAAAATTTGTTCATGAAGATCACTATTTGTTGCTTCTGATGGAATTTCACAAGTGACATATTTTACGATAAACTGTAAAACAGTGGCATCACTGTCTTGACCAAATTTAGGAGCATCTTTAATCCATAAAAGCATGTGGATATGTGGTGCTCCTCTGGCTTGGTATTCTTTTCTCCAAAAGAAGTTTTGCACTTCTCCGAGGGGAGGAACAGTTTTATTACAAATAAAGTGTAGCATAGCAATGAAGCGATGATGGACATATCTTGAAACATTAACAGGATCTAGAGAGCAAAGTTCTCCATGTGTTAGTATATCTATGTTTGTTTTGTTTTTGTTTGATATGCGTAGGAAATCATGTAAATCTTCCCATACATATTCTGCACAACTTAATGTAACAAACCAAGTGAGTAGGCCAAGGTTTCTTATCATAAAACGTACATCTCTGTGACGTCAGAACCAGTACTCTTTAGTACCACGCATGTTTGCTAACACATTTGTAATGCTTGATTGTAAAACCTCATAATCTTCTTTCACTTTTTGCAGTTATTGTGTAGCTGACATATTTTTAAAATGGCTACCTGATGTCATTGTGTGTGCAACTCCGTAGCATAGAGTTGCTAATTCATTTTCAAAGTGTAGGTGGAATATGTATTCCACATGTTGTCTAAATCTGGGATCTTCAGAATACATTTGTAACGCTCGGTATTCTGATGCTGTTATCTGAGTGGATCTATCATTGTACCTTCCTCCTTTCCCAGTAGGAAAGAGTAGAGGAAAAGCATGTGCTTCTATACTTTTTTCCATATGCTGATTGGTGATCTTTTGGTTTGTCGCATTTGGTATGTTTCTAGGGCATCATCTATGGTGTCTTTAGAGTGTAATGGATGAATTGTATAATGGTCTAAAATATTGGATACTGTAGCAGGATCTAGAATTTCAAATTGACCAGTTTCTGGTGACTCTTGAATTATTTCAGTCGTTTCCCTCAGGTTTTCTTCAATATTCATTTCTTTGTAGTATTCATTGTTGTCTTTTAGATATTGCAAGGCTTGTCTAACTTCATGTAAGTCTACGAGTTGTTGCCAAATTTGTTTGTCTTTTGTAGGTACACCATTTACTAAGACAATTAAAGATTGCTCTATTGGACATTGCACTCCTAGAGTGTGTACATTTTCTTTCAGATCTAATGGTAAATAAACTACTTTGCCACAAATGCCTTTCACTAATTCTGAGGGAGGTAATTTTGCAGTTTTTGGTTGAAGGTGTATTATTGCTTGAAATGGATGCACTGTTTGAATTATGATGCTCTCATATAAATTGAATTGTTGCAAGGGTTTTGGTAGTGGGAATAATTCTAAGTTATTTGTGATAGCACGTGAAGGAGTTTGTTGTCAAGTTTTGTAGTGCAGTAACTGCAAAGTATTAAGAGGTCATTTATTTCATATTTGTTTTCTGCTATAAGGTAGAGAGCTAATTCAAGCCATTTGGAATCTTCATTGTCTTCTATTTTGTATGTTATGTCTACGGTTTTTGTGCTACTTTTATAAAAAGTTCCACGGCAACACACACCCATATGGTTTGGTACTTCAGCGGATGCACTTTTAAATGTTAGTATTTCTTTTTTGTATGTGTGTAGTAGAAGTTTGCCATTTGTAGAATTGTTCCTAGTCTGTTGTAAAGCTATTACATTTTGTAAGTGGCTTTCACTTCCAAAATATTTTCTCTGGATATGCTCTATTTCTTTGAGTAGGTCTTTGGCTGTGCCATGTAGAAGATTGTTATTTAAATTGTCTAATGCTAAAGCTGGACTTTTAGCATAGTACAGTTTATGGACTAGATTTATTATAGTTGAATGATGTGTTGATATCATTTTGATATGATGGAAGGTGCTTTTGCAATTAGGTCCTGAAATGCAGGCTAATGAATGTCCTTGTAGTCCTGTGTGTTTGCGCACTGGACAGGTATCCATATTTTGTAGAAGTTTCTTTTTTAATTTGTCTTTGCCTTTTACATATTGATTGAGGAACTGGCGTAAAGATTTGAAAGATTTTTTGTCAATGCTACACATTGACGTGCACGGCCATTTGTTCACTGGACGTTTTGGTTCAGTCTGATGGAGAGGTGATACTGAGTTTTCTGGGGATATTTTTGTGAGCAGCGTTTCTTGTTCCAAAATGGTATTATTACGTTTTTCATACCCGCGTCCACTGCTATGTATGGCAATTGTGTTTGTTTGCTTTTGTTTGTATGCTTCTTCATTGAAATATGGTTCTGTGCTCGTGGTGTGACTCCATTCACCTCCACAGATATTTAAGAAGTTATTTTTGTTGACATTCCATTCATTGAGAACTCTTTTTTGTAAATTAGTAGTTAGTACTGTTAGTGGTTTCATTCTATTTATCACTAAAATAAATAACTTCCTTTTGAGAAGGATTGCACTGTCTATGAGAGCTTCTAAGATTAATTTTCTACGGTAGGTTTTAAGGGTTGTGCATGATCTCTCTCCTGTTTTTATAAGATTCTGAAGGACTCTGTGGTGGAACATTTTTTGTAAAATCCTTTTTTTGGCATGGTTACTTGCCACTACATCAAGATTTATAGGACCACTGTAAGCAGTAGCGGTAGCTGAATTCTTGTTAATCGCTTTCTGTTTCGTTTATTTTCGTTTCTGTTTCGTTATATTTTCTCCAAACCAGCTGTGTTGGTGATAGAGTTTTCTAAGGTATTTAGTCTTGTTGTAGCTTGTTGCCACGAGGGTAGTGTCATACCATGTACGTCCAGTTTGTCTGTGGAGCAAATTTCAATTATTGGTTGCATTTCTTTTTTCAACATTGGATTATTGAATTTTGAACAGCTTGAAAGAGTTGGCATCAAGGACATACAATTGATATTTGTGTGTGCTAATTTTTCCATGACATAAGTAGCACATGAGTTATGGCAAATGGTATTATTACGTTTTTCATACCCGCGTCCACTGCTATGTATGGCAATTGTGTTTGTTTGCTTTTGTTTGTATGCTTCTTCATTGAAATATGGTTCTGTGCTCGTGGTGTGACTCCATTCACCTCCACAGATATTTAAGAAGTTATTTTTGTTGACATTCCATTCATTGAGAACTCTTTTTTGTAAATTGGTAGTTAGTACTGTTAGTGGTTTCATTCTATTCATCACTAAAATAAATAACTTCTTATTTAAATGTCTTACTTAGCTGAATTCTTGTTAATCACTTTCTGTTTCGTTTTACATTTTGAAAGAGGAGGCAAAGTTTTTGTACTGGAAGCTTGTTTTGTTTCGCTTGATGACTCTATTAGATCTTTTGTTTGAGCTTTCTGTACACATTCTGCTAGAGATGGATGCTTATTTTGGACACTTTTATTTTTATTTGCTCTACTTCTGCGTAACTTTCTACAGACTTGCTTTTTGGTAGGCATTCTTTGGGGTCTGTTAAAAAAAAAGAAGGTATGGGTTGGGCTGTTATGCAATGTATGTGTGCTGTGTGCATGAGTGTCTGAGTATGATGGAAAGGATGTATGCGGTGGAGTGTGATTGTGCATTGGGCAGCTACAACTAGTTGGGAAGGCTATTCTTGTATTTGTGTGTTACTATACTGGGGTTCAGATGACAGTAGAAAGTAAGCTAGTGGTGAGGAGAATCACTAATACTAAATCTAATGGCATAGAATTAAAACAGTTCTTTGTTCTGCAATACTAACATTCTAGGGGCTGATTTCTGAAATTTGTGCACCGAAGAACAGGGATTTGTGTGCCAATCTGCCTGCAAATCCCTGTTTAACAAATGGGGATTCGTGGGCAGAATGGTGCACAAATCCCCATTTTTCGGTGCACAAATTCCATGAATCAACCCAACAGTGTGTTTCAGTAACAGTAAGAATATTATGGTAGTATTGTACTTACTTTTTTTGTTTGGAATGAGCAGGTTTCTTCTGAGTTGTTTGTACTTCAGATGCTGCTGCTTTTCAGGAGAGTGGTCTTCACTGCAATTGTAAAATAAAGAAGTTAGTAATTTTGTGTGTTTATAGCACTGATGTTAATTTAGACGTTGATGTTTATGTTTTTGTAGTAGTATTGTTGTTTGATAACTGAACATAGTGTGTGCATGCAGTTTCCTTTGACTATGTGCAGCCTTTATATTTTACTTACAATATGTTAGTTCAACATGCTTTGCAAATGAGTACAAAACTAAGTGTATGAAACTCACTTGGCTTCTTAAGGCTGTGTTATTGCATGTTAGGAGTTAGAAGAAATAATGATATACTTGTTTTGCAATTTTTATGAGGTAAATGGCAGAAACTGTATAGAAAAGCATAGAATGTATGCGTTTGTGAAGGTGTGGGTAATAAAGCAGAAGGATGTGATGTACAGGCAGTGGTTTTATTTCAGCTGGGAGCTTTTCAAGGATAGTGTCTATCTGTGTGAGTGTATAAAGATGCATGAACTTATCCTGGCTGTGTGTAATTTTATAATACACTACTAAGTGTTTTTCTACAATTATACTGTTATTACTCCCATCTTTTGATATTATAATTTTTTAGGTAGTTGTGTGTGTAAAAAAATAATTTAGATAGCAGACAGGTTTGGAAGTGACAGTTTATTATAGCAGATGCGAATCATAATAGTAAGTTCATTTTATAAGTTATACAAGTTACGTGGCAGGTACTCTGTTTATATACATGTATAAGAGTTGTACATGTACTCTGCATAAAATATGCATACCTGTAGTGTGTATTCATGCATGTGGATATGCATGCAGCTGCAAGTAGAAATCTTGGAGACTTGCACAGTAGTTTTTGTAGTAGGTGCTTTCCAATGATATGAGACTTGTACTCAGAGTGATCAACAGTACATTTGAAGTGCTGAACTCTGATGATGGGGTTAGATTTAGAAGTCTTGGATGTGATTGGTGGATGGTTGTGTGACTGCTTAGCTGTATCCAATGAGGGAATGGCACAGAGCGTGATGTGGAAAGGGTAGAAGGGCTGGCTAAGAGTTACACGCTTCGCGGACGCCGTGGCTGTCTGCTGGCGGGCGTGCCACATCTGGGGTTTTCCAGCAAATCGAGCATGGAAAGGGGACTGTAGTGATCAGCCAATCAGATGTTGAGGTTGTGAATTTGTGTTGAAAGAGACTGTGTATAGTGAAGATGGCAGAGGTGGAGAAAGTCAGGGTGTTGTTGCTTGGAGATATGTTTGTACATGGTTTACAGCAGTATGCTCAATGCAGGCATGTAGCAAACAATTTTGATGTTAAAGGAATGGAGGTGGTGTGGAGCACTGTGCCTGATTGCAATGTACAGGGAATTGTACAAGTTTGTGAAGATATGGGCAGGATGAACAGTCCCCATGTGGTAGTTTTGCACTTTGGTGCTTTCCATTTGGGCTATGTCAGTGCCCCTACTTTGTTGGTAGATTTGGAACACTTGGTTCAAGCAGTAATGAACATCCTTCCAAATGCCAAAGTAAATTTTCCTGGATTAGTACCTACGGCAATATGGGACAATAGTTCTGTTTTTTGTCCTCAGTAAAACATTGCTAGGTGTACAATCAACCGAGGCATGTGTGCTTTCATGCTTAGAGCTGGTATGTTCTTCTGTAATAATGAGAATATTGATTCCAGTAATGCTGTTTATTTTAAAGAAGATGGCATTTCTTTATCTTTTGTGGGAAATGCCATGCTGTTTTGGAATGTAAGGGTTGCTTTGGAGAAGGTTATGTGAACATTTTAGGAATAAAGTAAGAAAAGAAATACAAAATAACAGGTGTCTGTCAAGCATCTGCAAAAAAACTAAAAAACATCTCTTTTCTTGCTTTTCTGTTCTAATGCTGTGCTAAAAGTGAATTCTATTTTCGTTCTGCTCATGCACAGTGCAAGGCCACAGGTTACATTCCGAAGAGACTAGCCCAGACAGCCTTGACAGCAACACACTGTTTTCCCTCCCTCATAAGTCCTTGGAAGTAAGCAGAAAGGCATTTAATAACCAAGCAGGTGCCAGCTTGTCTCGCTGGAGCAGCAGAAACTGTAGAAATAGATAGTTAATGGCTTTAATTATACTCTCTTTCACGGGCCCCCTTTTCTGGGCCCCTTTAGATTGAGCCGACCTCTAGCTCACAAATAGAAACCAAGAGATAGTAAGGTTTGGAATGTGTCCCTCCTACGAACACAGCTTGCTGCAGAACAAGAGCACTATGTTCTTGGTAATAAAAAATAGTGTCTGCATCTTCGCAGATTGCAACTTTTGCTGGATACATGTCTTTAAAGGTGTCATATTCGTCATAATTGTCAATCACCGAACCCTTGCTAAAAGAAGATACATTATGGGCAGTTGTGGACGTGTCACTACTGATAGTATGATGGTATTTTTGTATATATGTAACTGATGTAAAAATGTTTGCTCTCTTGCGTCCCACGAGGTATGGGTAACACACGTTGCGGGACGTGAGGTCCTGTCGGCCGACTGAGACTATTTGCTTTGCAATAAACCCTAGATTTTGGGAATTGAATCTCGTGTCTGGCGTATCAGTTCATGTGTGGTGATTGTGCCTTGTTTCCATACACGAGGGTCCCCCAGTGGCCCATCAATGGACATGTTTCCAAAATCCCAAGTCATTTTTTCTCGTATTACGCAGAGACAAATATGGCTGCGTTCTTCTTCATTTGGTCCACAAATGGAGAAAGCGAGGTGCAATGTCAATAAGGCTGTTTGTGCCTTTTTAAGAGATGTTGGCATATCCTCTTTTCACAATGAAAATATTATGTTTCGTAGCACATACATTTTTCGCAGAGATGGAGTCCATCTTACTTATGCTGGCAATCATATTTTTCTGAGAAATGTACAACATGCATTGCAACCTTTTTTGGAATTACAGCAATCCATTTTACTGTTACGCTCACCTGGACCCCACATGGTTGTCGATCGGACCCGGACAGCTGCGGTCTCCGTCAACGTGATGCGTAGTGCACAGATGACTGTCTGGACTGGCCCGCCTAGTCTCTTCTGCTGGACCCGAGAAGTATTTTCCTGCAAGTGGAGACAGGGATTAGCCACCTGTGGGTTTTAGTGATGGCCTCCCAACTGTTCTCGCTCTCCCCCACTAATCAACTCCGAAATCCCCTTAGTAACCTCACCTTATGTTTGTAAAAGATGAGCTCTCCATCCTGCGTGTCTTGCAGGGGCACGTAGATACCAGTTACTTCACTGGTTTGAAGGCGTTGGGAGAGTTCCGGTAAGCATTGACTCTGAAGTCCCAGGAGGGATTGGTAAGTATCAAGTTCAAAGAGTTCAATGTGCCCGATGTTCACTCTTGAACCCTTCCTTCCTTAAGTTGCAACTGAGTTCGTGAGAAGAAGGTCTCGTAGCTGCTGCTGGCGTGCAGATAAGAGTCTGTGTTACCCAACGCTGTCCGGTAACTATTGCATGCGTTAACGTGTTGTTTTTCTCCCTCTTTACAGATGCGGCATATGAAGATATGGGAAATAATACCGCTGGTGGTAAATCAGGTAAGTCTATGGTGGTAAGAGGTATTTGTTGATTCCCTTAGCTCACCTTGTTATTCTTGTGCCCCTAGGTGCCAGAGTACGGCGAAGAAATGATGGAGACAGTGCCGGATCGAAAGATGCTGTGAGAACTGGAGAGTATCGCGCTGTGCTGGAGCTGGCGAAGCGACGCGTGCAGGACTGATGTACTTTCCAGGTTGGGAGATGAAATGGATCCGGAATCAGGTGAGGAATTTGATATAAGTTTGTTTTCTAACCTTGTCCTTTTCTTCCTCTGTATTCTAGGAGCTCCGGATTCGAGGCGGGGCGTGGCAGAAGACTGGATGCTGGCTGCAGGCACGCGGGCGTGGCAGAAGACTGGATGCTGGCTGCAGGCACGGTGAGAATCATGCTGCTGTGTGCAGAATAACGCGAAGCATGTGCTGCTGTTCGGGCGTGGTTTAAATAGCCTCCAAAGTAGTCCCAGGAAAGAAGTTCCCCAGGACCACACCCGAGTAAAAAATAGTCCCTGTAGTAAAATAGTCCCATCCAGGCCTCACGTTGGCTTGGATTTATTTGCAGCATGGTCTGCATGAGGTAAGTAATGTCTATGAGCCTGGTGCCTATGGCGCCAGGACTGATTTTTATTATGAGCCTGGTGCCTACGGCGCCAGGACTGAACCCAGACAGCCCCTAGCTGGGGCTGCTGGGGTTTTTGTAAATGTCTGGATGCCTGCTCCCGGGGCTGATGGGCTTGATCCAGATGCCCGGGGGTAGGCATCATGACAGCACTCCCCCCCCCAAGGCCCCTCCTAAAGTTGTTCTTCCCCTTGGCCCTGGTTTGTCTGGGAAGTTCCGATGGAATTTCTTCACCAACTGAAGTGCATGAACGTGGTCTCTAGGCTCCCATGACCGTTCCTGTGGTCCGTAACCTTTCCAATCGATTTAATAAAAAAGTCTTGATTTAACCAACTTAGAGACCAGGATATTCTTTACCACGAATTCAGGTTCTCCATCTATTAGGATTGGGTCAGGTGGTTTGGCAAGTCTTGTCCCGGGTTGAACTGGTTTCAGAAGTGAAACATGAAAGACAGGATGGATCCGCATATTAGAGCGAATTCCAACTTGACGGCCACCGGGTTGATAATGGCCTTAATAGTGTAAGGTCCCAAATACCTAGGATTAAAAGTGCGAGTTCCTTTTAGAGGTATGTGTTTTGTAGCCAGCCAAACTTGATCCCCAATATGATATCGTGGAGCATCGCTTCTATGTTGATCAGCATTTTTCTTATATTTCTCTTTCGCTTGTTTCAAATGTTCTGTTGCCTCCTTAAAGGCTTGTGTAATAGTAGAGTGTAAATGACTAACTGCAGGCATTTCTAAGTGCTGAGGCGAATCGAGTTCTGAGGTTCGAGGGTGATGTCCGTATATGGTATAGAAGGGGCTTTGTCCGGTTCCAGAATGTACTGAGTTCTTGTATGCATATTCGGAAATCCATAAAATATCCTTCCAATTGCTTTCGGTCTGGTGCAGCATGCAACGTAGGTACTGTTCAAGGGTCTGGTTGGTCCTCTCCATCTGACCATCGGTCTGGGCATGGTGACTGGTTGATAACCTCACGTCGATTTGCGCCAATTGACAACATTTCTTCCAAAATTGTGAAGTGAATTGACTGCCTCGGTCAGAGACCAATACGGAAGGAAATCTGTGTATTCGAACAATGTTTTCGAGGAACTCCTTGGCCAAAATTGAAGCGGAAGGTAATCCTTTTAAAGGAATAAAGTGGGCCATCTTGGAAAAAAGATCCACAATAACTAGGATGGTGTTAAATCCATTACATGGAGGTAGATCTGTAATAAAGTCTAAAGACAAGGTGTGCCATGGTGTAGGTGGAATATCCAAAGTTTGTAAAAGGCCAGCAGATTTTTTCTTCTGGCTTTTGTTTTGGGCGCAAATGCCACAAGACATCACAAATGACTTTACGTCTTTTCGCCAAGTGGGCCACCAGAACTGTCTCTGAATTTTCGCTTCAGTTTTTGCGATACCTGGGTGCCCTTCCATCAGGGTGTCATGGTAATTGGAGATGACTAGTTGTTGTATTTCCTTGTGTGGTAGAAATAGTCGTCCTTGATAGTAAGGTAGGTCATTGACGACTGAGTAGTCCGTGCCTTTCTTTACCCAGTCCTGCAGGGTTGCTGGATCGAAGAGTTGTTGGATTTTTGAATGAATATCTTCTAGTGTCTGTAGAGTAGTTATGCCAAGGATTCTTTGCTCAGGAATTTATGTGCACCAGTTCCGGGTTTGCATATGCTTCTCCCATCCCTATTCCGGATAAGGCATCTGCTTTGCCATTTTTGCGGCCTGGTCGATAAGTGATCACGAAATCGAATTCGGCAAAGAACAATGCCCATCGAAGTTGTCGCGATGATTGGGCTTTGGCTGTTTTTAAATACTGCAGATTCCGGTGATCAGTGATTACGGTAATGGTATGCCTGGCACCAAGAAGGTAGTGCCGCCAAGCCTTAAAGGCGGATTTGATAGCTAATAGCTCTTTATCGGTAATCGCATAGTTTAACTCAGGTGCTGAGAGCTTTCTGGACCAAAATGCTACTGGGTGAAGTTGACCGGTTTCAGGATCCTTCTGGGACAAGACAGCTCCCATGGCTAAACTGGATGCATCCGTTTCTACTATGTATGGAAACTCAGGGCGTGGATGCTTTAAGACAGGTGTTGATGTGAATTGCGCTTTCAGCTCTTGGAAGGCCTTTTCAGCCTCTTCGGTCCACAAGAAGCATGTGTTTTTTTGCAAAAGTGCTGTGATGCTGTGTACAACATGGGAGAAGTCCGGAATTAATCTGCGGTAGAAATGAGCAAATCCAAGCATGCTTTGTACCCCTTTGACTGAACTGGGTGATGGCCACTTGAGAATTGCGTCGACCTTTCGAGAGTCCATTCGGACTCCCTTTGGAGTCAGGATAAATCCAAGAAATTCAACTTCCATAGCATGAAAAACACATTTTTCCAATTTTGCATATAACTTGTGCTGGCGTAGTTTCTCAAGGACTGCACGCACGTGCTTAACATGGTCTGATTCTGAGGAAGAGTACACTAGAATATCGTCTATGTACACGACGACACAGACGTCAATGAGTTCACGAAGGACATCGTTCATAAAATACTGGAAGGCTGCTGGTGCATTGCACAACCCGAAGGGCATCACCTGATATTCGAATAATCCGTACTTGGTGCGAAAGGCAGTCTTCCATTCGTCGCCTTTCTTGACACGTACCAGATGATATGCCCCTCGGAGATCTAACTTAGTGTAGATACAAGCATCCTTTACTTGGTCTAGTAATTCGAGGATCAGAGGCAATGGGTATCGGTTTTTTACCGTAATCTGATTTAATGTGCGGTAATCTATGCACGTTCTAAGGTCACCTTCCTTTTTTGGAACGAAGAATAAAGCTGAGGATGCAGGAGACTTAGAAGGACGAATAAAGCCATTAGCAAGGTATTGGTCCAAGTATTGCCGTAGGTGAAGATTTTCAGGTTCCGTGACGGCGTAGATTCTACTGCATGGGGGTTGTGCACCGGGTAGGAGGTCGATTTGACAATCGTATGATCTGTGAGGAGGTAATGTATTGGCCTGTTCTTTTTGAAAAACATCCTGAAATTCTTGGTATTCCTGAGGCAACTGCACGCTTGGGTTAACGACTGTAGCCAGGCCTTTGTTCAAAGTTTTCTCTGGGTAACAGGTGTGTGCACAATCCGGGAAGGTTATTCTCTTCTCTCGCCATTCTATACAAGGATTATGTGTTTCCAACCATGGCATCCCCAGTATTATCTGGAACCGTGGTGCTTTGATTAGATTAAACACAATAGTCTCTCAATGCCCATCTTGACTCAACAGTGTCATCTCTGTAGTGGAATGAGTTACAGGCCTCGAGGCAATCTCAGTACCATCAACTGTGGTGATGACATCTGAAGTGGTCTTTTTGCAAAGAGGTAGATTCATCCTTGACACCAATTCGTGGTCCATATAGTTTCCTACGGCCCGCTATCTATGTATGCCCTTACTGCATGCATACTTGATGGCTGCCTGGGATCAAGTAGGACCATTGGGATGATCAGATGCGAGGTCTGAGTGTCCTTCTTTAAGCTCAGCAAGCAGACCTCTACGCTTGTCGGGCGTGGTCGTTTCCCGAATCAGGCTCTATGTGGCTTTTATCAGCAACTCCTACCACCTTCTTGGGTGGTTTTGTAGGGCAATCCCGTAGAAAATGTCCTGAGGTTCCACAGTACAGACAAAACTGCATCTGTTGTCTTCTTTCTCTTTCCTTTTGAGTTAAGGGTCCTTTAACCCCGCGATCTGCATAGGTTCAGATGCATCTGTTCCTTTGGGGGCAACGTTGGGTTTAACCAATACCCGATTCTCGAACTTAGCTCGATCTGTCTTTCGGTTCTGAAGTCGGTGGTCTAGCTGGACCACTAAGTCTAAAAATTCTGTGTAATCCTGAGGTGGGTTCACAACTTGAGCCAAGACGTCTTTTAGTTCTCCCGGAAGTCCACGATGAAACAATGTAATTCGTTTTTCCTCAGGCCACCCGGTTTCCACCACCAACCTATTGAAGGTTGCAATATAGGTTAGCAGATCCTGGTTACCCTGTCGTAAGGATAAAAGTTTGTTGTCCAGGGCTTGACCCTGTGAGTGTCTGGCGAATAGTTTTTCCATGCTCCCTTGAAAACCCTGAAAATCCCGGAGAAGAGGGTCATCCTGGTTGACTAACGGAATGGACCAATCCGCTGCGCTGCCACTAAGATATGACAATACAAAGGCTACTTTGGCTTGGTCATTTGGAAAGGCTCCCGGTCTGCATAAAAAGTGCAAGCGGCATTGGTTCATAAACACGGTGAACCTTTTGGGGTCCCCAGCAAAGCGTTTGGGTGGAGCTGACGGAATATTTCCTGGTAAAACCACTTGCACAGGATTTCTTGATGAAACGGGGATTGGGTTTCCCCCATATCCAGGTAGGGGCGTTTGCCCAGCTTGGTTTTGCAGTAGTTGCCTAGCCAGATCATCAGTGCGCTCCTTTGAGACAATCAGTTCTCTCCTGAGGGCATTAGTCTCTTGGCGAGCGGCATGTACTTCCGCCCTAAGTTCCCCCAATAATTGGGCCAGTTGGTCGGTTTCCGAGGTTTCCATAACACCCGGGTGGGTATTTTTAGAAAGGCTTTGTGTTCTGTTACGCTCACCTGGACCCGCAGGGGTGTCGATCGGACCCGGACAGCTGCGGTCTCCGTCAACGTGATGCGTAGTGCAGAGATGACTGTCCCGCCTAGTCTTGTCTGCTGGACCCGAAGAAGTATTTTCCTGCAAGTGGAGACAGGGATTAGCCACCTGTGGGTTTTAGTGATGGCCTCCCAACTGTTCTCACTCTCCCCCACTAATCACCTCCGATATCCCCTTAGTAACCTCACCTTATGTTTGTAAAATATGAGCTCTCCATCCTGCGTGTCTTGCAGGGGCACGTTACTTCACTGGTTTGAAGGCGTTGGGAGAGTTCCGGTAAGCATGACTCTGAAGTCCCAGGAGGGATTGGTAAGTATCAAGTTCAAAGAGTTCAATGTGCCCGATGTTCACTCTTGTCCCCTTCCTTCCTTAAGTTGCAACTGAGTTCGTGTGAAGAAGGTCTTGTAGCCGCTGCTGGCGTTCAGATAAGAGTCTGTGTTACCCAACGCTGTCCGGTAACCATTGCATGCGTTAACGTGTTGTTTTTCTCCCTCTTTACAGATGCGGCATATGAAGATATGGAGAATAATACCGCCGGTGGTAAATCATGTAAGTCTATGGTGGTAAGAGGTATTTGTTGATTCCCTTGGCTCACCTTGTTATTCTTGTGCCCCTAGGTGCCGGACTACGGCGAAGAAATGATGGAGACAGTGCCGGATCGAAAGATGCTGTGAGAACTGGTGAGTATGGCGCCGTGCTGGAGCTGGCGAAGCGACGTGTGCAGGACTGATGTACTTTCCAGGTCGGGAGATTAAATGGATCCGGAATCAGGTGAGGAATTTGAAATAAGTTCGTTTTCTAACCTTGTCCTTTTCTACCTCTTTATTCTAGGAGCTCCGGATTCGAGGCGGGCGTGGCAGAAGACTGGATGCTGGCTGCAGGCATGCGGGCGTGGCAGAAGACCGGATGCTTTCTGCAGGCACGGCGAGAGTCACGCTGCTGGATGCAGAATAACACGAAGCATGTGCTGCTGTTCGGGCGTGGTTTAAATAGCCTCCAAAGTAGTCCCAGGAAAGAAGTTCCCCAGGACCACACCCGAGTAAAAAATAGTCCCTGTAGTAAAATAGTCCCATCAAGGCCTCACGTTGGCTTGGATCTATTTGCAGCATGGTCTGCATGAGGTAAGTAATGTCTATGAGCCTGGTGCCTATGGCGCCAGGACTGATTTTTATTATGAGCCTGGTGCCTAGCTGGGGCTGCTGGGGTTTTTGTAAATGTCTGGATGCCTGCTCACGGGGCTGATGGGCTTGATCCACATGCCCGGGGGTAGGCATCATGACATTTACAGTAGGTGTTCACCATTTGAAGTTTATCAAACACAAAAAACACCACCAAAATGCTCTTTCCAGGGCCACCACTTCCTCCCAGATAAAATTGCAATGGTTTTGATAGGGCAGCTCCCCAAATGTTATATGTCTGCAAACTGTCCGTGGACTTCTAAAAATGCATAGGGCCCTGCTCCATTTATTTGCCACTTCTATTTTTAAACTGTGAAAGGCGGCTCTGAAAAGAGCCTTTCTTTTGGGGGTCAGGGGTTTGGTTTTTTACACACGACACACAAGGAAAGGAGGGGAAAGGAGGGTAAGAAAGGGACACCAACCACGGGGATAAGAAAGGGCAGGTGGAGAGAGGAAGATGTAGGGTGGGCCTTATTTAGGTAGGTAGCAGACCGCAGTCTCGAAAGCACTCCGAAGACTTTCCCCCCTGCAGAGTACTGTGTCACAGTACATACACAATATAGTGACCCTCAAAAGGTAAGGGTCAACAGCATCATGGATGGCCTGTGAGGCAGCTGGAGGAATGTGCTGTCCCACAGGAGTGTCTCTTGTGGTGACAGGAGCGGAAACGGAGGCTGTTGTAGAGGAAATCAACCTACTACGTTTATCACAAGGTACAACCTTGTGAATAGCCCCTCCGTGGAACGACCTTAGGTGTTTCTTCATGGATGTCGTACCAAAGCCGTACGAACCAGGCCTCCCATGACTCAGCACAATTTTGCACTGTTTGCAGGTGACCTTATTCGCACATGCTTTTGGCACTTCACCATGAATGGTAAACAACCGCCACACTCAAGACTCACGGCGAGTGCTGGTAGTACGGACTTCCGCTACCTCATCCTCTTCATCCTCTTCACCCTCCTCCTCTACATCCTCATGCCTGTCCCCCTCTGCAGGCCCTTGGGGAGGTGGTGGTGGTGGAAGGGGTCGGGGTGGTGCTGAGGCAGAAGTAGCACCAGCTGGAGCAGCAGCAACCATAGATGCCATCAGGTTTGATGATGGGAAAGCAGCAAGAGCAGCAAGAGCAGCAAAAGCCGAAAAAGACAATGCTCTGTCAGCTAGCCAGAAGCACAATGAGGATGAGCTCTGGGCTGTGGCCTTTTATAGGGGTGCAGGTGCGCGCTCCGCGGACAGCTGCACTGTCCGCGGACAGATTGAACACCCCAAAAAGGCTCAAAAAGTTCCAAAAAGTATGTAGAAGGCCAGGGTCATTGTCTGGGACATGTGCAATGGTGTATGTTTACTGTAAAATACTTTGGATTGTCCAAAAAGTTACTTTTAAAATGTTCAAGGACCCAGACAGTGTCCACAAATCAGGACACACGCTCAGCCTGGGTGTGGTCACATGAGGACGTCACGAACACGCCCGTGAATGGGACGGGTGTTGGCAGGACACCAAATGCATAGGAACGGTAGTGCCCATATGCGCTGATGTTCTACGGACAGTGTTCGGGTCCTCAAGCTAATTAAAAGTACGACACACATGAGACGGACAGTTACGGACAGACGCAAGGTTCGTAGGACTTATGGGTATGGTGCGCATGTGCGTAGATGTTCTATAGACAGTACGGACAGGTATAGTGTCCTTAGGACAGCTCCATTTTGGTTAATTGTGGAAATTCCGGACACTGAGAGTGTTCTAAGAACAGTTCCATCTTGCTTACGGACAGTACAGGCAGGTATAGTATCCTTAGGAAACTTCCATTTTGGTTAATTACGGACATTCCAGACACCAAGTGTCTTCTAAGAACAGTTTCATCTTGCTTGCGGACAGTACGGACAGGTATAGTGTCCTTAGGACACCTCCATTTTGGTTAATTGCGGACATTCCGGACACTGAGTGTGTTCTAAGAAGAATTCCATCTTGCTTGCGGACAGTACAGACAGGTATAGTGTCCTTAGGACACCTCCATTTTGGTTAATTACGGACATTCCCGACACCGAATGTGTTTTAAGAACAGTACCATTTTGCTTGTGGACAGTACGGACAGGTAAAGTGTCCTTAGGACACCTCCATTTTGGCTAATTACGGACATTCCGGACACCAAGGTGTTTTAAGAACAGTTCCATCTTGCTTGTGGATAGTACGGACAGGTATAATGTCCTTAGGACACCTCCATTTTGGTTAATTGCGGATATTCAGGACACTGTTTGTGTTCTAAGGACAGTTCCGTCTTGCTTGCGGATAGTACGGACAGGTATAATGTCCTTTGGACACCTCCATTTTGGTTAATTGTGGACATATTGGTTAATTGCGGACATCCCGGACACCTGCGCTGTCCGCGGACACCCTAACCGCCTTTTTAAAAAAATAAGACAAAAAGGACTAAATTAAAACACACATAATATTTTTTAATTATATACAGATATAAAATGTATGAAAGAGACGGGGAAGCCGAAACTAACACAAATACAGGGCAATTAGGGGTTTGGAGAGGATGGATGGGAGGGGATGAAGGGATCGAAGTCTCATCATAACGTTTTTCTTGGTGGTGAGGGTTTGGTGATAGTTGACTGGGACATGGAAAGGGGGAACAGGTGCATGTGGCACAATGAGATTTATTTTTTTCTTTTATGTGGTGCTCCACAAAATGTTTTAAAAGATTGAAATTTTCATAAGCATATATATTTTTTGTTCCATGTGCTGCAGAGTATTTTGTAATGTCTCTTTTGCTATATTATTTTCAATGTTTGTATGGTCGGTTAAAAAAAATATATATGTTAAGTACACATAAAGTAATGATTATTAATTGGCTTATATAGAGAAGTGTCTACCATTAGTATCACTGTCTTCAGTCATTTCCTCACGTGGGACATTTTCTTCAAGCCATTCCAAAGTACTGGACATTTCTGTGTAAAAAAAGATATATTACTTTTAGTGTACCTAATACAGAAAGTTTAGAAATATATGAGAAGAATGAAGTTTACTTACTAGTTCCTGGTAAGTTTTGTTGTTACTGTTGTGTAGGTCTGCTGTTGCTTCTTGCTGTGCAGTTTATGTGAGGTAATTATGTTGGAGGCATATCTTTTTTGTTTTGGTATATTCCATTTTAGTACATATGCTATTTAAATGGACGGTTGATGTGTTACATATATAGGTTCCAGTTCTTATTTATTATTACATATAATGTGTTTATGTGCTGCTTTTTGAACTTGTTCAGTGTTTATATGCATGATAGAACAATTTAAGATACCCCCTGAGTTTTTGGGTAGTGTTGATGTTGTCCGCATCCGTCCGCGGACATACGCATAGTCCACGGACATCAAAATCACTAGCAGGGGGTTTAGTGTGTTCTATGTTACATGTATATAAAGTAAGGAAATCCTAGTAAACATGTATCAAATTCACACTATTAATATGTGTATTCGGTAAAAAAAACTTTGATAAAGGGAGGTTATGGTTAAGTTGCGCTATTAAAAACCTATGAATTACAGTTAAAAAAACGTTGTTAAAGGGACGTTATGGTTAAGTTGCGCTACTAAAAGCCTATGAAATTCAGTAAAAAAGCTTTGTTAAAGGGACGTTATGGTTCAAAGTAAAACCGAAAACCGCTGAAATTCGCTAGTTATGGTAAGCTATGCAACCATAACTCGCACCACCAACGTGCATTGCTAAGACTAACACCTAGGACATCAAAGATGACATAACAAATCCCATTGATGACATCACTGATGACATCACATGTGCATGTACTTTTCATGAAAAGTCTGTACAAGGGATTCTTATTATAATGTTGATAAAAAAGTGTCAAGGAACATTGGAATAGATGTCATGAGCTATGTAGTGCATTAAGCAATGCATTGATATAAATAGCATTCTATTATGAAGTTCTTCATAGTATAATAATCTACTCATGTATAAACATAAGCATTGTGTGCAGCATACATGATGGAGGTGCAATATTCATAATCTTCCCATATTGAAAAGTTAAATGATAAATGCTTTGTTATTAGAGTTTTGTGTGTTGTGCAACATGTAATAAGTAGCAAATTAAACCCACTTCCTATATAATTTCATTATTACATACAAAACAAAAAAACACAAAAACACATACGAATATGAGTATATACATGGAAAGTGAAGTACAAAAAAAAGCAGCAGCAGAACCAGAAATTGTTCATAACCTACCTGATTATCTTTATGCACAGAATTGATTGTTCTGCTTCAAACCTACTACTTCCCTATGAATAACTATCACATGATGGGACTGCACCCTAAAGAGCGTAATGCGAATACAAATATGAGCATATCCAGAGAAAGTACAGTAATAAAAAAAGCAGAACAATAAGAAAGTGTTGATAACCTTACTGATTGTCTTCATACACAGAAAGCATTGGTATCTTTCAATTGCGTATTCTCCCTATGTATATGTTTCATATGCTGTGAGTGAACCCCGAATGAATTACTGTAAGAACATATTTGAAGTATAAGTCTACAAATATAGTACTTTTTGATTTCTTTGTTCCTAAGTATTAGTGGCTAAGATATATCACTAAAGGAAAAAAGAGGGAGTCAGACATGTGATGTCATCAGTGATGTCATCAATGACATTTGTTATGTCATCTTTGATGTCCTGGGTGTTAGTCTTAGCAATGCACGTTGGTGGCGCGAGTTATGGTTGCTTAGCTTACCATAACTAGCGCATTTCAGGGGGTTTTCGGTTTTACTTTGAACCATAACGTCCCTTTAACAAAGTTTTTTTTACTGAATATATATATATATATATATATATATATATATATATATATATATATATATATATATATATATATGAGATATATATATATCGCAGCTGTCAGGGGATATTTTGAGGAATTATAGAAAAATCTGAGCCATTTTTATGGCTACCGATTCATGTCCCAAAATTCCAGTGTGCGCTCAGAGTCTCACTGACTGAGGACTCTCACGTAGCTGTGGACCTCGCTCTTTCAACTGTGCTGCCAGATCATTTATTTCTGTGATTGGAATATCATTTGGTGCATGTTTGCATTTGAGTTATTAAGCCACTCCCACTTTTTGACACAAGTCTCCTACTTATTTCTGGGACGCCTGCGCATCTGGAGTGTGTTGTTTGGCTAAGAACTTTCACGTAGCTGTGGACCTCGCAGTTTCAACTGTGCTGCCGGATCATTTCTTTCTGTGACTAAAATATCACTTGGCGCGGTAATCATACTTCAATGGACACTCTACACTGATTCTACAACTAAGGACTTGGACTTTGAATTATATATTAACAATGTCCTTTCTTCTTTCTTAATTTTACAGTGTTTACATTTGAGTTGTTAAGTCACGCCCACGTTTTTAAACAAGTCTCCTACTTATTTCCGCCCGCGGGGCACTTGAGTAAACTTTGTGTCTATTGTGTCTTAGAACTCAAGCAAATTCTTCTCAACTTGTTTCAACTTTATACCACTTTAACTATGAGCTTGTAAAATTGAAAAGATCCGTTCTGTCTGCATTGTTTGATTGGATTGCCGGTGAACATCGTTGATTTTGAAGGTGTTTAGGTTAGACATGCTAGCTTCTGTTGTGTTGCAATTGTGTTAACTTTGTGCCTTAATTACCCAAAATGAAGAAAAAAAAACTCTTTGACAAGAAAAGATACTTTAGCTGCTCCTTTGTGATTTTCTAATCGTAGGAATAGTATTTCAAGGGCTGTGACTTTGCCGCTGCCCCTGTACCCTGAAAATTATTCTGACTTGTTGGAATGTGCCCAAATGTGCTCAAATCAAATCAATAGCCCCACGATATTGCCCCTTAACATTCATCCCATAGAGGGTTTGGTCCTCTCGCAACCACTGTTTGAAGAGGAGCGAGATATTGAAGTGGGGGGGTCATCTACAAAAAGTAAGTTTTGGGGCAGAGCGGGAGAGATCCTCAAGGGCGCAGGTCATGGACCGCTCCATTTTGGACACAACAACGATTTTTCTTTCTGGGGAAATCTCATTATTAGGACTATCTGAGCACAATGATTGAGGTGAAGCGCAGTTGGGAACCAATTCTATCCGTCGAAATGCTAAAAACCCAATGTTGACTAAGGACACAGTGGATTTGACTGTATTATTTGGGTTGTTGAAAGATGAGATTCTGGTTAAATGAGAGCTCAGACCACATATATGAATCAAGTATTGAAGGTTGTGGCTGAATTGTCAGGCAACTTTTATACGCTCATGAAAAAAAACTGATGATTACAAGATAGGTGAACCAAACCTAATAACAGTTTAACCCGAAAGGGATCCTGTTAAGGACGGATTGGAAAATGAAGTGCACCTTGCAATAGATGAAACTTCTGAGATAATCAATTTGGAAGCGCAGCATCCTCCTCCTCCTGCCTGATCATACTAATTTCAATTTAAAAACTTCTAAAAAACGTGACAAAAAAATAAACAAAAATTGGTATTAGCCCAATGTGCTACTAAGAGAACAACACGTACGTTCCTATGGGGTAAGGGACTGTGCCATCAATTGGATCAAACTGAGATTGAGGAGGAAGTGCTTCTGATTTCTGATTCCGAGGTGTCATGTGATAGGGTGCTGCAACACCTTCATATGGTAACATTCTCTACACGGAATCATAGCGAATTTACAGTATCTCCGTTCTATCAATCTGAGCTGTCTAGCTGCAGCACTGGCCTTTACCTTCATGTAATTCGTATAGACGATTTTAGAGTGAATGCCAGAGATTGAATATCCAAGATAATGGAGTGTTTTATGGCTTATTATGATTTTATTTTAGAACTGCCATCTAAATTACGATTGAAACCTGCTGCCCTTCCCAAGATGAAGGATATCTGTCGTAGATGGATTAATCTTCAACTCAAGTTTCTTAGTAAAGGTCCCAAACGCATTTGTTAGATGCTGTAAACCAATTTGAGTACAGTCTAGCAGAAGAAAATCATCTGCATAAACTATCCATTGCAGTCTCAGGGAGCTGAATTTAGGTGATATTAAACCACTTGATTCTAAAGCTTTACCTTCCCCAGAGACATACAGATTGAATAGCGCTGGCACTAGAATACCGCCCAGTCAGAGCCCAGTTTGTGTAAAAATATCCTTGGACATTAATCCATCCAAATTCAATCTCACCTTCATCTTGGTGTTAATGTGAAGATGAATGATTATATTCAACATTGCTGTTGGTAATCCCAGGTCCAAAAGTCTTTGCCACAGGATTGTCCCGTTTACCATATCGAATAAATCCATGGATGCGACAAACACTGGTGAGGCATTTTTAGACCAAGCGTTCCTCTGTAGGCAAGTTAGAAGGAGACCCACACAATCAGTGCCACAATTTGTCTATGATCGAGAATATTATTGTCATTATTGTAGGGTTTGAATAAGACATGCATTGACACCAAAACATGTATTTTACATCAATGTCTGTAAAAGAAAGTATTGGTCCGTGGCCAGATAAATTGTAGTGGATTATGAGCCTTTTTTATGTGACTATGAATTCACACATTGTAAAATAAAATATGTGTCAATGGAGAGGGGCTGTTTTGAGAAATTGTAGCCAACTTATAGCCATTTTTGTGACCACACATTCGCTTGGCCCCAAAAATAAAAATGGCTCTGAAATTTGCCACAGGGACCACACACACATTTTTTTCTCTTTTACAAATAAAAACAATGTAGCATGGGGCCTCATTACGACCCTTGTGGTAGGGGGTTAACAGGGCCGGTAGAGCTGCCGGCCCTGTTAACCACCTATCGCCTCATTACGTGGTCTCCTCGCGGGACCCGCTAAGGACGCCTGGTAAAACCAGGCGTCCTTAGCGGGTCCCACGAGCAGACCAGGATGCAAACAACAGGCCCATCATTAACTGGCCCGTTGTTTGCATCCTCCCCATAACCATTGAGCCCTATAGGGATGTACCGGGTCCGGGTTCCCGGAATGGGGAAATGCCGGGCCCTCCAAGATAGGAATGGCCCGGTATTTCCCCATTCAGGGAACCTGGACCCAGTACCTGGTATGGGGGTAGCCATGCCACAAATCGCGGCATGGCTACCTCCATGGTCGTAATGAGGCCCATTGTAATTGCAGAATCTGCATCCATGCTCCCAGGCTCTTTGCTTCATTTCCTGCACACATAGTGAGATAAGTATGCAAACGAGAACAGACAACTCAATTTCCCCTCTCTTAGTTCACCTCAATTGTTTGCCAGAAAAAGAATGTATAGATATGCTATCTATTTCGTATATCCTATACGAATCACAAATTGCCCAATCATTTACAATAAAGTTTAATACATTTTATTCAAATATGTTTAATTAAAAAAAGAGGTAATAGGTGCTTTCCACAAGGCATTTAGTACAACTCAGTTTAGAAAGAAAACAGATGGAGAGTTTTTGCACTATTCAATACTCAACACCTTTAGTGACTGTGGTTAGTAGGTGACATACATAATACATCACATAAGCAAAGGCAGATGCTCAACTTTTTGCAACGTCTAATATCAGGGGATTTTTTATTCTAAAGGAAGTTTTTGTTATTGTCCTTCTTTGGTAGAATAAACAGACATGGTTATTGGAATGTGTCACGGATGTCTACATATGTTTCGGCTGACGAAAAGCATCAACACCATCCTTGGTGATATTAGGCATTTCGACCTCTCTGTGACTTATCTGTGAACAGTAGAAGGCCTTAGAATTGATGCTGTCCACATTATACTCTAGAAGCCACATTTCCCACTCATTCTATTTCTCAATAAATAATAACAGTGACTATTCAAAGAGTGCCTAGAAACATTCCAAATGGCAGTGGTGCATGGTATAAATCACACTAGTATAACAACGGCCTATCCCACATGGGGGATTAACAGCCCTCCTACCTTGAGGGTACTCAACATATATTAAACAAAAGGAGGGATATAAAGTCAGTGCCTCGACCAATAGTAACTAAAAAGACCTAGACGGTAATAGTCCTTTGCTCAAAATATTTTGAGCACATAACATATAAACATGCCAGGGAAGGTGGAGGTATGGGACTAGACAGTGTTTTACATCAGCCAAAGCACTGTGCACTGGGGATGTCATAATTGTGTGTGGTAAAACGAAGATGCCAATTTCACATTCAGTGGCACCTTATGAGCAGGAGATAGTAGTTATTGTAACTGTAGGAGACTCAGTCCATTTCTTAAGAAGCAGAACCCGAAAGCTGCAGATCTGATGAACCGAACAAAACAGCACACGGTTTAGTGGTGCTGCTTATGGGAACTGCCTGATTTACACCACTGTCCACATTCAGGGAG
Organism: Ambystoma mexicanum; assembly: GCF_040938575.1. NCBI lineage: Eukaryota > Metazoa > Chordata > Amphibia > Caudata > Ambystomatidae > Ambystoma > Ambystoma mexicanum. The sequence goes on along the minus strand of NC_090939.1, from coordinate 712,234,467 downwards.
TCTGAGAATAATGATAAGCTATACAAATAAAACAACCCACCTGAGATGAGGATACAATAGATGATTCTGGAAATGAGAATATGACAGTTACAGAGATGAGAGGGAAGTCAAAGCTAATCCTCCACCAAAGGACAGTGTCTTCCGAACACAGCATGCATTATTATAAAGTTCAAAATCTCAGAGTCTGGAACTCAAAACACAAATAGCACCATTACCACCTTCACAACCAGATGGGCATGATAGTACACTTCTTAGCCTACCATAACAAGTCAAAGTGTGGACACCTTTCAATTAGGACACACATGTAATCTCCTTTTCTACTGCAAATTACTTTACTTTACTTACTTCTAATGGCGAAAACATACATGTTCCTTGCTTTGTGCATTTGCTTGACCTTGAGGTGACACATTTCATCAGGAATTGTTAGTCTGTGAAAGAAAAGGCTGTCATGGCTGAGAAGCTCGGTTAGCACTTCAGCAAGGCCTACCGTACTACAAATGCGCCCAACCTGTTGCAGTTTTGCCACAATGTTCTTTTCCTGAGTGCAGCTGAAAAAGCACAATTGCCCCCCACTGAAATTCTACTTTGCACATGTTGGACCAACTTTGTGACCAATGCAATGCCATCACTGATTATGTCAATAGTCTGAGATCAGCATTACATGTGGGGTTCTTTACTACAAGACAGTGCCAGCGGCTGTCTAATGTCATGCATGTTATGCCTCATATGTTAGCCAGCACTGTGCAATACGCATTGAGCTAGTAGCACCAAAACCTAATGTGCAGTTTTCTTACCAAAACAATAAATTGAACAGTCAAAATTGAGCCTTCCACTTAGTTTGGTGAGAATATATCCAGCAACAGTTAATTTGCAGATTTGTATACCTGCAAAACCTACATTTGCCGATGTAATTACCCGTTAATTATCCAACTTCTTTATTTTGAATTTGTTTACACAGTTTTGCAGTTTTTCGCAAAATATGAAGACTGTTGTGCACAAATTCATGACATTGATGAAAGTGAAATTTCCCAATTTCTCACATCCGTGCCCTCAACTTTGAGTACGGATCCAAGCACAGCTTCATTGACTGATTCAAGATCAACGTTTCAGTCAACAGCATTGGGGGTGAAAAAACTGGCATTCCTACGGTCATGTATATTGAATGTCCTTGCTAGGCAAGCGCATAGTAAGCATCAAGAGTGGAGTCAGTGCTGGTAGTGCCAGGTAGAGAACACGGTGATTCGGCAGCAGAAAGGTAGGAAGAGAAAGCTGCTTAATGAAGGGGGTAAAAAATGAAAATGAACAAGAAAAGAAGAAAACTCACCAAAATGATACGGCGGTCAAACAGAAATATCACTTCAGCAAAACACTCTGGCCCTCATTACGACCCTTGCGGAAAGCGACTGACCGGAGCGCCACAGCGTAAATAGCGTTTCCGCCATTGTACGAAGGAGCAAAGTGCGGCCCATTCCGACCCATCGGGCACGAGCACCACGCCACGGCGGAAGTGCAAAGTCCGCGATGGCGGAAATGACCCCAAAACGGCCCACACCGCCGCCGTACGGCGCCCTAGGTGCAATACCGCCACCCCTCTTAGCGGTCACCGCAGTGTGCGCCTACCGGAAAGTACGGTGCCCGGAAATATACGGAAACGGAAGTTAAAACATGGGCCCGGAACGGGAAACATCCCGGCGTACACCTATAAAAACACCAAAACCACACAACCACTAAAATCACTACCCTGAAACACACCCCAACCCGTCAACCACCCTAGCGAAACCAAGAAAAATGGGAAAAGTAGCGAAGAAAGCGTGCGACCGCAAGCGGCAGGTCCACTTCTCCCGTGAGGAACTCACCGTGCTAACAGAGACCCTCCAGGAGAATGCTGCCGTCGTCTTCTCCACGCAAATGACCAGGACGGCACTTGCAAACAAGAAGGCCATATGGGCTCTGGTGGCACAGCGGGTAAGTGCGGTGGGGACCGCACCCCGCACCCCACAGCAATGCCGCAAGCGATGGGACGACCTGCGGATACGCGTCCGCAGCATACTCTCTGCCAACCGCAACATTGCCACAGCCACCGGGGGAGGTCCTGAATCACCCATCAAGTTGACCCCCTGGGAAGAAATCTGTGCCTCCACCATCGGAATGGAGAGCATAGAGGGAGTCGGAGGGATGGAGAAAGGAGTGCAGACATCCGAAGATTCAGGTAGGTGGGCCAGATAAAACAATGCCAAATCCACAAAGTCCAACCATGTGAAGTACCATGCGTCCACATAGTGCAACAGAAACACATGTCCAGGAGAACGTCCACACACATCGGCCTGAAAGCGCACGTCAAAACCCACAATAAATACATAAATAATTAAAAACCCCTAATACACGCACTACACGTGCAGCAGGCACACCCTAACTGCAGGCTGCCAAACAACTGCACCCTCACTCCACACACAAATCAAAGCACCTCCAAGACCCCGACCCAAATCACCCTCAGGTACCACCCCAATGCATGTGATACAATGCCATTCCAATTCCCACTGACCCATCAATAACCCTCGCCCTCCTTTACTCCACCACAGGGTCCGATCCAAACGACGAGCTACAGGACACCCCTACCAGCACACCTGCAAAGAGGGCCAAGACCAACGGCCAGAGACCCTCCACCTCAGCTGCACGCATCAAGACACGGCAGCAGCACAAATCAGGTGGCAGCACAGAGGAGGGAACATCAACAGGCACCCCAGCAGCCAGCATGGCCACAACACCACCACCACAGGTCCCCCCAATGGATGCCACAGAAGGCACTGCCTCTGGTGGCAGCAGCACCATAGGTGACACCCCATTGATGGCAGCATGCTCGGACACAGAAGACGGGGATGTCGAGGTCAGATCCATCCATGACCTGTCCCAATCCCCCTGTCTGTCCCATCCCGTACAACATGAGGATACCACGCAGGTGCAGCCACAAGACGACGACTGGCCATCCCCCACAAGCCCTGTGGCAAGGCAACATGAGGACAACAGCCCCTCTGTGACACCACCGCAAATGGCCATGGCCCAGCAGAGGCAACAGTCCCTCGACAAGTTAATCGTCCAACAGCAGCAAATGGCCACACTCCTCAAGGGCCATGCCGATGAATGTGGGGGCACCAAGGCAGACATAGAAACATCAACAGAGACACTTAGGGCAAAATGGAGAGAGGTACAGAGACGCTAAGGGCACAAATTGAGAGTAGCACCGAGAGCCTGAGAGTCCAAATGGAGAGTAGCACCGAGAGCCTGAGGGGGGAACTGCATGCGACGTCCAAAGACGTATGTGCCGAACTTGCCGCAGTGCGCCGTGTGCTCACTGAGCTCTCGCAAACCCTTATCGACATGCATGGACGTGAGCAGGCAGACACATCATCCGTTGCAAGTTCCGTCCAGGGCAGCCCCCAACGTAGATCTGGAAGGAACCTGCGCTCCACAGGCAGGGGTGCCCCTGATACCCGCAGAGGGGGCATGCAATAGCGACAGCCCACTGACAATGAGCATCTTTGGACACTGGTGTTCGGGGGGGAGGTAGGAGGGTGGAGGGGGTGTGTTGGGCTCACTTGGGTGGCGGGTCGATAGGGTGTTCAACATGATATCACATATGCCATAAAAAGTGCACGATCAACCAATGAGAAGTGTGGACATTGATCTTTGTGTACTAGGCCATCATAGGCGTACAGTCCATATTGTGCATGTCCCAGACACACGCAGTGCCACGAGTCCCGTGTCCATGTATCAGCCACCAGGCGTGAGTGCTAGAAGCATACATCAATGAGATGCTGACGAATGTCACGGCCCTCCGGTGCCTCGCAGACTCCATGAGGTGCTGCCACATCCCCACCCTCATCATGACCATCATCAGGTGCTTGCAGTTCTGCGTCAGGGGGCATGGGCACATTTCTACGTACGCACATGTTGTGGAGCATGACACATGCCATCACCATCTTTGCAACCTTCTCATGGCGGTACAGGAGTGCCCCGCCAGACCTGCTGAGGCAGCGGAAACGGGTCTTCAGTAGGCCGAATGCCTGTTCAATGACTACACGGGTACGTGAGTGGGCATGGTTGTAGTCCTCCTCATGCTGGTCCCGTGGGTTCCGGACTGGTGTGAGGAGCCATCTCTTCAGTGGATATCCAGCATCACCTGTATGTGGACGAGAAACGTATGATGTGGAATGCCATTGATACGTACGCACACCCCCCCCCCCCCTTCCTGGCAGGTCATTGACAATTCACATACCCCACATCATCATGCATGTAATGAGACTCACCGAGTAGCCAGGATCTGTTCCCTGCGTGTCGCTCCATGTAGCGTGGTATTGTAGAGTTCCTCAAGACCATAGAATCATGGGTTGATCCAGGGAATCGGGCACAACAATGTGTAATGATCCTGTTGGAGTCACACACCATCTGTACATTCAGGGAATGGAATTGTTTTCGGTTGCGGTACTGGGCCTCCATGGCATGTGGGACGACCAATTCAACATGGGTGCAGTCGATGGCACCAATGCAACCCGGTATGCCGGCAAGTGCATGGAATCCCACTTTTGTGTTGGTTATTTCCTGCTCCGAGCATGGTAGAGAGATGTAGTCGTCTGCGTGCTGCAGGAGGGCATCGAGCACTTGCAATAGTGTCCGTGAGAACAGTGGCTGAGAAATGCCATGCAACTGTCCGACTGTGTGCTGGTAGGTGCCTGTGGCCAGGAAGTGGAGTACAGACACCACCTTCAGTAGGGGTGGGATGGCGGTTGGGCTATCTATCATGCTGACAAGGTCAGCCTGTGTCATGTCCACAATGGCGGCTATGGTGTCCCGGTCCAGACGGTAGAGGGTGTGGATCTGCTCATCAGTGAGGTTGAACGGATGTGCTCGGAGGCGTTGAATTGCGGGCTGCCTGCGTGGTGGTAGTGGCTGTGCTGGTGGGCCTTGCTGGCCCTGCCTTGGCCTCCTCCTCCTCCTGCGTCTCCTCCGTGCGGCTGGTTGTAGTTGGTGTTCGTCTACTTCTTGGAGTCGGAGCACTTGCAGTGCTATCAGGTCCCCCAGGGCCAACATCGCGAGTCCTGCCGGTAGCATTTCGGTGTGGTTGTGGGAGGAGACTGGCTGTGCAATTTATGTGTTTTCAGGCTGTATGGCCTCCACCTGTGGTGATTGATTCCACCTGTGCAAACTGCTCTCCCCTTTGGCCGAGCACGTCCCGCGCACAACGCTGCAATTCGGGGAATTGCATCTTGCTATTGCAATCATGTATTTGTACCCGATGGCGTGTAAGATTGGTTGATATGTTCATTCTGCTGTGGTCCCATTGTTTCACATACTATCTGTGCAGTCGCGAACAGACTTGTGAGGGGTCAGTGGGACGTAGTACTCGAGTAACGGTGGGCCCTCATGCATCACTGTACCGAGTTGCAACGACGGGCGGGGCGTCCCATTCGTGGGTGAAGGCAGTTGCCATTTTCACACACAGCCGCACTCGATGGAATAATTAGTGATTTCAAACGGCCACAGATGCCTTTTCGACGTGATGTTGCAAATGAGGAATTCGAAGGGCGGCGCTTTCGGTTTCCAGCTAGCGGCGAGGAGATGCCCACAGGTCTGACTGCAAATGTAACGTTCTATTGTTCTATGTCCTTGAGACAGGGCCCATGGCGAGGGAGCAATGATTGATATGAATAGTTTGGGATGCGCAATAGCTACGTGGGCGATGAGGCCGTCCGTTCCCAAATACATGTTACTTCACAACACTGGAATTACGGGCTGGGGCACTGTGGATTTAGCAGGCTGCATAACGCACAGACTCAATGGATGTTTCTAATGTTATATGAGTAATTATTCAGGCATTTTGATCCCGGGATGAGGGAATGATGGATGGATGCATGGGCAGGTGATTTGATACAGAGTTTGCCATGTACAGGGCTTCTTGGGATCTATCCGCCTCCCCTACGCTATGTGATGCAGGGCTGCCATAGTGGGACCATCGTCCATCTGGCCTTGTTGAGCCCTCCCTGTCTCGAGGCGCCCTCAGACACTCGTTTGTGATGGTGTTTGCACCTCGATATAGATGGTTATGAGTCGCAAGTGGTTTTGGGGTGGTGATGTTCCTTTGGAGTGGGCTAGCATGCATATGGCTGTGGATTTCGTGTGATCATTGAAGTGAGTTGTTGGTATGTAGTTCTGATGGCCATTCTGTTCTTTTTCTTTTCTTTTGGTTGACAGGTATCTCCTCCCCTTTTGCCACTGCCATCTGTATGCCACTCCTGCAGATGGATTTTACTCCCGACACCTGCTGCTTCGTGTTAATCAGTGGAGCAGCATTACGATCTTATGGGACGATCGCCAATGGGCCACATGCCCTTACGCAGTACTGGTGGCTCGGAGCAACATTTCGGCCTTTCAGCTGGACTAGTGCCTCCCCATTGGGACGGCCCTGCGGTTCTGTGCGCTTCCATGTTGCCTTTTCGTACGTGAATGTGGCTCTGTGTACCATGGGGGAACAGGGCGACACACAGGTAGTGGCTGGTCATTTCTTGCGGAAGCAGCCCACAATGGTGATTAGTGTTTTGGAGTTCATGGCCTGATGGCTGTATGTGCTTGGTGATTTTGATGTGCATAAAATTTCTATTCTGATTTGGCCCGTGTAGCGTTTTTCTTTGCAAGTGATGTGGCATATGCCTATTTGGGGGGCGATGTATTGTGAGGAGATCTGCATTGGGTTCCAGCTTCGGGGTTTAGTTGCGTGGTACTGTGCTGTGCGCGTTTGCCTACGAAGCCCAGTGAGGTCAGGGATGGGGGCTGCCAATATGCCAGTTTGAATGTTGTCATGCTCAGGGGCGGGGGATTGGGTTTTGTGTAACAGATGCCGGTCAGCCAGGTGGACTGGTTGAATGATGTGGTTTTCGGAATATTGCTGGTCACAGGTGCCTGTGTTTGCGTGCGTTTCTTGGTGGGGGACTGTGGTCATGTCCATTGGGATGGCTTCTGTATTCGTGCCATCTGTGCCCTGCAGCTCCCATTGGCCCCTCTTGTGTTTCTTTTGTTCGTTGGCATGCATGGGTGACTTGTACATTTCAATGGTTGCATTGTGGCTTCATTGCACCTACGGGGAGTTGTACTTTGTGGGCAGGGAGCGGTGTACAGGCACTCAGTGGGGCCGTTTACGGTTGATTCGCGATGCCGTACTTCTCGCCATGGCGGAATGGTACATTCCGCCATGCCTGATGGCGTTAGGTACATGTCCGCTAGGGTCGGAATTGGCGTACCGTTGCACCATGGTGGTGTTTGTGGTTTGGCATGGCGCGCGCGCGCGTGCTTGGTGCAGTTAGCGTTGGCGTTCACTACGGTGTCGCTAATGGCTTCGTACTTTGCGGTGACGGGTCATAGTCGCACCGAGCGCTATTCGATGGCGGTATTGCATTTCCGCCATCGTTTTTCGATTTCCGCCAGGGTCGTAATGAGGGCCTCTGTATCCTCACACATTTGTGTTCACACTCCTCTGTCCTATACTGACATGTTTCCAGAGATGCCAGCTGATTGGTTGTCAGCTATAGCCTACACTTTCACAGCCTCATTGTTCATTTCTTATCCCAGACGGATAAGAAATTATCCCTCATCCTTTGAAAGTGTACCCGTTGTTCATCTAGGAATAGGACTATTTATTCATGTGACTCCTTTAGTTGGTTCCTGATTATCATATTTACCTCATGAAAGCCGTTGTTCATAATAGATCCACTCTTCAGAGTTGTGCAGCATGTGTGTGGCCGTTGCCCTTTAGCCATGAGCACATACGTTGCTGTCTGGAATCAGCCCTAATCTGAATTTATTTGCCAGGGTGAAATGGGACCCCAGCTTAACTGTTTATTTGGTGTACCTCAAATGTTCATCCACTTTTGCCTGGAAAACTCATCTTAGCAGCATCTTTATACAACTATTTTCTGGGATGTCCTGCCACCCACTCATCTGACAATGCCCCTCATGACCTCAAAAGGGTATCGGTCCTCAAGGAGCCTTTTACCCACATATGAACTGAGGATACTGACCAGCCGCTTGCCTCCAGCAAACTCATGACATCAGGCTGTTCTGTAAGCAGGGATGTCCCCTTTGAAGCAACCAAAACACAATCTTTCAGAAGCCTGTGTTTGGACACCTCACCATCGAGCAACATATTATTTCCACTTCAGTTACCCAAAGCTCAACAGGACCCAACTTTTATGACTTGATTAACCAATAAAATTCAGTCATTTAACCAACATTTCCCCCGAATCCTCCGCTTATAGTACCTTTGAATTGTTTTTATTTTGTTTTCACAGTATGGCTTTTCCGATAAAGCTCGTTGTCTCCAAATAGCAACAATATGAGCTGCTTCCAATATAGCTGAAGTCGTTTGTCCACCTTTGGGAGTCCTTTTTTGAAGCAAACACATCAGAAGACCTGGTATGTCCTGTCCACCCACCTGATTAACTTCCAATATCATCCATGTCTGCAGTTCCTCAGCCATCAACAACTTTACACCATCTTTATGGAGACCCATTGTACATTTCAATATCTGGGAAGATAAAAACCTTCCTAATATTGTTGTACACCACAAGAATGTATCCAAAATGTTACGTATGAATGTCAAATTCCTTTTAGTTACTTTATAACAGATATTTACAAAATAACAAAAACATAGTTTTTGAAGTGCATTCATGTGGCAATAAGCCACGAGGTTGCGGGCCAATACCACCCCAGGTAATGCCCCCGGGGCGAGATATAGGCCAATGCCCCTGGGGCATTACCTCGGGCGGTATTGGCCCGCCACCCAGTGGCTTATTGCCATTAGTACCCCGGCCCGTTAGACCGGGGCACGGGGCACTAATTGCTTTTTTTTTCTGTTCCAAAAACGTTTCGGAACAGAAGAAAAAACCAAAAAAAAATGGCAAAAAGAATGGCCGCTGCCATGGAAAGGGAAAACGTAGTCTGTTTTCCCTTTCCATGGCGGCCATCGGAAGCGGACACGCTGGGAACAGAAGTGTTCCCAGCGCGTTCGCTTCCAATACCAGAAGAAAAAAGAAGGTAAGTGGGGTCGGGAGGGCGGAAGGGAGGGGATGGGGAGGAAGAAAAAAAAACGTACCGCGGTCTCCGGCGGGGGACGATGGAAGCCTCCAGCTGTGCAGTGGCTTGGAGCTAGGGATGGCCCTGCTCCGAGTTTCCACACGGCTGGAGGTTTCCATCGTCCACCGCCAGAGACCGCGGGATAAAAGGTAAGTGGGGAGGGGGGAGGGAGGAGGGAGGAAAGGCTGGGGAAAAAAAAAATCTTACCTGCGTCCCCGGCGGGGGACGAAGGAAGCCTCCAGCCATGGGTTTCTAGCTTCCTCATTGGCTGAGGGGCTGCCACGCCCCTCGCCGGGAACAGAGTAGCCGGCACGTACAGCGTGGATGGGAATACCGTGTGGTATGGCTCGCAAATGAGCCAATCACCACACAGTAGTCCTGTTCAGCTGTGCGTGCCAGGTACTAATTTTGATTAGGTTACTCTTGACCCAGATTACAAGAGTCTCATCTTTCACAACTGTTCTTCACGTAGCCCCTGATTGATATTATATCATGGAACGTATGCACTGCCACGTTCCCCGAGTATCTGATCCCATTCATAAACTCCTTAATTTTACATATGAGCACAAGACCTATGTGACATGTGGTTCAGATGGGCATGACTCTGGTCTTACTTAAATTAAGCTAGGCCTTTTAGTATAGTCTTTCATAATGTCCAGTGGGGCCAGAGATCCCTCTGGATCTTTATTTAACACATACATTTTGTCTGCATAGTCCAGCAATGTGCACTCTCCCTTCCTTATCAACACCCCAGACAACGTTTTAACCTCTGTAACAGTTTGAAGGAAAGGTTAAAGCGCCAGGTTAAATAATAATGGTTTAAATCAGGCATACCTGTCTCGTAACACCATTTGAACCCTCATAAATAGCGTGTATCATGTTCATAACGCAAAGCCATGCTGGCATAGTGACTCTTAGAGAACATGTCAACTCACGTAGTCAAAGGCTTTCTCCTCCTTCAGCCTCAATCCAAGATGTTTTGATGAGCCTCCTATTTTTTCTCAATGAGGCCCAAGATCTCCCAAATATTTGGCACAGCACTGCTGCTCTTCACAAAACCTGATTGATGTATTTGCACCAACTTGAGTATAATGCTGCATTGTCTGGCCACTAAAACCTCATTGTTAATCTTCAGATCAAAATTCAATAGTGAAATGGACCCGTAGTTACCACATTTGCAAATGTCTTTATCTGGTTTGGGGATAAAATGTGAGCACAGATTTCATGGTGATCAATTTGCGACCATCTTTTAATACCTCTGTGTGCACTTTGCGCAATTATGTCACTGTATAGTCTTTAGGCTATGAATACAATTTTTCCAAGAACCCGTTATATCTGGTGAGTTTAGTTTTCCTCAATGCTTCAATTGTATCATAACGATCTTTTGAAAATTCCTCAAAGAGTCTGTGCACTACTTCTCATGTTAATTGTTAATGATGTCAGTTTGCAACTCCACAGAACGTGTGTGATCTCAACTCATGAGGCTAGGAACTCACCTGTGTACAGCTTATATTTAAAAATATTTTTAAAGTTCTATTGATGTTTATACATTTAACTGTAGCTACTACACAGCCATGCTTAAGCAAAACTATATACCCAGAGGTCTCCATTGTTTAACCCTTTCATCTAGTAATAACAAACACCGTCACCCAATTCTCAAAACTCCTGCTTGAATTTCCTATGAATAAATGTGGGGTTCTTGTTTAGCAAATAATTTGGTTTCATATGTATTCTAGTCAGGGCTCTCAGCTCTCCCACATCCCTAAAGGAAGTGTTCCTTGCACCCTTACCTTTCATTTCATTCTGTAGTGCCTGATACCGCTTTGCGCTTTTACTTCTCATTAGCAGCTCCAATTACTATCAGGGAACACCTTATTGATGCTTTCACTAAATCCCAAACCATTAAAGTACTTTGAGCTGAACCTGCACTTACCCCCTAAAAACACTAAATTTCCATCCCAATGTGTTTCACAATATGTTGGTCTCCTAAATATTACCTTCAACGCAACCCTGCACCTTTAGGCTGACCGTCATATAGGTTTATTTTGAGCTGAATTGAGGCATTATGAGAGACCACAATGTTACTGATCAGTGCCTTTCAAATGTTTTCAACCAGCTCCAGAAAATAAGGAATAAATCAGCCCTCAACTCTGAGTTCAAAATTTTGTGACAGAAAACCATTCTCCAAACATCCAAGGTATATCTCCTCTTGTGTCTCTGGGGTCTTCAATTAGAGCTGTCATCCTGACTCCTCATGGTTTATCAGCTATTAAAAGATTTTTCTAGATTAATGTTAAAATCTTCCCTTCCTCCCCCAATACAATCTCAATCCCACTGTAAAGTTTTAACACTAATCAACGATTCTCAAGGAATTCCTTGTGGTCAGTGTTGGGCATATAGACATTTCCCAAGATATATTTGGTGCCCTTGAGGTGCATTCGGCAGCCTCCACCTGAATCTCTTGTGGAAAACTAAGAATAGACCATTAGCCTGAGACTACCAATTACACATTATGCGGAGAAGATAGCTCAGTGGGTTGAGCGCTCACTGCTGTGATCTGTGTGTGATCTGCAAGTCGCAGGTTTGAATCCTGGTGGGGAAAACTGAACCGTTCATCATTCCGAGGTTGATGTTCAACCTAAAGTGATTATGCGTAAATGCTATATAAATAACACATGGTTTTCATTGATTGAGACCACTCTGTAATTGATTCCGTTCATCATTAAATGTACCTCATTATCATGCAGATGGTTATCTGGCAAAACACAACATCCTCCTTCATTTTTCTGACAGCACACAGAAATATACTTTCAGACAGATATGTAAACACTGCACTTTCCAAAAAATACGTATTCACCATATACTTTCAACAGGTCAGGAAGTTCAGAGTGAAAGCATATTAGCAGAATTAGGTAGTTTGGATGCCACACATTCATGCCAGAAGCCCTGTCGTGAGCATTATAGACTGCAATGCCAGAAGGGAAAAAGAAAAGGGTAAAATACAATGGGCCCAGGAATATACATTACAAAATATTGACAATCAACACACATATGAAATACCAGATTGCTATAGACTTTTAGAGTGACATGGTTAGCCCACCCAGCCAAGAACACCCACCCTTAGTCCCCATTAAATCTTCTCTTGAGAGCGGGTTTCAATTAAGTCTCTACAATGCAAGGTCTATCTGTTCACCTACATCGTTCCTATCTCATCACTTTCTTGTCTAGAAAATACCTCATTAATTTCCTTCACCTGAAGATCTCACCATGAGCCTCCCACTCCATCTCTTCAGTTCCTGCTGGCACCCTATTGCCAACCCTCCACGTCCCTTTTTAGTCCTATCCCACTTATTGCATGCTGTAGTTCTGGGTATGTACTTTTTCCACCTCCTATTCTTTGCATTGCTCCTACCCATCACCTGACAGCCCTCGTCATCCAAACCGTCACATTTTATGTCATGGGACGAAGTGTTAGCCTCAATCTCAATGGCCTGTACATTTACAACCCCATCTCCACATCTATAGGTGACATGATCCCAAAATGATCCATTAGCCCTTTTTAGGTACTGATGATTGTGGGAGAAAAAAGAGAAGGTTTTCACAAGGGTCTCTCAAATCGGTACAAAGACAAACTATTAGGCTTGACCAACTACACACAACTAGGGAGGATCACACCTGCTGCAGCAAAGAGAATCATTATTATATTGATTGAGTATGAATATGGCTTTCACCGCCGCAGGTGGACATGGTCGGTAATGGCCCGCCAGCCCAAGCTTAGGGAGGCCCGATTGAAATAAGGGCTTCGGCGAGGGCTGGGGGCCATTACTGGCCATGTCCGCCCACTGACGCGTGGGAGAATGCCATTCACACCCCAGGGTTTTTCTGGGGAGCAAATGCATTATTTGTTTTTATAGGTAGAATGACTGTGCTTTTTGCATGATGGCAAACTCCTGAGGGAAAAACAGATGCCTGCCACCATAGGGAAAAGGGACTAAGTCCCTTTTCCATTGCTGTTGACACCAAGGGAGCAGGAGGAGCATAGGGACAGGAGCACAAAGCTTCAGTCTGGCAAGTAAGTGGGGTGGGAGGGGGTGTATTTGGCTCGGGTATGGTTTCTTTTGGGGTGGGGAGGTGGTGAGGCAATAGGAAGAGGTTCCCTGTTGCTTCTCCACATTAAAAAAAAAAAAGATAGAACTGCGCAGGGAAGGGCCCCAGGTGGCTGGAAACAGCAGGTGGAGAATTGTGTATTCTCACCCGCTGTTCCAGCCACCTGATTGGCTGAGTGCCCTTTCCCAGGTGTGAATACAATATACATTTCAAACCATTGGCAACATTAAATGAGGGTATGGAGGAGGAAGATTCAATCTTGGGTTTGCCTCCCTGTTATATAAAAGCCACATCTCAACTCTATCTGGCATTGGAGGTGCGACAACTGTGCACTAGGGCAGTGACAGTAGGAAATGGTACTAAATAATTGGATAATTATGATGGTTCAATCAAAATTCCCTTTAAGATGTGTTGCAGCATACTTGTTTTGATGTGACGTGAAAGTCTTAAATATAAATGTTTTTGTAAAAAGTTTCACAAGAAACTTTGACAAAAAAAAGAAATAGTAGGTAAACCAACATTTAATAGAAAGAAGCACTGCAGTCCCATAGATCATCTCCTAATAAATGTTGCATACTTGAGGGGCAATAGAGCAAGTCATTCCAAAACCTAAGAGGCATCACAGTCTAGTGAGTCAAATGTACTTGTTTTGCATTCCCAATAGATGCAAAATTTAAAGGGAAGCCTCAACCATCCCTGTTTACTACTCAGTTGATGGAGGGTGGGTTTGGTGGGATACTTTGAAGCGTGACACCGTCATACCTACAAAGTATTCTAATTTGTTACCTCCCTTGGAAATACCAAAGGCAATGCTAGATCAGGCAGGCCCTCAATAATGTATTTGTTTGATAATATTGCCTCTATAATTAACACCTTTATAACAAACCAAATTCAGCTGCATTCACATTCACAGGAAGGATATTTTGAATGGTAGGAATGGAGGGAAAGAAAAGCAGAGCTTTTAGAACGGCTTAAATGGCCCAGAGAGATACATAAATCCAAAATTGTAATATCATGAATGGCCTACAAAATCCTCATTGTAAATAAGAAAGCATGTTATGCTGATGCCAAATGGGAAGAACATAGAACAGTTGTGGAAAAAAGGGGCTCAATGGGGGCTTTGGATTATAGTCAGCACTCTTTTATCAAATACATCTGCATTGTTTGAAGCCTGTATTCCACCTTCTGAGTGGTAGACTCTTTTTTCTGAATTATATCATGAAACCCGGCACATGAATTTGTGAATGAGTAAGGATAAATCTGTCGAACGTGTGCGACAGCCCCCACTCTGATGCAATTGCCATCACAAAAAGCCCCTGATTCATGGAATTATTTGCGCGTAGAATGCAGAATTGCGCACCATTCATTTTGATAATCCTCATACCTCAAACAGGGATTTTCGGGCAGAATGGCGCCTAAATCTGCATTTTACTTGAAGATAATTCCATAAATCATGCTGTCAAAGTGAGAAGGGAAGGAAAAGCAGAAGTCCCTAATGCAATTTCATTTTACAGAGACGATGTGGTCATGTGGGCTCTCTACTTATTTCTTTTGTTTAACTCAATGATCTCCTCAGCCACAGTTCCCAACAGGGAAGACGTGGACATTATATGTGGAAATTGCACAACGTTGCACCTATTCATAAAAAGGGAGGTAGAGATTGTGCTGGAAATTATTGCTTGATATCCACCGTTGATTTATCATGTACATTTTAAGGAAAGTCCATCTTCTGTTTCAACTAGAAGACTGGATCAAATCTAATAAGTCAGAAACTCAACGAGAGACGGGGTTCCAAAAGAGCCTGGCCACTGTTGATTCGGATTGTTTATACTCATTCAAAAATATGTTTACTTTAAAAGAAAAATGCATTTATATTTCATGGATGTTAAGGCTGATTTTGTATCAATCAACATACTATATTTTGAAAACTTGTGACATAAAAACAAGAAATGTAACAACACAATAATACAATATATCAATTGCTGCTCTAAAGGGAAAGCGTAAAATCATATAAACTCATACATCCCAGCTGATAAAGTGCTGGCAGTACA
This sequence comes from Ambystoma mexicanum, assembly GCF_040938575.1. Classification (NCBI taxonomy): domain Eukaryota; kingdom Metazoa; phylum Chordata; class Amphibia; order Caudata; family Ambystomatidae; genus Ambystoma; species Ambystoma mexicanum. The sequence goes on along the minus strand of NC_090939.1, from coordinate 712,219,189 downwards.
ATGGTGTATAATAATGATTATAGCATAGCTTCTCCACTAAAGTTATGACCCGTATTTCACAACATAATTCATTCACATTACTTGCATAAGAATAAAACTGAGCACATTTATTTCTTCTCATCCAAGCAGAGTAGTGGTATTTAGCAAAAAAAGGGACTATGTTCAGATTGTGGGTGGATTTACACATGGCCATTGCATGCTCGAGCCGATGAGCATTGAGAAGATCAAAAAGAGGTTTAAAAAATGCATTCCTCTAACCCCTATACCCATCACATAAAAACCAAAATGAATTATTGTCTCATCATCTACCCCACTAACACTACACAGGCTACTTACCTGAAGCATTCCAACTGCACGTGAACTTTGTCACACTCATGGTGTTCAATCTGAACTTTAAATAAAGTGCTTGTGCAAAGGTAGGGGAAACTGTATCCAAAAACTCCTTACAGCCAAATTCAAAGATAACGATACACAAGCAGCCTCCTTCCTAATGCATACTAGATTAATAGCAGCACAATTAACAATAGACTTGCAATCTCACCAGGTGGCATAAAGACTGTTCCAGTATGAGCTGAGGCCCAAGGCTGCCAGCAAACACTTGATGTGCAAGAGCCAGGAAAGGAACGTCCCACCTCCAAAGACATGGCATGCATCAAGCTTCCCTGTATGTCGTTAGGCCGGGTGAATTCCACAATTGAAGCCAATACATTTCAGGTCTGAGCTTTATCTCTTCAGTGATTGGCCTAGTATTGGTTTCCATATGTAACAAAGAATTTGGAGAGCTTAGAGGAAGCAAGAGTAATGTCTTTAGGAATATATGTACGATGGTAGGTAGGTCCTGAGACCTGGAATACCCCCTAGATGTTGACCCCATATTATGCTGAGGATTTGGCTTGTCCTTTATATACTTCAAGAGCAGGCCCTATAGCCCCACCACCGTGCCTTTGAGCAAATCTCTTTTTTGGCTCTACGATTTCTTTCTAAAGTAATACTTGCTTTAACAAGGTGTGCCATCCAGAGGCAATTCTCTGTGAACCTCAAGCCCAAATAAACGTAAGCTTTCACCCGTTCCAACCTACGCCCATCCAAACTAACACTCAATGGGCAGCTTTTAGAATATCTGGGTCTAAATATCACAGCCTTGGTTTGCTTGCATTGATCTCTAGACCCAACATTTTACATTTCACGCCAACGCTGTCTAGGGTTTTCCTATGTCCCGCCGGGGTAGTAGCCAAGAGAAAAGCATTTTCTGCAAAAAAAAGAGCATGGATACTTTCTGGGCCCAATCTACGGGGATACAAGCATTTAGCTAGGAGTTTCCTAATGACCTTTTTTATATAAACACAAAAGAGCAAGGGGGCCAAGACGACCCCTGCCTGATCCCCTTTTCTATTTCAAAGAAACAGGGAAGAAGTGGGCATTATAAGTGGCAATAAGACGGAATCGCGCTATTTATAAAAAAAGGGAGGTAGAGATTGTGTTGGAAATTATTGCTTGTGTTTCCATCGTTGATTCAGCAAGTAAAATTTATGGACGGTCCTTCTGTTTCAACAAGCAAACAGGATCAAATCTAGCAAGGCAAAACATCAACGAGAGACAGGTTTCCAACAGGGTCTGTGCACTGTTGACCAATGATTCTGATTGTTTATACTAAATCAAAAAATATGATTATTTTCAAAGAAAAAACATGAATTTATTCATGGATATTAAGGCTGCTTTTAATGGAGTACTGAGATCGAATATATGGTCAACTCTTTCATTAATCGGGCTAACTGGAACATTACTGTCGCCTATTCTGAATTTACATGCAAGCAATCAGTTTAGGGTGAGATGTCCATTGAGTGATGAGATAAGCTAATTTTTCAAAATGAAAAATAAAAAAAGTAAATACAGGGCAGTGTACTGGCCCAACCCTACTGTCACTGTATATTAACGAATGGCTAATACAGTAGTTGCCCTACTTGCATACTCCGAATTTGAATGGTACTAACGCAGGCATCTGGCTTTTTGCAGGTGATGTAATACTTATTTCATAAACACCTGTCCGCTTAATGAAGAAATTTGATTTGTTTGCATTCCTGTGTGAAGTGAAGTAACTAGAAATTAACAAACAAAAAATAAATGTTATGAACTTATCAGGGGTAAGGAAAGCACTGAAGCAGATTATTGTTGACATTAATTACATCAGGCCAGAAGAGCAGATTTATTCAATTATCTAGGTGTTTTTATCCCTAAAAGTGGGAAACAGAAGAAAGGGGAGTCTAGAAACAATTCCTCTCTAATAAAATCTAGTGCATCAAGTGTGAGGTTTGCTTTTCCTCAAAGGATATTCACAAAGATTGTTACATATTTTTCCCATCCTTTTTATGGTTTAAGGTAAAGGAAAAATATATTTTTTTAAAACAATCACAGACACTCAAAAAGGATGAAGGAGAATTAAGGAGCATCAAAAACATTCACAATAACAAATGGCATGTCATCAATGGAGATGAAAATGTGAAAATGACACAAAGAACGACTTTCATTGGCTTTAGAACATGGCTTTCATGCTCTTTGTTGAATTGCAGCATTATTTTGTTATGTTACATATATTATTATATTATATAAAAATAAACCAGGCCTTCATATAGACTCTACTGTGTCCAGTCTTCCTATGTGGAAGAGCCAACAGGGAGGAAGTGGGAATTATATGTGTCATCTTCCCTTGGGTCTACATACTAATCTAATACACTGACCAATTGGAATACGCTGCACTCACCTACTCCATATGCGTGAAGTTTGCTTGATGTTTAAACTGAACAACATAGGAAGAAACACTAGTTTTAGGTAAATAGATACGCAATATAACATGTCTGAAATGATTCCGCAAGGAGGGAAAGCAGATTGGATTCCAACTGGATGATTCTGGAAAAAGACAACACACAAAAAAAAACACTCCAAATTAATGACATGTAAACAGAATGATGACATTGACCAATGACGACAAACACATGGGAGCACAACAACAACAAACACACATTGGTAAATTGGAAAAGGGGAGTTTTTTTGGGGGGAAAAGTAACCTTTTAAAGTTTGTTTTCAGTGTACATAAAAGGAAACAGTGACAACAATAGTGAGAGTTTTTTTGTCATTTGTATCAGTGGTAAAATAACAAAACACTGAACGAACACTTAACAGACAAAGTGGTACAAAAACACACACCAACGATACAACAAAATCTCCCCAAAAATATACCAAAATGCAGAAAAACAAATACAAAAGCTCTCAAAACATCTTAAACTGTTCTAACTACCCAACAATTGTAAGACTGCCTGTGCCGCTCCTTCTCTCACAGACTAAAACCCCCACAAAGGATTACACCATAAACTTGGCCTTTCATAGAACAGCAAACTTACTTTATGAGATTCAAGGTGTCTGATTTACTGAACAGCTCAATGAGTCAACCTGAGATTCAATCTGAGATGCAATGCTCCTTAAAAGACACCAAAACAAAATAATACTTGCACACTTTCTGCAATATTTGACCTGGCACTGTCCCTAAAAAACATGTGGTAAAACTCATTAGGACAAATCTTCCTGAAGACATTTCTGGGTCTCAGAAGACCCTTTTCAGGAAGTTCATCCAGCATTAGACTTGGAAGGAAACCTGTTCTGCCAAAACAGTTCCATTTAGCAAAGGCAAACCTTTCCACCATACTTAGCAGTTCCAAAATTCGTGGGGCAAGGTGGCATTCAAGAAACCATGCTCCTTTCTGCCTCACTTCCCTCCTACCGCCTCACACCCTTCCACTACTCCTCTCCCAGCTCCCCAGACCCTTCCAACACACACACCACTCACCTACCTCCAGATCAACCTACCCAATACTCACCTTCCCTACACCTTGCACTCTTATCCCCTACTTCCTCACTCACATATCCCATCCCTAAGTATATCTCAGGCCACCTTGGCAAACAAACTGCCTTCAACAGCTCCACCTACACTCACACACACACCATTGGCTCCCAGTAACCTCCCTATACACAGCGGCCACACCCACCTCAGGACATAGCCTATGCAATCCTCACCTCTGTTTCCACCTGGACCCCACCACGCTCCCCACTCATATACCATCTTCTCCTCCCCTCCTACTCCCAACCCAGATCACTCTATCTTTGCCTCCGGTGCAAATTCTCATACACCTGCCCCTCCTCATCCCACCCAAAACCCTAACGAACCTCAGCTATCCCCCTTCCAACATACCCTGCCTCCCTTCACTTCTTGCCTCCACTAATCATTTGCATCTACCACCCCTCCTAGATCCACCCAAGCACTCATCTCCGCCCCCTCTCAGACAGACATGCCCACCTCCATTACCCCATCCCTAAGAACTTGTCCTTCACACTCACTCTTCTCCATCAGCCATAGGCCACCTCATGGTCCCTCTCTCCCTCCATTGACTCCCTTTCCTCCCCACCTCACAACCCTCTTCCCACTGCACAGTGTTTCTACCTGGAGGTGTGTATAATAATAATATTTAATAATAAAAATAATAATAATTATTATTTTATTATTATTTGTATCTCCTGCATCCAATCCCTGCTCCCTCAACTCTAAAATCCTCAGAATAACCAATTCCAAAAAACCCTTGCACACCCCACCTGCTCTACAGAATCCACATCAACACCAGATCTGTCACCAAAAACAAACACATCATCTTCGAATGTATCTCTGATGAAAACCTCAACATCCTCTTTATCACTGAAATGTGGTACTGTGACGACTTTGAACCCATCGCACAAAAGGCTTTTCCCACTGGCTGCTCCCTGATCTTGCACAACAGATCCAGCAGAGTCATCATCTACATAGAACACCTCACAGTCTTACACTGCAAACCTTTGTTAGTGAAATTCCAACTCACTCCCTCTGTTACACATGGTTTCCTACTCCTTAACCGTCCTCCTGGCTACAGTAGAAACGTTGCAGACTCCGTTAGTGACTCCATTTCAGCTATCCTTATAGCGCACTCCTCCGTCACCACATTAGGGTATTTCAACATCGGGTTGGATGTCCCCTCCAACTGTATGGCCTGTCCACTTATTGATAACATGGAAGCCCTCAACATGACCCAACTGATATCAAACCCCACCCACATAGTAGGACACACACTTGACACTTTATTCAGCTTTACCGACTTGATCTCCACCCTGCCTCCCCACCCACTCATTTGGTCTGATAACTCTGCCATTGTCTTCTCTCTCACGACCACCCCCCCATTGCCCACCCATCTCACCAGCCCCATCCTTTTCTCCCGGGTAACTCTTTGGAACAAGGTCATTATAAACCATGACCTGGCAGACTCCCTTCTATTCTCCCCCCAATCCTCTCTCTACAAGAAGGACCACCCTCTATCAACCTTTTTCAACTGATGGCTCTCTGGTGCCTTCATACCTCTAACCCTGACAAGACCTGCTTCCCAGAGAACAGGCCTTTATCCCAAGTGGTTCACTCCCTCCCCCAAAAACCATAAGCACTGCCTAGAGCACTTATGGGGGGCCAAACGAGACACTTATGCCAGACAGATCAGGGCCTATAAGATGGAAATTAGTAAAGCTAAACGATCTGTCTATGCAAATTGGATATCCAACTCCTGGAACCCTAGCAGGGAACTCCACGGGACCATCACAGAATTCAAGACTCCAAGCTATTCCTCCCCCACTCCCAAGCATCTGCAATGCCCTGTCAGACCACTTTTAAAACATTGCTATCAGAGGACACTGCTCCATCAACAACAAATTAGCGGCATTCATCTCCCACTCGTCTTTTCCTTCCCTGACGCCTCTCCCCTCTTCCTGCACACCTGATCCTCTCTTCCATCACTGGCATTTGCCACCCTGAATTCCTAAACTTATATCCCAAAGCCACCCCTCTGAATACCCTGAAGAGCCATGCCCCCACACCCCACACTCCTAAAGAATATTCTATCCTCAACCTGTGCAGGCAGAATCGCAAGATCCATAATTGAACATTGTTAAGAAAGATTTCTGAACTCTGTCCAGGAGGGGCAGAGGTTCAGAAGGCCAACCTAGTTTCTTGGAACATGGTAACCTCTGGACAAGCCAGACCAATCAGAGTAGCTATGGCGGGCGGTCAAGATAAGTCTCAGGAGGGGTAGGGTGACTGAACGACCTCAATGAGCACACAGAGTAAGGACACTTAAAAATTACTCCAGACAGGTGTTATATTAAAAATATAGACACATTTATTACAAGGCCTTTGTAACATAGACCATAGCAAAGAATCACAGTAACACTAAGTAAACAAATACATCACTATCAATACAATATATATACAAGACCAGGGGGTGTGAAGGGGTAACTGCACAAAATATGTCGACAACCAAATGGGAAGGAAACAGGCAGTGCAGTTAATCTTTTAGGCCTGGTTCAACATCAGTTATTCACCTAACTAAGAGGCAGTCCAAGCCCTAAGAAGAGGGGAGCATTGTGCTCAATAGTACATGCCATGCAAATGCACACAGTTGTTCCAAAGGGCAAAACAGTGTCTCTTCAGGGGTCTCTAGCAGCTCGGGAAGGTGGATAAGGCGATGAAGAATAAGTTCCCACTATTCAAGAAGGACCTCCACTTGAAAGCAGAGGCAGTTCGAGAGTTTGGGATGGAGTCGCTATTTCGCAATAGCAGTGGACAGAAGAGGGGCCCCCAGGTGCCGCTCTTGCATGAAAATGGGCTAATGCGCTAGGGGCCACCGGTTGGGGCATTGATTACTCACCGGTCCCTGATGCAAGAAGACCCACACTTCAGCAGGTTAGTCCAATTCGGTTGCAGGTTCGAATGCGGCAAAAAGACGTCTTGGCACCTTTTAGTTCCTGAGATCCAGCAATGATTCCCAAATGGGACAGTGGTGATTTCTCTACTCTGGGTGTATTAATCACCCCAGTTTCACTGCAGCAGGCTTCAGGGGCAGGAGGGACACAAATTCAGCGGACTTGCAAAGGACGTTGCTGCAGCAGGGCAATACGGTAACCGTGTTTACTCCAGTCCGGGCGCACTCGTCTCACTTCCGACCTGAGAATGTCAAGTGTACGAAATTGTGACAGTGTGAGGGTACCATGGACAGAGAGCTAGCAGTATATCAAGTTTTGAGGGCCTCCTCGAAATGACGGCAGAGACAGAGCAAAGGTCCTGCATAAACTGGTCAGCCCAGTGGTTGGCCCAGGGACACTTCTGAAAAAGCTTACTTGCAGGTTTTGGTGAAGGTTCCGAGATTAGTTGGTCCCACTCTTCCGATGGGTCGAAGCATCTTCGTAGACCTTCTAGGATGACCAGATGCGGAGGGGTCCCATGGGACGACAGTGGGCTCAGGGTGCCAAACCTTCCAGCGGGTCACTAGCGGTTCCTCGACTCAGCTTCGTATGTGCAGGATACTTGGATCCTATCCTTTGTTCAGTGAGAACTCAGGAGATCGATGTGGTAGTGGTGTTTCCAGCCTCCTCTTATCCAAAGATCCGTTTGTGCCAAAACGGAGAGGACCCAATGGGAGATCTGCTCACAGACACTCACTCCATACGAGGACCAATCACAGACGGTGGTCTCAGGCATTCAGGACACTCCAGACTCTCTGGCACGCAGGATGTGTATTGGGACCAGACATCCCAGCCCACATCCTGGAGGCACACACACAAGGCATGCAGAAGCCCGCAAAAGCATTGGAATTCGCGGGAAAGTGCATGACCAAATAAGGACTGGCCTGGGTCGACTCGACCTGGGGAAGGTGAAGGGTCAACATGGCCAAAGGACAAGACAAAGAACCTCGTGGTGTGGCCATTTTGGAGCCAGGCCACCTATTTGTGCCAAATGCGGTTAACGTTAATGCTTCCAAACACCTTTTCACCTGCAAAACATAGATACAGCAGACATATGTCCTTTTAGCAATTTGTGAAATCGAGGTCACTCCTGATTGATTTTTTTTTATAGAAACTCGACGTAAGCAAGTCAGGCCTATTGTGCGGTGACACATTTGTGAGCACCAATAACACAATTCGCAATCGGCACTCAGCATGACCCTTCTCAGATCATGCTATTACAAAGTAAAACATGGCAGGAAAGGGTTAAAAATAACTGCAAAACGATAGTTGCCACCAGTCCTGTCCATGGCACATCTACACAGTTCATCAAAAGTCCAGCAAGAGTATCTAGGGCCTTTTGAAATGACTATAGACACAAGTGTGCTGTATGGTAAGATATATTGCACACTTGTTAAATATTGCACAAATGTTGCAACATGAGAAAAGGACTAAGGGAAACAAAGTCTCCCAGCACTTACTGTCTTAAGGGCATGTCTGCTTCCCCATAAAAAGTGAGCGAAAGCCCAGAGGAGTGCAGCTGAAGGCTGTGCTTCTCTGGCAAAGTCAGTCAATGGTGTCTAAACAGCAGCAAAAAGTTTGGGGTTTGACACATGGAGGAAAAATGACATACACATATGCAATCTTTCCTAACAACCATTTACTTCCATCTGGCATATTCCGAGCATCATTCTAAACCTCCCACATAAAGCCCCTATTTGAAAATACCACCCTCAACCCCCCTACTTCTGTTTAACTACTGCCCAATTTCTAACAAATGCTTCATAACCAAACTCTTAGATGGCACAACATACACCCGGCTCTGCCTCTATACAGAATCTGGCTCCTTGCCCAATCCTGCCCAGTCTGGTTTCGGACCCCTCAGAGGAATGGAAACTTCCCTCGTCTCCATCTGGGATGACATGAAAAGAACAGCAGACTCAGAAGTCTGTTCAGCACTTATCCTCCTTGACCTATCAGCTGACTTTGACACTATCGACAACTCCATCCTCACAGACAGTCTCCACTCTCCAACCACTCACAAGTCATGCTCCTCCCTCGTCCCTCCTTTCTCCCCCCCCGACCTGTCTCCAAAGGGGTCCCACAGGGGGCCTCTGTATCCCCTGCCCTCTTCAATCTCTACCTAAGTCCCCTCCTTGCACTCATCCGCTCTCACGACCTAACCTGCTACAACTACGCTGATGACACTCAGATAATTTTCAAGATTCCCAAGACCCCAGCCTCCTCTCATTCTGACCGTGCCTCATGCTTCAGTGAAATCGACTACTGGATGACGGCTAACCACCTCATCCTCAACTCTGGTAAAACCAAAATCATGATCTGTGGTAAACCCTCACTCTTCCACCAATCCACACCCTACCCACCCGCTCTAGGACCCCGGTCCATAGCATCCAACTCAGTAAAAACCGGATGCACCTTGACTTGGACCTAACACTCTCTCACCACATCAACACTGTTTCCAGAACATGTCATTTCCACCTCTGCCTCCTCAAACAAATCTTTTCTTATCTCTCCTACTCTCACAGAGTCTCAGCAATCTTGGCTTTCATCCTCTCACGCTTAGACTACACCGACTCCCTCTACCTGGAAGATTCCACCTATCAGGTTAGAAAGCTCCAGCTGATCCAAATGTCTGTGGCCAGACTCCTCCTTGCCCTCTCACACAGAGAGCACATCACTCGGACGATCTGAGTACACGGCTACATCAAAAGCAAAGTCCCAACTGAGGCTCACGGTATGTATTTAAACACCACTTTGGTGGACTCCAGCCACAGGAACGGCAAAACACAAAGCACAAAATCGCTGCCATCAGAATGCATCTATGTCCTATGTCGAAACATTTGGGGCCCGATTCATGGAATGTTTTCCTATGGGATTGTGCCATTATAAAACACTTCCATGAATCAGGCCCCTAGTCTAGCTGGACACATAACGAGTCTCTCATATTCGCGCACTCTCCTGACCAACTCTCTGAACCCATCCACATGCCTGACCATCATGGGTAACTTTCTGGGGCTCGACCATGCCGCCCAAATCCCTATTTTGTCCAAATGCAGACACACATTCTAATTTTTTTCTGACAATTTTTCCGCTATTTTGGACTACAGTCCGTTGAGAGCGCTTTGAGGGAATACTAATATAAAGGCACTATATAAATGACAAACTACTACTACTATGCCAATAATTGGTATTGCTTTGTTAGCATTTTTGCTGTTCATATTACAGAAACAATGATGGAGCACTACATTAAAATACCTGTGGTAGAATGTGCTTTGAGGCCTACGGGCGAGTAGCGCTATTTAAGCTCTGCAAATAAATAAATAAATAAATAAATAAATAAATAAATAAATAAATAAATAAATAAATAAATGTGAGATAAGATGCTCGACCCAAATGACTCTCTGGACATTCCTGACGAGCCTGTCCTCTGCCCTTTATCCTGCCCTTTATCGCAAGGACTATAGGAATGCTTCCAAACGCCTGTACACCTGCAAAACAGAGATACAGCAGACATATGTCCTTTTAGCAATTTGAGAAATCGAGGTCACTCCTGATTGATTTTTTTTTAATAGAAACTCGACGCAAGCGAGTCAGGCCTATTGTGCGGTGACACATTTGTGAGCACCAATAACACAATTCGCAATCGGCACTCAGCATGACCCTTCTCAGATCATGCTATTACAGAGTAAAGAGTAAACAAAAAGATGGCTACCAATCAAAATGACATTGATACAACAAATGGCAACGAATAGACGGGTTCATTGAAAAATATCGAGATTTGCTTTCGAGCAAACCATTTCTTGCAACAGCCGCACACAAATGGAAATCAATGATTGTTATGCTTGATTGCACCTGGGATACAAGCATGCCGTAAAGAGTCCAAGAAATGGGTTTATAGTGTTGATGACTCACTGGTTTCTCATAAGAAAATGTGTTCTAGATAAGGATTTTTTTTTTTCAAATTCGCTACCGATTGCATGATTTGTAAGCCACTTTGTGAAATGTGACTGGACGCCACACATTGTTTCACGTTTTTCCTGTGATTATGAGGTGTTGCTCGCATAGGGAGATGTCAGATGGTGAATTGTGGGACTGTGATAGAGAGTCCACTTTGAGACATCATGCAGCGACTCTTAGCAACTATGTATTATGTGTTCCCGCGCAAATTAACAGGATTTGAATCACTATGGACAGTATACGAGCCAGCTTCCTCTGTTCCACCCAGCTCCGGCTCATCACAATCTTCCTTGTCCCAGTCGCAAATGGGGGTGGAGTCTGGAGACTGGATCACACTTCCTAAAATGTGAATTGCCTTTTACCTCTTCTCGATTATAAATACTGTCAACCTCAGTGAACAACCTGTATTACAATTGGCAGCAGCAGGATGCCTCTCGTGTTGTTTAGCTGGTAAGTACGAGATTAAATGCTGATTCCTTTCATCCTTTCTTTAGAATTTAGAAACGGATGTGGCTATAGTAGTTCAAGCATTGACCAGGGGTGTTGCTAGGTCTGGAAAAGACTGTCGGAAATGAGGGCTAGCTAGCCTTTTTGGTTGTAACCCCTGAGCTTCTATCCGGCGCTACAACCAGCCTCTGCGTTTTGTTGATTCTTGCCGCCGGGGGGTGGGGGGACAGGACAGTGCATCAGTTGGTTAGGCACGGGTTAGGCACACTCCTACCTTGCTCATTGCATTGGTCGCTCTTCAATACAACTCACTGTAGCAGACTCTCAGCTATAGGACGATCCTTAGAGGCTACCAACCTGGGAAACAGACGATGCCAACCCCTCACAGGATGCCAAGACTCTGGAAGCACGGTTATGCAACAGTTGCCGTCATTTAATGTGAAGGTGGGAGTGCATCAGATCAATTTAGATTACATGTCTCTCTCATGTGTCCGGGTGAAGAGGAAAGCGAGAAGCAAGCATTGGCAAAGGCAGTCATTTTAGCTTTTCATAGGCATTGTTTAAAGTGTTTGTTAGGTATTACCATCATATGCCCAGCCACTAGCACCTTTTGGCAGGTATTGGAATTATATTTCCATGGACCTGCATCAACACCAGGGATTGCCTTTAGATGCCCAGTTACACCAAACATTGGTTTGCCATTAAATACCCCAGTACTCATAACATGGTTATGTGTCTTGCTGTGTGTGTGTGTGGGATGCAGTGTGTGTGCATAAGGAGTGTGTATGTAGGCAATATGTGCATATGTGGAGGCAGTGTGTGTGTGTGTGTGTAGTGTTAGTGTGCTGGTGATGTGGTTTGTGGGTGACCATGGTATGTGTGAGTGTGTGTGAGTGTACCGTGTGTGTGCATTCAGTTTGTGGGGTGCAATGCAAATGTGGAAGCAGTGCACCTGTTCTTTTTATGTGGGGGTGGGGTTGGGGTGAAGTGTCTGTGTGGGCAGTGTGTGCATGGGGGCAATGTGAATTGGGCACTGCCAATTTTGCGTGGGGTGCAGCATGTGCGGGTGTGAAGGGTTGGTATGAAGGGCACGGTTAGTGTGTGTGTGTGTGTGTGTAAGAGTTGGGTGTGCATGTGGGGACAGTGTGTGTGGAGGTCAGTATTGTTGTGTAATGTAATGTAATTTTTCATTTGCATAGCACCTTTTCCCATTGGTATGGCTTCAAAGCGCTGTCGTTGAATGTCCTCAGAAGACCAAAGTCTAAGGTATGGGAAATTCTTCAGAGGAGTTTAAAATGCGTGTGTGCATTTTAGCCAATATGAATGTATGTAGGGGTGGCAAAGTCCATGTTAGCATCCCATGTCGAGCTGGCATGTGGATGGGTGCTGAGAGGTAGTCGGGAAAGTGTGCGGGTGCGGGAGACTCATTATGTGTCCAGCTAGAATTAAGTTTTGCCATGGCTCACAGCTATATTCTTATTGCAGGGGTGCTGTGTGACGTATCAAAATAGTGTCTGATAATAGATGTGTGTAGGTGGGCAGCTGTGCTTGCAGCTATCATCCATCAGCATGGAGTACAATATGTACCCGTGTGTCCTGGCTGGTTTCTTGGCTTTGTAGATGTGGCGTGTATTCTGTCCTGAGGTCTGCTGGAGTTTATTCTCTCTGTTGCTCAGTAGATTCCATGAGGGTTTCCGTACTGCCGTGGCCTACTTAACAAGTGGTTAGATAACCTGGAGTGTGGTATGGGTTCGTCAAATTGTGGGGGGAAAAGCCAGGTCTTGAAGCAAGGTGATCCTCTAAGCGGCATATACTAAGGGGAATAGTGTTCCACATTGGGGAGCTTGGATGGACAAGGATTCTGGGCAGTGTGTATTTGTGTGTGTGGACAATGTGCATGTGTGATGGCAGTGTGTGAATGAAGGACTGTATGTGTGCACATGTTTGTTTGAGTATCTGTGTGTGTGAGGGGCAGTGTGTGTGGGGGGAGTATGTGTGTGTACTGTCAGTGGGGGTCGATATGTGTGGTGGCAGTTTGTGTTTGTGCACTATGTGGGTTTTAGGGGGCAGTGTTTGTGTGGGGCAGTGGCTATGTATGGAGCAGTATGTGTTTGAGACAGCCTGTGTGGGCCATAGGTGCATGTGGTGGAGTGGAATGCAGGTAGCATATGTGTGTGTGGGACAGAGCAGGTGTTGGGTGTCAGTCTGTCAGGGCAATCTGTTTGCAGCAAATGTGTATGTGTATGAAGAGAGGGGAGAATGCGTGTGCTGTGTGTGTGTGTTAGGCATGGGTCATTTTATTTTAAGGTATGCAAGTGTGTGTATGGGATTGTGTGTGGGAATCCGTGTGCATATTCATTCAGGTGCATGTTTGTGTGTATATGGTAGATGACAGGGTGTGGTGTTTATGTTTGTGTTTGTGCGAGTGTGTACTTGTGGGATGTATGTGTGGGTGTGTTTGCATAGACAGAGCACCTTGGCTGTCCTCAATTTCTATGGTGTAGATTCTCACAACTTTTTTCTTGCTTAGATTTGCAAGAAATACACAAAATGTTCAAGCAAAAGAAGTGGCTGATTCACAGGCACGTGCATTTATGAGATTAGTGAGCAAACATGTGCAAAACGAGGACAAAATATTCTTGAAGTGCACAGAATGCATGCAAATCCACGAAATCATGCCTATATGTTGGGCGTGTCTCATTGGACATCATTTGGCGGGTCCCCCGGGGTTGTAACTGCAACCCCTGGTAACACCCCAGCAACGACTGGCACTGTCTCTGAGACCCTTGGTCAAGGAATGCAGAGGCAGTTTTGAAAACAATAAAGTGGGTTCTTAGAGCCCTCTAGAATTTCAAAAATCTTCACGTGAAGTTTGGTTTTCTCTCAAGGGCTATATTTGGTGTAGCTAAAGTTTTGAGTGTGTTTAATTAGGACATGCAGATTGAATGCCCAGATCCAAAGCTTCTTAATTAAAGTCAATTTGATTATTTTATGCTTCTCAGGCCTATTATTTTGTGCAAATGTACTCCATGTTTTGATATTACTGTGGCCTTGGTGTTCCAGTTTCCTGGTAAAACAGTTGATAGTAGATAATATTTGTATGCATAGCGCTTCAGGTCTGACCCCTGACTACTCCTCACTCTAAGCACTATAAAAATAGGTATTATTACTACAAAATGTAATAGTGTTTAATTTGAAACTTGTGTACAAGTGCGATAGAAATAAAATATCAATATCAATATCAATCTCAGAAGGATGAAGCGATAATTCAACCCTACTGAAATGTGAACTTGGAAAGTGCATACTGACACATGTCAGAATTGTGCTTTTATCTTGCTGAGCTATCCAATTGCAACCGGGTATGTTCTTTAATCAATTGTGCAGTTAGAAAGAAACGTTTATTAACGTATCTTCCCAATGCCATCTTCTGACCCCTCCAGTCATTTTAAAACAAAATGTGCAGATGCCAGACGGGGGCTGGGACTTCCACTGAAGAGGTGCCCAACAAGGACTTTGTCAGTAGGAGATTTTTTTTCGGCCATTGAGAATTGATCTACAGCTATTCATCCTCTAATCATGCAGAGAGGACCACAATCAAAGTTTTAGGCATTCTGGGACTTGCAGTTCCACATTTTCCATTATAAAAGGCCGAGCGCGAAAAGGGCGAGCGTTATTCCAGCTGACTGTTTTGCATTTGCGTTTGGAGGCTGCTGCAGGAGCACAACTTTACTTTTGAAGCCCCCGCTTTTCCTCTGCGGTGCGCCGAGAGCCGTAAGGAAGGCAGGAAGAAGCGAGGCCACGCCCACACCAGGAAGTGGAGCGGAAAAGGAGCTCCCAGTCGCCCTTGCGGCGAGAAGCCCGAGCGAAGACAGGCATACAACTAACCCCAACATAGAATACAGGCGGAGCTTGAGCAGAGTTAAGCAGTCGTTGCAGCCTTTGTCAGGACTGAAAGGGCGCTAGGCTGCAAGAAATGAACTTGGAACCTGTACACCCCTCGCAAATTAGGCCAGGGGACCTAACAGCAGAGGTTGAAGAAACAGAAAAAAGATGTTTGAGGAGCACGGGCCCTGCTCCACTAACCTCACAATCAACGATCCAACCAGTGACAAAACCCGGACAAAAAGGACGTTCGCAACCAATTGTAAACTCTATCAACAAAACATCTTCTCTAAACTCAACCGCCCCAAGTGGGACCCCCAGTGGACGTACAAAATGCATTCTTTTACAAACTGTACCAAAAAAACCAATATAATTGGCCAAGGACCCCCAAACCATTCAGCCGCCGCTAGCGCCCGAGGCCTGCATGTCATCACAACTCCCTCTGACATTGTGGCCGCTAAGCCAAAAACAAACAAACACGGAGCCGAACGAAGATCTGATTTCGTATGACCCCCCTCCCACCGAGAGCAGCCCGCCGTGGCATGTCGGAGGACGGGCCGCGAAGGGATCCGCTCCGGCTGGCGGAGTAACCTCGGATAAGTCCGCTCACATTACCAACAGGAGCGAGACAGGAAACCAGAAATCCTTACCGGCTCCCATCTGCTCCAGCGAAGGAGGTGCTCAAACGTGTCCGTCCGACGTGTCGGCGGCCCCAGCTCCCACACAGACACCAGCCAGCAACACGGTCGTGGCCATGATTCATGTATCAGAGGGCGTGGAGGAAGCCGCAGGAGCAGACGATCGGGAGAACTGCAGCCTGCTCCCCTGGTCCGCCGCTCCCACGCCCCCGCTTCCTGGAAGAGTGTTTGGGAAGAGCTCGCTCCAGGAAAAAAAGCCACACCCAAAACAGATCAAGCGCCTGCTACAAAAGTAAACAAGCCAAAAAAAGGCATGAACCAAGCTGCACAGAAATCACAGAAATCTACACATGCAACGGGCAGCCAGTCAAAAAGGAAAACGAACAAAAGCCGCAATCAGCCAAAAATGAATAAATGAAAACAGGACCCATTAAACAAAGTCCTAATAAAAACCACCTTTTGTAACTCTTTGAAGGACTTCTTCTCCAGACAGGGGAAACGAAAACATGAAATTCTCAACGAATTAACCGACGACGAAATACTGGAGGCTCTTACCGACCCATTCCCAGCCACAAAAGCCTGTAAAATGACCTCTAAGGCTCGAAACTCAGAGGGCAAAACGACTGACCCCACTAAGGAAGGAGGTCAACCCAGTTTAAAACCGAACAGCACAACACCGGACCAAACATCTGCAACTGGAAACCAGATGGAGAAACAATCTTCAAATGTGGCTTCCACAAACGAACGCCTACAGGAGTCAAATGACAAACCACCTCAAAAGGAAACTATGCCACATCCGTATGAAGAAGCACCCAGTCAATCCAATGGACTCAACCCTGAAAAAGTAACAACAGCGACTCTCAAAACACGCTGTCAGAACCCCAAAATAAGCGGCCGGAACCAAAAACACCGCAAATAGCAGCACTCAACATTATAGAACAAAGACACTCCTCATTAGATCCACCAGCCGGAGCAGACTGGGAAATTACGCTAACGCCTCGACTTTTGCGCACAAGCACCCTAACAAGGGACCAAAGAGGAAGTTACTCACCACACAGCCGGACCCAAGAAAGACCTAGAGCAGAGCGGCCTCACACATCGCCAGCCAGATCAGGAAAAAAAGAGTCCCCCACGAATATTAGAACCTTCATCGAGTAAACCCGACATGATGAGAATAATGTCTGCAATAACCATAGCTCTTGCTCCTTTTGGAAAACTTTACGAGTCCCTCAACGACACGATGAAAGACAACACAACCTTAATAGGTCTCATGCACACAAAACTAACCTTCTTAGAAGGCTTCATCACGGCTAAGGAACCAGAAGTAAAAATGAGAGATCCTACCGTGAGAGCGAAACAAGAAGAGCGGAATCACTACTCGACAGCAGAAACCCAGACAGAACAACCACCATGCCCCCAGATCTTCAGCTTTTGCAGTAGACTTCCAGAAGAGCCCAAAACAACGAAAACTCTAGCCACTAAAAGGAAAGATACACACACGAAGATCTCGTCACCTGAGAAACTCCAAATCACACCAGGCCCAGTATTGCAAATTCCAAAAAAGAATAAATCAGCAGCAATTAAGTCCCTAATTAAAGACTCTAACCCCGATCAGGGGAGATAAAAAAAAAACATTCACTGAACAAATAATTGCTACCAGCAAGCAACCAAAAGAACCCCTGATTAACCAACAAGGATCACAACTCATTCAAAAATCGCCAAGAACAGCAGAAGATTTCCTAATGGACACAAACCTAATGAACTTGAGGACATACTCAACACCAGATCATGATGACAAAGAGCCATCACAATCAGCATTGACTCAACTCCACCCAAACCAGTGCAACAAACAAAAAGAAGACGTAACAGCTTAACACCACAGCGACCTACCCCCAGAACGAATTTGAGATACCCGAAAGGACCAAATCTAGTCTTCCGACCAAATCCAATTGAGCTAGACCTTCAAAAAAGTCAGCGCCCTAAAACTGAGGAAAGTCACTTCACCAAACACAGAGATAGCAAAAATCTTGAAAGAAACAGAAGCAGGAGGTCAAAGGAAAGAACTCCTTGGCGAAGACATACAAGCCGACTCGGCTCAGGAAAAAAGGTTGCTCGGAATAAGTCCAGGTATGTGTGGTCCTCTCGAGCGCAAAAGAAAAAAAATGAAGAAAATCGTCAGACAACAATTCTTAAAATAGAACAAACAGATCATAATACCGAAGCAGTAATTCTAAACAGAGGAACTATAATGAAAATCTTCAAAAACATCAAGTCCTTGAGACACCTGACATCAGAAGACATTCCACTAGTAGAACCATACCACAAAGCCCGAAAAGCTAAAGCATACATACACATAACAAAGAACGCTCGACTCTACCAGTCCAAAGAAACTGACACAGACTTACGACAAAGAGGTTACCTGCTGACGGAACGTCGGGTTGACCATCAAACCGCCAACCAGTTGACACGGACCAGCCCGGACCACCCCACATCGCCTTGCTCCGGACAAAAAAGAAGGGGTAACTACACTACTGGAATTAATCAGGAAAAGTCACACAATCCGACGCTGAAAGCCAGACGAGAAGACACAAAAGAAGCAACATATTCATTAAAAGAGAAAGAACATAGAAAAACAATCAACTACGTTGGTGACGAAACAACAGAAGAAAAGCCTCCTACTTTGAGAAACAACCCTAAAGATAAAGAACAGATAAAGACAACCAGACTCTCTTTAGGACCGATAAAACAGCTATGGTCCTGGTTCCCCAAAACAGCCTCAAACAACCCCACAAAATAGGAACGATCAACAAGAGTAGAGGAAGATCAACTCGCAGGAACAAAAAATGACCTGCTCTCGACGACAACAGCTCTGAAAATGGCTTTGTGGAACACACGTGGATTCAAACACCTGATGAGAACAGGAGAAACAAACCTAGGAGAGTTCGATATCCTAGCATTGCAAGAAACCTGGCTCACAACGCCACCGGCCTTAGATGGCTACGAATCAGTCTCCTCAAACGCCTTAAGAGGAAAAACAGGCCGTCCTTCAGCAGGCCTCTTGATCGCAGTTCGCACAGGCAACGGTTTGGCAATAGACAAAGAGTTATCCTCCTCACAGTACCACTTATCAGTCAAGGTAAAATGGACTAGAGTAAACACTTCCACGAACACAAGCTGGGAAACCCCGATTGTCATAATAACAACGTAATGGAACCCAAAAAAAATCTCGGACGACGTCTTTCTCCGCTTACTCGAAACAGAAATAGACGAGATTCAAATAAATTCAGCAAACACCGAATTAATTATCTGCGGAGACCTCAACGCAAAATGTCCTAATAAGACCTCTCATACTACACCACTGAACAGCGAGACAAGAGGAGACTCGAGAGGAAAAAAATGGCAAAAACTAATGGACTCCAGAAGCCTACATAACACGTCATTGGTGGCACAAACAAAACCCCAAATTCCAACCTGGGAAAGAGCATCTCAAGCGGGAACAATAGACTACATATTCGCCTCAGAAGGCATGTTCGAACTGATAATCGGATTTGAGCTGATACGCACAGAGGAAAGCGATCACAACATCCTCCAAATAACATGGAATACACAACGTCCGGCCAAATCCCAAATGCCGGAAGAAGTAGAAGTAACAACTCAAGGAAATTACCTCAGACTTAACGCCAAAAGGATAAAAGATCTGGTACAAAATTACAAACTGAAACTCCACAACATGGCTGACAGGCGTACAATGGAACCAGACTATCAACCCTTGTTAATCCAATACCAGACAAAAAACACAAGGGTTCAGGCAAAGGACAAGCCCCAAGGTCATCACCAGTACGATAAACAACTGGTACTCAGGTGCCGAGAACTGAGAAAGCTAAAATGTGCTGTAAAAAAAACAAGATCGATAGACATGGAAAAAAAACTAAGAGAAGAAACAGCAAAATACAAAGCTTGGCTAAAATCCCACCGCATAATACTATACCAACAAGACTCAGAAGAAATGCCCAAAAAGGTAATGGGGCGAAATTCTAGAGACTTTTGGTCACTCATAAAAAACTCAGACAACAAGCAAGCAAACAAGCTAGTCAACGCAGTAAGCGAAGAAATATGGAAGACTCATTTCTTCACCCTATTTCAAAGTCCCGACGGCCCACAAACATCCCCAAAAGAAACTTAATTTGGAAAGATATCTCCGACATTGAAGACACAGAGGACGCAATCAAGAAATTAAAGTCAAGCTGCGCACCTGGACCCGACAGAATAACAAACGTCGACCTGAAAAACAATCCAAAGGAATGGGCCGAGTTCATAAGCCTGGTATTCGAAACAATAACAACTTCGAAAACGATACCACGGTCTTGGACAAGGGCCACGGTGGTCCAGATTTTCAAAAAGGGCGACCGAACTGACCCTACCAACTACCGCCCAATCGCATTAATAGACACCATCGGGAAAATCTTTGGCTCACTGCTGTTGAGAAGCTTCCAAAGGTGGGCCTCCACTTCTCCTAGCTGGGACCCTCTGCAAGCAGGCTTCACAAAGAACATGGGAACACAAGTAAACATCATGATTCTTAACATCATAAAGAACAAAATTCGAGCACAGCAACGTAAGGTCTTTGTAGCATTTGTGGATCTAACACAGGCCTTCGATAAAATTGATCGCAACAAGCTCTGGGCAAAACTAGAACAATGGAAGTGTCCTCCCCAAATACTAGAGCCCATAAAGGCATTGCAAAGAGACACATCAATGATGGTGAAATTAAACCAAGCCGGAACTCTATCAAAAGAAATTGTGATCAGCAGAGGTGTAAAGCAAGGCTGCCCCCTGGCTCCAGCTCTTTTCACGGCCTTCTTGGGGGACTATAAAGATTCTGGAAAAGATCTCAGAACGTTCCCTCCAATACTGGGGGATACTCCGACCCCTAGACTCCTTTACGCAGATGACATTATTCTCCTAAATCAAACTCCTGTTGGCCGACAACGCCAACTCAACAATTTAGCTAATTACATCTCAGAAAACAACCTTGAAATAAACAAGGGCAAAACAAAAATCCTGATCTTCGAGAAATCATCAACTAGGAAAAGAAAATTCCACTGGTCATTGGGGAACACCAAAATCGAAGTGGTCAAGGAGTTTATATACCTCGGAGTACTAATCGATAGCTCAGGTATTAAAGCAAGAATGCAGCATAACCTTTGGGAAAAGACTAGAAAACTCACAGCCCAGGGCCGAGCGATGGACAGGAAATTTGGGCGCTTCTCACTGCTCCCAATTATAAAGTTTTTCAAGGGTAAAGTGGTCGCAACCATAACGTACGGAGGAGAAGCTTTCCTGACAATTCCAAAATCAATCTGGGACATGCTGGAAATCAACAGCGATAGCTGCAATTCGAAGGGAATTAGGTCTATATTCCCTGAAAGCGACAGTGGACGCGAACAAAATGCTGCTATACAGGAAAATAATCTTGCCAGACGCCCCAAACCAGTACAAACTGATTAACCAAGAAATTCAAAGTGGAAGCTGCAAAGCGTTATCTGCTTGGGCGACCCAAAAGGAAAACATTCTAACAGAATTTGGCATCTCTAAAGAAGAGCTTTTTCTCATCCCTAACAAAATCAAAAAGAAAATGAACTTACACGATTGGATACTTACACAAGAAAAAGCAGCCGCTAACAAACTTCTCATCCACCTGCCACAACACACAAAAAAACTAAACGATTATCCACTATTCGTCAGAAGATTCCCAGACAAAAGACTAAGACAACTTTTCTTAAGAGCACGATTAAACCTTTTGCCCACTAATGAAATCAGAGCAAGGAGTGGTCTGTCCAACGCGAGTACTTGCAGATTGTGTAAAGACCCCTTAAGAACTGAAACAATACGCCACCTCTCAACACAATGCACAAAAACAACAGACCTAAGACAAGCCTTTCTACTTCCACTGCTAAAACCTTTGACTTACGAGAAGAGGAAGTCTGGTGGACCCGACTCATAAGTGGTAATAAAAACACTTGGTCAATTGCAACTGCAAAGATCATAGACGCAGCTCTAACAAGATGCCTCAACGAAGAAAACTTTTCAGAAAACCGTTAAGAACCTAAACAGATGTCCAACGAAAATCTGCCAGATAACACCGATAACAGGCCGCCGAGACCGGCAGAACAGCCCGTATACCAGAACAGCCCGTATTCCAGTGGTCGATTCAGAAGCAAAGAATGAAGACTTCTCTCCACTACACAGACTCAGAATCACTTTTGTAAAATCAAAAGAATTTGATAAAACAAATAAAATTAAAAAAAAAAAAATAGCACTATTATTATCAGGTTTACTTGTAGAATATGACACATTCCTCCTGCTTCTAAGCACTGTGGTAATAATGGTTATGTTAATAAGAAATGTAAAAGCCAGAACCAATCAGTGGCGCCCCCAGAAATCTTTTATAGGGGTGGCTTGATGAGGTCACAGGAAATCTTGGGGTGGCACCCCAAAACAAATACATAACTGAATTTCTGGGGCCTGGGTCCAAAATACCTTCAACTTCCCCTTTGTAAATACCTTCCCACTCAAGCTCTTCACTCCTCCACCTCCAACTCCTTCAGGGTCTGTCACTTCTCCAAGCAACGAGTTGATGATAGATCTCTTTCCTCAGCAGGGGCCTCCCTCTGGAACAGCCTCCCTGCCACTCTGGAACTTGAGGAGAACCATCTCCAGTTTCGGAAGCACCTCAAGACCTTCCTCTTTGCGTCTACCTTCACTCCCCCTCGCCTTTGCTGATCTGACTGCTTTGGCACAATGCACCTGGTTTTCCCACTGTTTTCGGGCCCATGTCTATGCCGACCCAGCCACTCACCCGCACTGCCCCTCGCAACACCTGAATTTGGGTCTGTATCTGCTACCCTACAGTCCCCCTACCTGCACTTACCAGACACTCCTTGTCTGTGCTCAAAACCTGCACTTGCCACCTTGCTGGCTGCACTACCTTTTTCCACTAGGCAGGTGCGGCAGCCCATCTCCAAAAACAGGCTGCATATAATGATCTTAGTCAGGATTTGGGGCAAGGCGTGAGCTGCTAACAACTGTCCCGCCATCTTCGCACCCGCTCCCAAGCCCCCCCGAGCTTTTTCCCCTATCCACCTCCCATCTGCTATTGCTCACCCCTCCCACATACCTGCCAGTTTCATGGTGCCACTCAGAGCCCCTCTTCCATTTCCGTAGTGGCCATGTTGTGTGAGTATTTGTTACATTGCTATCAGCCACCACCCACTGCTTTTTAGGCCTTGGGTGCTAATAGCAATAATCACCAGTCCCAAGAGCTTCCAAGGCAGTAATGGCACTGGGGCCCAGCGTTAAGGCCCTGGCATTGCAGCATGTACATTTTTCACCCATTAATCTGCCAAACTGATAATGAAAGCTGGAGAGTCATGTGTGCCTTTCTGGACACACATATTTTCTAACCTGCAGAAGATGTATGTGACAAAAACAAGCAAGGTATGAAGATGCCATGGCATACAAAAATCAGAAGACCAAACTTCAACAGACGGCCGTTCACTTCCATTGTGTGTTTTATATTTCCTCATGGTTACTGATAAATACGGAGGATATCAGTCCCTTTTAATATTCCATCCTGACGATGGAGTGGAAATTCATTGTTTTGCTAGAGCAGTGCAACATGCACTGTCAACCCAATGTGATTGAAATGGCATTTGATAATATCAGTTCTTCCCTCTAAAGTATTTGCCGCTGGAAGCCACATAATGTGCCTGTTCCTGACATGCATTCGGGTTCCACTGCGACTAGAAAAATCTCATCCATAAATGCTATTTCAAAGTGATTGCTGGACCCTTCAGCAGGTTGTGATTATTTAAGCATATATTGTCTCAGTCTTGTGATTGTATAAATATTTTTTAAAAATAACTCTTTGCAGACCATTTACTCATGTGTTAAAGGTGCAAACAAGCAGTCTTTGCCACCTGTTTGTACTGAACGCCTGATCATGGAGTCCTGTGGTATTTTGGGAGTACTGCATATTATAAATACTGCATGAGTTAGTTGCGCCGAAAAAAGGGATTTGGGCATCATTCTTCCCGCAAATCCTCATTTGTTAAACAAGGATTTGCGGGCAGAATGGCGCACAAATCCCGTTTTTTTCGGCGCAAATAATCCAGGAACCAGGGCCTGTGTAATTTACTGTGTGTAGATCTGATGGTCTCTGCGTGATTATTCCCTTACTGGTCAACATGCATAAATTGACATTTCTATATGCTGCATCGTAAAATACAGTATGTACTTTTCTGCATGCAGCCATCAGCACTCCTCATGCAGTAATGAACAAACATGTTTACTGCATGAAAAAATACCACAACTGTGTATAAGAGAAACAGGAAGTGGTGCAACCGCCTCTTCCAAAAACACAATGCATTCAAAATTGGACTAGTGCAGTAACCAGTCCGCACGTAGATCCATTTGGGGCGATAACACACAAGATTGACACTTAGTAAGCATTTATAAACAAAAGTTGAGGCACTTGTGGAGGAGGTGGCAAAGAAAGATCACAGATATTTGGCAACCTTCTGAGCCTGAACCCCATTGACGCCGCACTTGCATCTGAAAAGCCGCTTGGGGCAAAGTCGTTGCCGTGCCATCTTCAACCACCTCAGTACCAACGAGGAATGTAAGAACCAGTGGAATTACCTCAAATGGCATGTCTTGCCTCTTATAGCCCCGCATCACCAGACCATGGTGGGCAGCGGACCGTGGCCCGCAGCAAAAAAGCAAACACACACTGAACTGGGCATGTTATTGTGCATGCAGAGTTTAGTACGAAAATTTATCTTTTTTTTTTTGCTTGCTTTTTTGCAGGGTGGCCGATGGGGGGGGCAGCATTTATATAAGGGTGGCCATGGCCCCCCCTGGCCACCCCTTGGTGGCGCCCCTGGAACCAATGCATTACCCAATGTTGTGGAATGCAAATTTAAGGAGAAGTAAATGGTAAGGTAGCTCAGCCAGTTAACTGCGCATTGCTGGGATCTGCGTGTGTTCTGAAGGTCACAGGTTTGAATACTAGCAAGCTCTACTCAACCTTTCACCCATTTAAGGTCTGCAAATGAGTATTCATTTTTGTTGACAGATGACAAAGATTTTACAAGTGTTAGCATCAATTAATGCAAGCATAGTCATACAATAATATTATAGTCTTAAACAAATGTGTTGTTTTACGGTATCCTGTCATTGTTTCAAAAAAATAGTTTAGAATGCAAAAGTTTCGAAAAACAATGCATCGAAAAAATGAATTTTTTTTGCAGGTAAAGTTTTTTTAAACTAAAATGGGTGTTAAGTGATAAGAAAACAGGGGTTGCATTTTTATTGCCCCCCATTAAAAATAAAAATGCATTTTTTTGACACATTCTTTGTCGAAACGTTTGCATTCAAAACATTTGTAGTAGAAACTATCACTATAAACCTTGTTTTACATCCAGATGCTGCAATGAAATGGCTACCAACAAGGTGATCAGAGATGCCCTTAGAATCCTTGATGATGCCCACACTTGGCCCATGGTTCTCTTTGACCTCTTAGCAGCATTTGACGCAGTAGACCAGCAGACACTCACTGACAGTCTACATAGCTGCATGGGGATCAGAGAGATCATCTTCAAGAAATTTAACGCAAAGCTTGTTGATCGCCACCAATTTGTACAAATGGTCTCTTCCAGATCACCAACTCTACCCATCACCCTGGTGTCCCACAAGGATCCATTTTCTCCCCAATGATATTCAGTTTTTACATGGAGCCACTTGGGAGACTCCAAACTCCACACAACACCTACATCCACCAATATGCACATGACATGCAGCTCTACCACAAGATATCCTCTCATTGATCCAGACATGGATGGTCAGTGCTTACCTGAAGCTAACCCCTCCAAGACTGAATACCTACACCTGACCAACAACACTGAACACCCTCACATCAAGACCTTGCTCTCTGCTATGGACCTCAAGGGCTTCACACCCTAGCTAGCCACCTGCGTCAAGTCCTTTGTGTTTGACATTGAAATAGATGTCTCCTTCAAACAGCTCATAACTGGAAAGACACAAACAGCTTGGTAACAACTTTCTATCCTGCTGACAATCAAGGCCTTCATCACAGAAAACAACTTCAGATAGGCTGTCCAAGCCCTGGCTCTCTCCCACTTGGATGCTGGCAATGCTCAATTAGAAGACATTGCAGCTACTACCATAGCACCCCTGAGATATGTCCTGCATTCTGCAGTATGACTCATCAAAGGACGTTAAAACTGCACTGGCTCCCGCATCAAGCTCGTATCATCATCACATTCTGCTGCATCATATATAAGGTAGTCACCCTAAGTCCCCATGCTACCTCATTGAGAAGCTCAGCATCTCCTGAGCCCTACAAACCACCAGACATAAGGACATGTACAGACAGACTTTAACTCCATGGTGCAGCAAAAAAAGAACCAGAAGATAGGCCTTCTCTGTCTACTCCTCAAGACTCTGAAACATCTGCCCCGTCAACATCAGGCTCACCCCCTCGCTTCTTCAGATGAGGAAGGAGCTCAAGATCCTCCTCCTTTTCAAGAAATGTTTCATCCATGCAACCTAGATCTGCACACCCTCCACTCTCCACCCTACCTGAGATTTGTGATCTTATTCCCACTGTTTCCTCCTCTGGTTTCCTGGAGATCCCTTTGCTGAAAATGTGCCCACCTTCCCCCTCTCCTGTTGTTAGCATCCCTCTTGGGGAGGAATTGATGCAGTAACACTGGGTGAGATTGCACAACACTTATCTACTTGGTATTGGGTAACCCACCTTGAGGCACAGGTCTGTACTACACAAGTTGGTAGTGTGAGTGAGCAGCCAGGCCTATCATGGGTAGATTTGAGCTGTAGCAATGGAATTCGTAAATACAACCAACCAGGTAACACTTACACTCAAGGTTTCTATTATAAATATTTATTTATTTATGTATTTACATCAATTTTTAAATACACATTCTTTAAGAAAGGCAATTCATGTAACAATGTAAATATACTTTAAAATACTTTTCAGTATCAGAACAAGTTAGTGGGTAATCTTTGGATCTGCTTCTTACACAATTCCTACACCCTGATGTGACTGCAGTCACAAGGACAGTAATTGCAAATATAAATCACACTAGTTATAATTTGCAGATTCTGAGGTTGTAGAAAGGAAAGTTTTAAGGAAGGAAAATAGTTAAACAGGTTCTCAATATATGTGAGGAGACTTAAATCCTCCAATGAAATCTAGACAAGCCTTTCCCAGCAATAACAGTCTAAAACAAGTTACCACATATGCTGGATAGCAATGTCAAAATCGATGGGTTAGAGAGACTGCAGGGAGCCAGGACAGCCAATGTACATTTGAAACAGTCTATGGAGCTGAGGCACTCCTTAGAAACAAAGTTGTGCACAAAGTTAGAGAGTTTGTTAAAATAAAATCACTTGTGGATTCTCAAGCTGTCAGCCTGTGAAAGGAGTGTTGGAATCAACTCTAAAGGAAAGCCATTGCAATTCGAAACTGAGAATAACACAGCTAAAAAGGACACTGAGGTAAGTACCCCAAGTCTAAATAGTACCTGTGGTTTGAAGAAGAGTGGTCTAGTTGGATTCTGTTATGTTACAGCGGTGCACATCCCGCATTCCTGAGACTTAGTTGTGGGGACAAGAGGGAGGATATTTGGAGGGCTCCTGCAACAGTAGTTTGGAGGTCTTCAGCAGCTACAGGCTCTTTTCGGTTCAGCGCGACTTTGCGGTTTCAGTGCTTAGTAAACAGCACCATCAGATCTCGGATACCGGTTGGACTTCCTTGACTTCTTGGGTCCTGCACTTGTGTGAAGGGGCTCGAGCTCTGGTCCTCCTGCTTCTCGAGGGTCCTTAGGAATCTCCTGGAGATTCTGGCTGGATTTCAGATGTTGCACTCTCGACCCCTGGCACTGGGTTCTTGCAGCAGTGAAGAAGTACAGCCATCAGGGAAGATGGTCCATTGGAGTTTGTCTTGGGGTTAGTTGGTCCCACTAAACCCAAGAAAAGAAGTCGTCCCTTCCGGAGCTTCTCTGTCGAATTGAAAAAGGAGTTTCAGCACAGCAGCAGGGCTTTCCGGGGCAATTCAAAGGTCCAGGAGGATGCAGCAAGTTTTGTTCACATTTTCTTCATCAGGTATTTCTCCCAGTGGTCGACTCTGCCTCTAGTCCCAACACCCTCACCTTTTAAGCAGGTTTCTCCCATTCATGCACAGCCTAGGCTGCCAATCACACAGCAGGGTGGCTGTCCTAAAAGTACAGTGAGCCAATCAGGACTCGTTGCATTCAGGTACTCCTAGAGAGAAAGGGCAGGGGAATTTCGGGAACCTCCGTCACATCCTGATTTTCCTGACACATTGGAGCAAGAGGCGGGCTTCAGGCCTGCCAAAGAAAAAAACGAACAAAGGGCCCAAACCTGGCTCCACACACAGATTAAATCCCAAGAAAAACCACACAAATAGAAAATGGCAAAAAAAGAAGACCAGGCCATTTTGACAAAATGGTCACCCATAGGTGCTGTACTTCAGCTGAGGATTCAGCCTGCTGTAAAAAAAACACAATTGTAGGAAAATTAAACCACTGCCACCAGCCATTTAAAGTAGTGAGGGTAACATAAAAATATTAGATGATAATGTAGAATAAGGGGCTACTAGGTGACCCCCACCTACAAAGAGAAAAGGTAAGTAAAGTCAATTTCACTTTACTCTTCTTGGGAATGGTAGTTCACACAAGAAAAGGTATTTAAACCTTATGAGAAATCTAAATAATTTCTCTGTGACATTGCACTGAAGGTACTGTGTGTCACCCTACAAATAGTAGATGCCTATGGAGTTTTTCAGACTCCAAAAACAATAAAAACACATAATCTAAATCAGGTCAAAGCACAATAGAGTGAGAAAAAAGTCTCACTCACTCCAGGGATAAAATTAAAAATTCTAACGTCCTGTAAAAGAGCTGGGGGTCTCTAAGGTGGGAGGAATTAAGCACTAAAATGAACATTCTCCCTAACAGTCCCTCTGTCTTGTTTCTCTCATCCCCTCACCATGTTCTTCTCACTATGATTGTAAAGTGCTCTGTCTGCACTCTAATAATAATGATAATAATAATAATAATAATAATAATAATAATAATAATAATACTAATAATAATGTTGTTTTTAAAAAAAGTGTTTCCTTGCTTCATTGAGATATGTGTAAATCCTATTTTATACTGCCATTTCTGTCCCCTTTGCTTGCCATTGAAATGATCCTTCTGGCTTTGCCTAACGTTTTGTCCCACCCATTATACTGCCAAGTGTGAATCTGCTCCTTTCAACTTGTTCCCTAGGATATGAGACCCCAGTCTGATTTTGCTTCCTGCGCATTGACCCTAGGATTGCCTAATTGTCTCACCCACTGTATTGTATTCCATATCTGATTGTAATCCTATGTGTGTTCCAACATGATCTTATCACTAGGTTTGTCTCTTAGTTCTGCCTTTTTCTGCCTATTGTACCTTACTATGTGCGTGCTCCCCAACATGATCTTGCTCCTGGGCTATGTATCATTGTGATCCTGCCATTAGGTTTTCCCTCTTTGGACCCTTTACCTGTGGCACTATTGTGCCTAAAACACTTGAATGTGCCTTGCTATACAGGCCATACTATGTTGGGCTATGCCTCCTTACATCGAGCAGCAAAGACCAGACAGTCCCAATCCTTCATTAATTTTACTAACCAATACAATACATTGCTGTGTGTTCATGGCACACACCGAGAGACAGAATACAACCCCTTTCTTTTTCCACTTTCCTGATTGTCATTCTCCCTTTTCGCAGTGTACTCTTACTCTTCACTTTGCTCCTCTTGGCAGTGAGGTAGGCCAGTTTTGGAATTATGATTCTGGATATGGTTTTTGGCTTACTAAATGCAAGAACAAAACAAATTGAACTATGCTGCAAAAGTCCACTTGAGCACATCTGTCACACAACCACACACTACTTCTTGGAGTTTATCACTCGAAGGTCCCTCCATGAAAAATGCCCTATCTTGTACAGATGCAATGCAAGTGCCACGCCTAATTCCTCAAACCCATTTGCATAAACATGCATCCAACAGGCCACAAGCATTACCTTTGCCATAAGCATTGCACGTCTTTATCCAAAACAATCTGTTAGTCTAACCGTTCACCCACTTTACCCCTTCTTTGCCCTCGTTCACACTTTTCCTTTCCTCCACCATCCATGGTCTGGATACCCCTAGCATGGGCACAATAAGCCCACACACGTACAATCTTCTGTACTGTGATACTAATACGTGTATGGGAGGAGCGGTCAAAGAGATCCCCCTCCTCCCCTGCAGTCCCCTCCTTGTGATGTCCATGACTCATCAGGGGCCCCCCTGCCACCAGAGCCCAGGTGGTGGGTAGACCACTGGCTGACACATCGACTAAACATACTGTATTAGGCTAGGCCCAGGAAACCATTTTGAAAACCAGAACACCATCTTAAGACATGACTCCTTGTGCGCTGCAGCACGGCCCCCACCTTTAGAGAGTCCTCGTCTACCCTGTTGCCTCCGCTCCCTGGCAGATTCGCTGAAAGCCCGTTCTCACAACCAGTCGGACATGAGCTAGTGTTAGAGCAAACACTGTATCTTTCACCTTTCCGCAGTGCATCATTATCCTCAGCGTGACCCGGGCAGCGGGGCTGGCTTGGAAAATAACTGTAAATCATCCTCGATGAAACAAAAGCCTTAACCCCACACCAAGAAACTGCTCAATACATATATAAATATATACATATATTGCATTCCAATGATATCCCTCGTGCACGACTTAGCCATTTTACATTATGCGAATCCCTTCGTTTTACAATTTGCATCTTGCGAGAAGATGGGCATGTCCAAGGCCACCTCTCCTCCCTTCCCATTGAAGCCTGCCAGAGAAAGCAAGGCCCGAGCGACACCGCCTCACCTCCCCCAATTCGGCTGGAGCCGTTTCAGGCATTCATGATTCCCCTGCAGCTCACATGGCCACAAACAGCCACCTGAATTATTTACAGCCCAGCAGCAAAATCCGGCCATAACCAGAGGCCAGAGGTGCCCCCTCATAGGTCCCACGACCCATCAGTTCACCCCAGATTAATGACGCTTGTAAAAGAAGATACTTAATATTGCACCAACATTGTATAAAAGCATCCATCATGACTTCTAACGAGACCCAAAGCCCGGACAGCTTACCCCATGCCCTGCGACCCCGACCCCGTGGCCTATGATACCTAGTCAACAGGATAAGAGCAACCCTGTATTGATGTCTCGCCAAAGTACCCCACCTAATGCACATTCCTCCTGTGTTATATTAACCTGTAGAATAACCTATTGTAGGATTTACAGGAGAACTGACATCACAGCTTTGAATGAATGGGGTGTGCCTGGCCCTCAGGGCAGAAAGCCAAGAAAGACGTTCATCAATAACACTGTCCACGCCTGACCGGACAACGCCTCCCGGATGAGCCCAGCTGACCTGCCCACCCCACGTTGGCACCCGGCGGTGTCCACCAACCACGGAGAGACGCATCACTGCTGCACATATAGTTAGTCGACGCCACCCAATCCCCATGTACATGTGCCCCCTATAGTGTGTAGGTGCCTATGACACTTTTTGTAAATAAAAACCCCTTTCTTTGCTATTGTCAGACAGAGCACTCTCGGAGTTTGCAGAGTTCTTTGCATGCCCTATTTTGACTTAGATAAAGCCTCCCTTAAACTCACCCGCACTTGGTCCTAGCCTTATTCCCAATCGTGGGAGAGTCCATTCTTGCCTCTCATTGCGGGGAGGGTCGTGCTATCTGGGGACACTCGCCTTCAGTGGTGACCCCGATTGCGTGATTACATCTCCTGGTACGTCCTTTCCGTCCCCTCTGGCACGAAAATCTCTGGTCGAAAGGGGAGACGCACGGTACATCTGCTCCGGAAAGCTACCCGCCTACGGCGACTGGTACGCTCAAAAGTGCGCACTCAGTAGAGAAAGGGTACGGGATCCCATTTCAAAAAATCCCCTTTGAGTACCGCTCGCCGGAGCTGGGGCTGGACGTTGAGCATGAGGCAGCGCCGCCTAGACGAACCCAGTTCGGAGACGCTCGGTTCAAGACGGGCACGTGAGTATTAAGTGCGAGAGAGGTCTTTTAAAAGGAGGACATAGTGGGGATCACTAGAATCAATACTATCCTTTCTTTCCTTTTTCTTTGCACATGGCCATTAGGTTCAGAAGGTGAAAAGAGATAAAGAGACGGGAACCTAGCTCTGCAAGAGGGTAGAAGGCGGCACCGCATAGTGCTATCTTGACTAGTACTGGGAATATATGAACAAGTGGAGAATAAGATAAAGGTGTCTGGTAGAAAAAGCAAAACAAAAGATACAAATGAATGAGTCCAAGGATGCTAGGCTCAGAACAACACCTCCACATGTATTATCAAACTCTGCATTGCTAAGGAAGGAATCACTCTTCAATAGTATGTTGTAGAGATAAATCTCATTTTCTTATATTAAAGTTGTGTGCAAAAAGACATAAATCCAACATTTAGAGAAATTAAGACATCAAAATGGTTTGCTAAAACAGAACAATCAGACAAAAAATATATTTACAACACACAGTGCCAAAAAAACATTTTTTGGGACAATCTCCAAATTGTGTGTGTGTAACAAACCCGACTCCTATTAGGATTTTGTTTTCCTAGTTAACCCTCCTGGGTAGAATAGGTTCCACACCAGGAGCCCAATTTTTTGATGGTAGAAAAAGGAGACATGGTGAATATGTTAGTAAATGTTTTTCTTTGATTCTTTCTTTGTCTATAAATGAAAATAGGTGAAGTGCTTAGTAAAGACAAAAAGAGATGTGCATGAAAAAGGGGGACCTCATAACAAGTAAAGAAAGTTTAGGGGAAACAAGGGAGGGGGGAAAGAGATTAAAGGTTAACCTTCCAACAGGGTACCGACTATCATTGTATATGCATTATATGTGTTGACACTAAGCCATGTTATGATGATTTTAGTGGATTGTAAAATGTGCATGATTATGGTGTGGTCATGGTAAGTGTGTCCAGGACACATTATAAGGTGGTAAGCTCAATGAATTAAGTTGTTTGTTTTGGATATTTGTGCTGGAAATAGTGGTAGTGTGCAGAAGGTGGTTTGCTCTTGTATGTGCCCCTTAAGCAATTTCTAGTATAAAGTACACAACCGCACACCCCCTTACTGCCATGGTGTCAGAAAAGCATAGAATTTTAGAGATACATATCTATACATATATTGTTAAAGAAGCCAACCACATACAATGGGGACAGAGACACCCCTGGCTCATATATGTAAGAGTTTACCTGGATACGCTGAACGCATTAGAAAGTACCACGATCAGTGGGTCACAGAGTTAAAGGGAGAAGGTCTTCCCCAAATATGGCCCGAAGGAGGATCTTTTGATACAAATGTTCTAGACATGGTGGCTACATGCATTTTCATGAAATATAAGGGGAAACAGTTCCACAATAGGAGGGAGATATTAGATCTCTGGCGATTGTTTGAAGAGGTGCCTCCCATCAAAAAGATAGAGCCGACTACTAATTTGCCACCTACCACAGACAACCCGTTACTGATACCCAAAAGCGATAAAGAACTGACTGAGGAAGAAAAACCAGGTGAAGTGAAACGGTTGTACCCTATACTTAATAAACCGGTGCCCGCAGAAGGGTATAGTGACCCCACATATGTGCCCCCAACTCAAGCTACAACAACACATGGCCCGACTGCACCCCCGCCATTCAAGGGTCATAGGCAGCGTGGACAGATATGTGCACCCACAGTAGATATAGAGAAGTTAACAGAGGATTTAGATTCAAGGCTCTCATTAGCAAGAGATTAATTATCTCAAATTAAAAATATCTGCGAGCAAAGTGGGACGAACGCTGCCTGACTAGAGCAAACACCAAGGGCACAAAACAATGACAGGACTATTGAGGAGGGGTGGAAGAAGGGGGAAATATTGTTCAGAATACAAGAAGAGCCCACGCGAATAATAGAAATAGATGGGGTAAGTGACCATGCAGATGACAAGCTTTTGGTTACAGGGGGAAGAGAGGACTTGTGGTGTGATGTGGAGGACGATGAAGAAGAAGGTGGGAGATTAAGTGTGGCAATTGGAGGAGAGAGTGGGAGAATGGATAGTGCACATCTGGGGAGAATAATGGATGAGGAATGGACTGGGCGACTAAGAAACAGGCTAGGGAGAATGGCCCCACTAGGAAGGAAGGGAACGAAGGTGAGTACAAGCAAAGCAACAAAGGGGAAGTTACAACTCCCATTGATACACAGAGGAGGAGGGAGACCAAACTACATACCCTGGGCTCAAATGGATATGGCCAATCTGTTAAAACTATTACCACCACTGTCCAGAGGGGCAAGTAAGTGGATATATGCATTCGAGAAACACACAGCGGGGTCCCACTGGCAGTAGGGGATGTAAAAAGCCTACTAGTATCAGCGGTTGGGGACCAAGCAGATATGGTGTGGATAAAAGCCGGTTTTCCTGGAATAACATTAGATTGTGACAGTCATGATGGTGCTTCCTTTAACACAGTACGAGCACGAGTGTGGGACGCATTAAGACAAACATTTCCAGACACACCAGACTTACAGTCGGTTATGCAATGCACAATGAACGAGGGGGAGGATGCTATGGATTACATTTTCCGGGTACAGGAGATGTGGAGAGCGGAAACGGGCACGCCCTGGTACCAGTCAACATCATTATTTTATTTCATAATCAAGAGAGGATTGCCAAAAGAGGTACAAAAAGCACTTGACAAAATTGCAGGAATCGAAGCGAAGGGGTGGCCCGAAATACAGAGTATAATAGTACACCACTGCAAATGAATAAAGGAACGAGAAAAGGAAATAGCACAAAAAAGATTGGCAGATGAAGCCAAGTTAGTACAAACGAAACTGGTGAAGGTCGCTGCAGCAGTAGCGGCACTCCCACATAGTAGGGAGGGAGAAGAGGAGGAGGAGGGGCTGGTAGCAATACAGGGGAGGATGGCAACGAATTGGGCAGGAGCGGGACAAGCACAGTGGAACGGACATGAGCAGTACGGAGGTCCGCAGTGGCAGGATTGGGCCCCTCGTGGGGGACGAGGTGGGTACAGGGGTCGCAGAGGAGGGGGGCAGGGGTACGGTGGTAATGGAGGATATGGGGGGAAAGGCCCCAGAGGTGCACAAGGGAGCTGCTGGAATTGCGGGAGGTGGGGGCACTTCTCACGAGAATGTAGAAACAGACCAAACAACGCTTTTCAGGATGTGGAGCAATACGGTAACCCCCACCCAGGGAGCCCATATGGCCTCCCAATGGGAAGACAACAGAGGCCAGAGGAGCAAGGGTATGTAGACCAAAGACACGTTCAACACAGCAGAACACAGGGTCACCCACAGAATGACGAATCTATGCACTACACACCAGGAAACCCCTTTGCCACAGTTGCAAACGGGGCACCTGCCTCAGCCCCCTATAGCGGTGTGGCAGTTGTGTCAGGCAATGTTTTTAGTCAGGGGGGAGGATTGAGGCAGCCAGCATAGGACAGCCCACAGGGAACACTTGCGTGTCCCGTCCTATCTACCACCTACAATGCAGCGGAGGAACCATTAGTGGACAAGCAGTTCATATTTATGGTGGATTCAGGAGCCGAAAAGTCATGCATACGTGAGGGTCGGTTTCCGCTTTCTAACCGTAGGTTGGAGACGCAGGGGTTCTCTGGGGCTGTCATCGAAGTTCCTTACACAGAAGAGTTGGATGTGACCGTGGGGGGTAAGACAGTGAGGACGCCCCTACTGTATTACGAACATTCCCCAATAAACTTGTTCGGAAGGGACCTTCTCAGCAAGCTCAATATGACTATATCCTTCACAGAAAGAGGGATAGTTTGCTCAACCCCACAAATATGCCCACTGCGCGTAATGCTAGTGGTACATGCGCGAGCAACAGCACCAGAGATGCGTGGCATGCCGGTAGATGAAAGTGTGTTCATTGAAGGGTTGAAAACTCTAGCACGAGTAGTACCTGAGCTAAAAAGGTTAGAATGGAGGGTACCAGCAGAATTCATCTTCCGCCCAATAGTACGCACAGACATTACACCGGGGTCAGTGATATCTTTGGATTTGTACGCAGTACAGATATCAGCAAAAAGAATTGCAGCAATTGGTATGGACATAGACGGGTGTGAATGGCGCACTGTGTTGTGCATCAATGCTGACATTGCCTTACGTGATTTATCAGATGAGGATCTCTTTTCAGACTCAGAAAGTGACGGAGAAATAATAATGGAAATAGCA
Source organism: Ambystoma mexicanum (assembly GCF_040938575.1). Classification (NCBI taxonomy): domain Eukaryota; kingdom Metazoa; phylum Chordata; class Amphibia; order Caudata; family Ambystomatidae; genus Ambystoma; species Ambystoma mexicanum. The sequence continues at coordinate 712,182,983 of NC_090939.1, read as the reverse complement.
ATACCATGTGATATCTTGATACAAACGAGACAAGTGCCTGTACATTTAATGGCTGTGGTGGGAGCACCACCTTCCTTCTTTGATGATGACATGAAATTAGTACCAGGCAACTTGTGTACTACAGGTCCCCATGATGTGGGGTTGTTGCACGGAGTTACCCAGTAACAATAAAACTAAAACCAGGAGCAATCCTGTCCTGAGTCAAACAGTACCCATTGTCCCGTGAAGCTGAGGAAGGGATAAAAGAAACGATAAGTGCCTTATTGGCCCAGGGAATAATAGTACCCTCAAATTCCCCATGTAATACTTGCATTTACCCGATCAAAAAAGCAAAGGGAGGGGCATGGAGGATGATCCAGGACCTACGCCCACTAAATGACGTCATACAAAAAGAGTTTCCCCTAGTCCCGAACCCTGCATCAATACTTTTCAGTATCCCAAAGAACGCATCATATTTTACAGTAGTGGATTTGAAAAACGCATTTTTCTCCATTCCCCTGGCAGAAGAGAGCAGATACTTGACAGCATTTACATTAGGGGGGGAAAAGATATTAGCATTGCAGGTTACCACAGGGTTACTGTGAGAGCCCCAGTATATTCAATCGTATCCTCCATGAAGATTTGGGAAATTTGACTGCTGAGAATACAATCATTCAGTATGTAGATGACTTGCTCATATGCGCACAGAATGAGGAAGAGTGCAGTAAGGACCCAGTTACACTCCTAACACTGTTAGTCCACAAGGGCTACAAAGTGGATAGAGGGAAACTGCAATACTGGGGCCAGCTGATATCAAAGGATGGCAAAAAGATAATACCTGACAGAGTAGAAGCAATCACAGCAGTGAAAGAGCCAAAAAAGGTAAAAGAAATGCAAAGGTTTTTAGGAATGTGCAACTATTGCAGAGCATGAATACTAGACTACGCAGAATACACAAGACCTTTACTACAAGCACCCAAAGAGGCTCAGCGGTAGAATAAAGAAATAAAATGGTCAAAAGAGATGAGTGACTCATTTGCATCACTCAAACAACTAATTTCAAGCACTCCAGTGCTCGCCAACCCAGACTATGAGCGCACATTTTTCCTGTTTTCTCACTGCAAGGGAACACTAATGACAGCTGTTCTGACACAAAAGACATCCATGGGACACAAGCCATTGGCTTACTACAGTGGCACACTAGACACAGTTATGCAAGGACACTTTGCGTGCGAACAGTCTCACGCTGCCGCCGCGTTCGCCATTGAGAAAAGTGCCACCATAGTAATGGGATGCTCCGTTACATTTTATGTGGAACACTCCCTTTTCGCGATACTGGAAAGATCAAAAAGCACACTAATAACACAGCGAGCAACAGTGTACGAGATAATATTATCCAGCGCTAACATTCACACAGTGAAGTGTAGAACGGTAAATCCAGCGACATTCATCACAGAGCCATGTACAGTAGAAGACATGCAAAAACACGATTGTGCAACATACACAGGAGAAGAAGGTGAGGGCACGGTGGTAAGAGAAAATGCTGTGACAGAAGGAGAGGTATACTTTGTAGATGGATCCACATCAATTGACATGGATACAGGTGAAAAACATGTAGGAATGGCGGTGGTGAGACTAGAGGAAGGTGAGTATGAAGTGCTAGTACAATATCGCCTACCATCACACTTTTCCACACAAGCAGCAGAGCTTGTTGCCCTAATTGAAGCATTAAGTGCAGCCAAGGGATTCACAGTCACAATATACACAGATTCTGCATACATGACTACAACGGTACACAGTGGTCTGGCCCGGTGGGGGCGGAGAGGGTTTTGTAGGGCGGATGGGACCCCAGTACAACATGCCGAGTTGTTACAGGAATTAATTGAGGCACTTGAAGAACCTACAATGGTGGCCATCGTCAAGTGCCAAGCACATACGTCCAATACAGATATTGTATCTTTGGGAAACGCGGCAGCGGACGTGGCCGCCAAGTATGCGTCATATTTCAAAAAGGAAATTGCAGGTGAGTACATGTTGCAGCAACAAGCAAGTGAGGAATTACCAGAAGGGTACAATGCCATGCCCATATCACAAATACTAGAGTTACAGGAAGAAGCAAGTAATGAAGAAAAGGCATTGTGGGAAAAAAGGGGTTGCAGCCAGTCGGCAACAGATTTACTATGGCGCCAAAATAACACAGGAAAAGTGGTGATGCCCATTAAATTGATGGAGATAGCGTTCCAGCAATTGCACTTTCCAGCACACAATGCCAAACAACACATAGCAGCAGAAATACAAGAAGATTGGTTCGTGCCAGGGCTCCAGGAACATATATCAAGGTTAACAATGGAGTGCACAACGTGTCAAATATACAATTCTGGGATGACATTACGGACACTCAGAGGGACAATTCCAAAGCCAACAGGGCCCTTCCGGGAACTACATATTGACTACGCAGACATGGGGAAAAGGTGTAATGGGGCACGCTACATGATAGTAGTTGTATGTCCATTTTCAAGATGGGTTGAGGCTGGTCCATGTGCACGTCCAGATGCTAAGTGCGCAGCAAAGTTCCTAGTGAGGGAAATATTCCCGCGCTGGGGAATTTGCGACGTGATTCACTCAGACAATGGCACTCATTTTGTGAATGGACTGTTCAAGGAAGTAACTGCATTATTGGGGATCAAACACAAGCTTTGCTCGATTTATCACCCTCAAAGCAACAGTGTTGTGGAGAAGATCAACGGCCTATTAAAAGGAAGATTGTGCAAACTATGCTTCTCACTCAAAAAGAACGGGGTGTATTGCTTACCCCTAGCACTATTCGAGTTGAGAAACCAGCCAAGTAAGGACCACCACTTGTCCCCTCACGAGATTGTGACGGGAAGACGAATGCACACAGCACATTCCCCACTGCGTAGACACTCAGATGCACACAGAAGCACCACGATATTAGGAGATTAATTCACTGATTATCTGAAAAAACTGACTAGAGCAGCACGTGCAATCTCAAGACAATTGTCACCGCCATTTACAAGAGAAGAGGGAAACCAAACTGTGTCATTTGTGGAACAGGGCCCCCAAGGACAATTAATGCCAGGGGATTTTATTTATGTTAAAAGCTTTGTGCGCAGATGGAGTGCCCCAAGATTCCATGGCCCATACGAGGTAGTTTTTTGTACTCCCACAGCAGTCAAGGTTAAAGGGCTGAGGTACTGGATACATTTAACAGACGTACGAAGGGCATACAATAATGTTCAAGAGGAAGTGGATGAGGAGGCGCAGACAACAGCAAACGATAACAATTGAAACAATGAACGAAAAAAGTGCAACTAAAAAGAAATGTATCAGGTATATTAATATGCTAACAAAAAATTTGACTTACAGGTACGAGAAAGAAATAAATGAATAACATTAATGGTTGAAATAAAAAATGGAAAAAAGTGATCAAATATGAATAAGAATATGTTTCTCTCTCTCTCTCTCTCTCTCTCTCTCTCTCTCTCTCTCTCTCTCCCTCTCTCTCTCTCGTTCCCTCTGCACCCATCCCCTCCCTCTCCCTCTATCTCACATTATAATTGTATAGTGGCTACTGTACAAAATTAAAATGTTTACATGTATATACTTAATGCACTTTTATGTTTCAAATAGGAACAACCATGGCAACAAACGGGCAGCCCGCAACGGAGAGCAATAGCATAACGAGATATAGAAATGCTATAGTAGAAAGTTGCAGATATTCATTTGAATGTGGATTGATTGTGTGTATCGTATTATGTTTTGTGATACTGTTTGGTATAAGCACATATTGGTTCATAGCATTAATCTCTGTCGAGATGAATGAGGGGCGAGGGGGGAACAGAAGTAATATTGCAATTGAAAATACAACAACTGAAAATGCAAAAGAAGGTGATTTTTTGGTTTGGAACGGATACCAGCTTGTGTGGGGGTATAACACGAAACCGGCCAAAACAACCAGCCATTCCAAGGAAAGCAGTGCTGAAATAAATGCAAGCATAAGTCCCCTGCCAAATGTCTCTAACTACAATGCCCTCAGTCTAAATTACCGCAACCCTTCTGTCATATCGTGGCTTTATAGTACCCCCACTACCCCGCCCACACAAGTAACCACCCCTACAGCAGCCAGTACCTTACATCATAGAATAACTGAAGAGAATAAAAAGATGGCAGAAAAGTTTTCATCTCTGTATGATGAATGGACAGAAGGGGATGAAGGAAAAGGGGGGTATAGAGCACACATCGCCCATGAAGCTGCGAGATATCTGATAAGGAATAGGAGGAAAAGGGAGGTGGGAAGTAGGAAGTATGACGAGCATTATGGCCTGGGCTTAGATTAGATGGAAGACCCAAGAAACCCTCACCAGACTAATAAATGGTATGCAGACATGAGCGCGACTGCTAAACAAACAACAAATGAAAGCTGCTATGTCTGCTCTCTTGTCCCCCATGCCTCAGGAACACCCAGGGTGTTGCTACCAAAAGAATTGCCTCTGATAAATGCCCAATGTCTCCTTCATCTTACGCTGTGCAGAATTAAGAACACCTTTCAGGCACACAAAATAACTTTTAGCATGCTGCAGAACGAGAAAACATGCTACCCAAAAGTGGAAGGAGTAATATGCCTGAAAGAACCATTTTTTGTAATAAAAGGGACATTATTCACAGACAACCGATGGAAAGACGAAGAAGTTACATGCAAAGCAGAGGCGCTGCGGGGAGTGTCACTGGAAAAAATGCAGTGGATCGAAAGAACATATACACCCATCTGGAAAGAGCACATCTCAAAGTTAACGTGGGTGGCTCCCATTGAAAAACCATTCAAACTGCAGAAAGAAATAATATATGAATTATGCTTCCAGGGGGAAGAAAAGACCGCAATGGGGGTAAACAAAGACTGCAACAGGACTCTCACCATCCCAGACATGAGGAAGGGGACAGCAGCACTCATGGACACCTACTACGTTGGTGACCGCCAGGCATACATGCCTCTCCCGCAATCATGGAGCGGCAGTTGCTCATTGGCCACACTACATTCAGCGCTAATGGTGATACCAGAGAGCCACATCAGCGGAGGCAGGAAGGGCCAAGAAGGGCCCCGTGAAAATAAGGCCCAACCGACAGAAGAACCGCAGATGTATGTTTTGTCCTCTGGCAACAAGGAGGAAATGCTGTCACGAAACAGACAATCATCTAACTACATATCCAAGGCATCTTCAGAGCTATTGGCACAGATCCCAGACAGATATCGATTGTTAGCTCTGCAGAGACCTTCTTCGCATCACTCATTCCAAGCATCCAAGCACGGGCAAATGCTAAATGGCTCCAAATAACACGCTGGGAGCTGATCCAGTTGGCAAACGATACAGAGGAAGGTTTCAACGTGATCAAGGTAGAATTGAGAGCCCTGCGGCTAATGACAATGCAAAATAGGTATGTCCTGGACCTATTAACAGCAATGGACGGAGGTGTTTGCCGAAAAATTGGAAGTGCATGCTGCACTTTCGTACCTTCTGAAGACGCTGATAATGGTACATTGTCCCACGTGATCGCAGCAGTGCACAATCTAGGAGAAAGAATGAAAACGGAAGGCGGGACAGAAGCAAGCACGTGGTTCGATAACCACTTCTCCTGGGTCCCAACATGACTGTGATTGACTGTTAAACTACTAATGTCAACAGTAGTGTTTTTACTTCTAATTTTTTGTGTGTGCCAGATGGGCCTCCGATGCTTTGCAGGTGCTTTACCAAATGGTACATTGATGATGGTGACAATGGGCAATGCTCGAGGCACAACAGTACAAGCTATGCAGGAAGCTCAAGTGCAAACAGGTGAAGAGCCGGGGCCTAAATACCAGATAGTGCCGGTATACCGCAATGGGGATATAGTAGATAGATTATGGCACACAACAATCAGAGAGCCCCCGGAACTGGAATGGTATGAGGAGGTGTGGGTAGACTTGGAGGGAACTAGGGATTGTATATATCTAACTTGTACCCCAGACGAATATGCTAGAAGGGGGAAAGCCTGAGGGGGGTGTGCAGAGCTTGGATGCCAATAAAGGGCACCCCGGCGTGGGATGAGGCTGTGGCTGATGAAAAAGAATGTGAGCGGTTGGGGGAGTTACGGTATTCGTTACTTAAGTAACGAAAGGGGGGAAATGTATGGGAAGACAGGTCAAAGAGACCCCCCCTCCCCTGCAGTCCCCTCCTTGTGATGTCCATGACTCATCAGGGGCCCCCCTGCCACCAGGGCCCAGGTGGTGGGTGGACCACTGGCCGACACATCGACTAAACATACTGTATTAGGCTAGGCCCAGGAAACCATTTTGAAAACCAGAACGCCATCTTAAGACATGACTCCTTGTGCGCTGCAGCATGGCCCCCACCTTCAGAGAGTCCTCATCTACCCTGTTGCCTCCGCTCCCTGGCAGATCCGCTGAAAGCCCGTTCCCACGACCAGTCGGACATGAGCTAGTGTTAGAGCAAACAATGTATCTTTCACCTTCCGCAGTGCATCATTATCCTCAGCGTGACCCGGGCAGCGGGGCTGGCTTGGAAAAAAACTGTAAATCGTCCTCGATGAAACAAAAGCCTTAACCCGACACCAACAAACTGCTCAATACATATATACATATATACATATATACATATATTGCATTCCAATGATATCCCTCGTGCACGACTTCCGTGTTCAAAATCTACAAACCCTGTACGAACCGAAGACTGTGTCATTGTGCGACCACATGGCCACAATACTCAAACCCCCTCAGTATGCGCACACACTCAGGGCCCCTAGCCTCCTACTATGTGCTTCTCTAGGGGTAATGTAAAGTGAGTGATCCCAAATGCTTATGCCATGACTACCCTGATCCTGCTAGAGTGCAAAGGAACACAAGCGCGACAGTATTGTGAGCTCATGTAAATAAGATACATAGAATGCCATCAGGTGCAAATGTACAGGTTTAATGTGTATTACTGCTGTCAACCGTATTGGTCTGTTGCTTCTGCCTGCTCCACCAACCCTAATGCTACCTCACGTATCGTGTTTACAGTGTGATACTAAAACTGCCAATATTGCAAATACTTACCCTATAGTCACTAATGGAGCTGTAGATATAGTTAACGAATTCTGAAATGAATATGTACTGATGTAAATACTATAGATGTGTAACCCCTTAGCCATTTTACATTATGCGAATCCCTTCGTTTTACAATTTGCAACTTGCGAGAAGACTATCATTGTGGGCATGTCCAAGGCCACCTCTCCTCCCTTCCCATTGAAGCCTGCCAGAGAAAGCAAGGCCCGAGCGACACCGCCTCACCTCCCCCAATTCGGCTGGAGCCGTTTCAGGCATTCATGATTCCCCCGCAGCTCACATGGCCACGAACAGCCACCTGAATTATTTACAGCCCAGCAGCAAAATCCGGCCATAACCAGAGGCTAGAGGTGCCCCCTCATAGGTCCCACGACCCATCAGTTTACCCCAGATTAATGACGCTTGTAAAAGAAGATACTTAATACTGCACCAACATTGTGTAAAAGCATCCATCGTGACTTCTAACAAGACCCAAAGCCCGGACAGCTTACCCCATGCCCTGAGACCCGACCCCGTGGCCTATGATACCTAGTCAACAGGATAACAGCAACCCTGTATTGATGTCTCGCCAAAGTACCCCACCTAATGCGCATTCCTCCTGTGTTATATTAACCTGTAGAATAACCTATTGTAGGATTTACAGGACAACTGACATCGCAGCTTTGAATGAATGGGGTGTGCCTGTCCCTTAGGGCAGAAAGCCAAGAAAGACGTCCATCAATGACACTGTCCACGCCTGACCGGACAACGCCTCCCAGATGAGCCCAGCTGACCTGCCCACCCCACGTTGGCACCCGGCGGTGTCCACCAACCACGGAGAGATGCATCACGGCTGCACATATAGTTAGTCGACGCCACCCAATCCCCATGTACATGTGCCCCCTATAGTGTGTAGGTGCCTATGACACTTTTTGTAAATAAAAACGCCTGTCTTTGCTATTGTCAGACAGAGCGCACTCACAGTTTGCAGAGTTCTTTGCATGCCCTATTTTGACTTAGATAAAGCCTCCCTTAAGCTCACCCGCACTTGGTCCTAGCCTTATTCCCATTCGTGGGAGAGTCCATTCTTGCCTCTCATTGCGGGGAGGGTCGTGCTATCTGGGGACGCTTGCCTTCATAAGGGGGTCATTTTGTGCAATATAAAACCTTCCTTGCATGCTAGACTGGTGGAATCTTGGGCTCTGCTTCATGGAACCCAAGTATCCCGTTATGTACACAAACTCCATTGCCTAATTGCACTCTTCCATCACCTGCCCATTGGTTATACCTGACATCGAAAACAGACTAACTTTGGACGCATCATAACAATGGTAATTTCTTATGGCATCAGCCATGGTCTTGCAATGGTGTGGCATTAATACATATATCTGCTTCCTTGGAGTGTGCTGCAGGACATTCTGCAGTTCCCCAAGTCCCTTCTCAACCTCACACCGTATATCTCTGAGCTCATTTCCCAGGGCCAGGCTGGTTGCAGCAACATCCCTGGAGGTTGCAGCAGCGTGCTCGGAGAAACCCTGCAATCCATTACCTAGGGTCGTCCCAATGAACGTGAGCTGTGTCCTGTAGAACATTTGCTGCTGGTATATCACCATCTCCCAGTCAGAATGTGCTCGCGCGTGTGTGTGGTGTGTGTGGTGTGTGTGTGTGTGTGTTTTGAAATAGGTTGATTGTGTGTGCCCACCTGGACACACTTTTGTTGTGTCTGAGTCACAGGTGATGGTGTACATGGAGGTAGACTGTCATCAACTTCCTGGACAGGCTATGACACCCCCCAGTCAAGATGATTTGCTTTTCGGCTGGCACTATGAACATGTTCGGTGGGATATACTCATAATCATTCACATTGATGTTGTCCCGTGGAGTGGCATCTGAGAGATAGTGGGGCGCGTTATTGGTATGTGTATGTTTGTGTATGGCCATGTCATGATCTGCTACCTATTACAACATGTTCATATTCCTAAGTGATCATCCTGTACCCATTTGCTATCATGCCCCTTTGCTTTTGAAACTCATTTGCCCTTGGATGCATCGACATAGACCATTTAGCAGCATGGGCAGACTCGTGCACTCTGTCTACAGGGCACTTTATTGTTGTAGTCGTGGGGGTAAAGACATTAATACGTGCCAAGCAGCAATCACAACATCACTGTTGTATACAATTGGTCTAATATGTGCCCTTTGAGGGTGCAGGTCGCCACTTACAGGCAGCACGTGCACACTCCCACAGTATGTGCGTGCAGGATCTGTTGCATGCACACTCTAGAACCCAATCTTACAGTGCCCTTTCTTTCACACATCATATCTGTCCAATGTATGTAAAAGGTACAATGGACTCTTGTGAACTTTCAGGTGGGTCTTCAGCAGCTTTGTTTGCTGTCCTGATGCTGACACTGGCATCAGTGTTGATCATCCCTGAACCTGCCTCCTCCACTGGTGGTTGCTCTCTGTAGCTGTCCCCCGCCCGCCCTGCTCTACTGGAATGGGCCTGTTGGTCAGCCCGCTTCTCCTGCACGCGCCCTTTCACATTCCTCCAGCACTTCTTCACCTCTTTGATTGTCCAATGGGCATCACGTAGGGCATATGTATTAGTTGGAAGCTCGAACCAGAGGGAATTACTGATTGCAAAGTTTGACAGTAATCCATGTAGAGGGTGGCCTCATAATCAACCAGGTAGTCTGTGATGAGGTGCACCTCTGGTTTTGGGGAAAGTATTGGCCCTTGTGCCCTTTTCCACATCCTAGCCACTTTGATGCAATATGTATTCCATTTGATAGTCATGACGGGTCTTGGATGCAGGTTGCTTGCTTCGTACTGGGTCAGCAAAGAGATATTAGGCTACTTCCTGCATTTTGTGCGTTCTTTACGGTAGTGGCACTCATTTATGGCACAGCTGACAACAATGTGCATGTTTTTTGACACTGTGATGTGTATAGCAGAATTTGTGAACAAAACTTGCACATTTGAAGGATGTGTAAAAAACGTGTGAAACAGGAAAGGTGCCATTAAATGGCCACTTATTGCACATCCTTTTCACAACAAGTTGCACTGTTTTACACGTAACAGTTTTGTTGTCTTTCTTTGAGAATTGTTGAACTTGAGATGCTGAATTGTATAACATGTTCATATTGTCGTTCTAAGCCTATTTTATGTGTAGTTTAAACATGCTTATTGTAATTGTTATGTGCACATTTGTAGTATACGTCTTTGTCTGTGAAGGGCATGTAACGACATGCATGTGTATATGTGTTCTGTGTGTTTGGGGGGGTGGAATGTGTATGAATATTTGTTCAAGGCATACGTTTTGTCGATAGGCATATTATAAACACACTATCTGTGCTTACTTAGATGTAAAACATTGAATTCATATATTTTGCTGACATATATTGTGTGTGGATGCACTGTGTGTTTGATTGTGATGTGTGCAGGGGAAAAGTGTGTTTGTTTGGTGTGTGAGGTGTGTGTGGAGAGTGTATACATATACATTCAGAGTTCCAAGGTTGTGCTGCATGCCCATTCCGAGCACAATGTCTGTGCACACTTAGATTTCCTGCATAATGCATCTATGTTTTGTTACTTGTGTTTTGAGTGTTTTGTAGATAAATAACCATATTGCAAGAGTATTCTTTTGTGTTGATTTACATGATTCCTGTATGTCTTTTAAGGCATAAGGGGGGAGAGAGAGAGAGAAAGAGAGAGAGAGAGAGAGAGAGAGGGAGAGAGAGAAAGAGAGAGAGGGAGAGAGAGAGAGAGAGAGAGAGAGAGAGAGAGAGAGAGAGAGAGAGAGAGAGAGATATCCGTGGGAGGTTTTTAGGGTGCGTTGACAGTCATTCAGAGTGTATTGCCTGTAGGTATTGCACCTTATTTCATTCCAAGTGCATTTTATGTGCATACATACAATATAAGAGTAATGTTGGTAGTTGACATGTGTGTGTGTGTGTGTGTACATGCATAACCTGAACAATTGCATAATTCTTTGCAGTCTGGACTTACTGCGCCGGGCTGAATTATAGAAATATTTTATTGATTTTTTTTTAACCAATGATCTCAAGTTATACTCATCTGATTTTCAATGTTTTGCAGCATGCATCAGTTCGATGTATTGGCTAGATGTATGCCAACAATCAAAAATGTAGATATTTGAAGCTGACAATATCGTGATGTATGTCCCAAAACATTGTTTCAATGGTTGAGTGGTAAACCCAATGTAAAAAAGGCAGTTTATACCATGTTTATTGTTTACATGAGAAAGACCACGAAAGTTCATCAATTACAGCATGTGTGTTTGGATTTTGAGTACCTATTGCATTCAGAACATGGTTAAGCTTTATTGTCAAGGTCTCTAGTTAAAGTGGAAAACGTTCCTTTGTAAAATATCATGTAACCTTAACAATAGTTTTGCTACCTTAACACTATATGTCTGATATAGCCAGCAACCCGGGATCCATAATTTATGTATATATTTGTATGCTTATAGGTTCATTGGCAGTTGCACCGAATTTTCCAAAATTCTATTGCTCATGATCTCCATCATCCATGAATGTGCAGAAAATGCCCCAAAACATATATTTGTCCAAGTTAATTTGACTGTGCAAAATAATTTTTCATTTCTATGCTGGCAAAGGTTATTAGACATGGAAAAAAATATGCATTCCCCTTTCATTTTGCTATATTGTAGGTTGTTCTAAAAGTCTGTCGCAGGTTCATACATTATTCTGGACATAGTTACACAAGGCGACAGCATTTGAAAGAGGAATTTGTATAGCCGTTCCTTATGAAAGTTTGGTACCTATCCATTCAGCTCTACTTAAAAGAAATTCTGTCAAAACAAACCAATGCTTCTGAAAATATTGCAAGACATATTATGTGTCTTTTCATTTACGAGGTCTGTTTTAAGGATCTGTGAAAGCAGTGCAGAATGCATGCTAGCTATCATGGATCCCAGGATCCCCTCACCTGTTCTTTGGTTGTCCATAGTATCATGGATAAACAGATTTGTCCATTTATAAACATGGTCCCTACGATTGTTTCTGAATTTGCTCCATGGTATTTTTGTCTGTGCCGGGTCTATAGTCTCTGTAAATGTAACAAATGTATACAAAGACATGTGACGACAGCTGTTCATTGTCATATGTGATCGGCCATGACTGCGTTTAATGTATTCTGGCCACAGTTTTGAGAGGATTCATGTATATGCCTCTTTGATTTTGGTCATCTTTTGTTTTCCTAGATAATTATTAAGTGGAGCAGTGTTAATGCTTGGGACAACATTTCTATTTGTGTTAACAATAATATTCAAGTTACTTTCTTTTCAGCCTTCCCTCAACAGACCCTCAATCAAAATGCCCACCTTTACAAATGCTAAATTAATTTGATTGCAGCTCCAAAGATACCTCGTTCCCTCCCCCTTAAAGAAATAGTTAACCTAAATGTCAGTTTGCCACAATCAGTGTGAAATGTGAACAAGTTGCATACATGATATGTGGTGCAGGACAGATCTGAGATTGACTCTACTAGGATAGAAACTGCATGTTTAATTCCCATGGACCGAGCTTTTTTTTTGCATAGCTACACACCTTTGCGTGATTACAGCGGGTTATGTTTTAATTCCCACATGATTCACCACATGCCTCCAACACTTCATAGTACACATGCACGTGTTTCCTAGTGTCTAACACATTGAGATATTTCTGCTATACAATTCATTAAAGACATGCTGATTTTTTAAGGCCTCTTTGAATGTCTGTATTAAACCTACAGAAGTTACTCATATGGAAAATCTGATCTGTCATACAAGTCTGTTGGAATTGTTTGAGTATGCTGTCTGCTGTCCCAAGGAATATTTAACTGAAATGGATGCTGTGGTTTTGGTATTGTTTCAGACATACAATAAATGTTAATGGAACCACGCTGTTTTAGGGCAAATATTGTTAATTATAGCCATATAGAGTTTTCATTAAAAACCACACATTTTTGACAGTCAACAGGAAAAATTAACAAGGGAAAGGCATATAGACCTGATCATGTAAATGTTCATGTATATCAATGGTCATTCAAACTTCTCGGGATCAGGGAAACCATGTATGTCCATTGCTCTATTGTCACCGGGATCAGAGATATCCTCGTCAGAGAACGTTGTTTCCAATTCTCCACCCTCCCCTAGCTCCTCACCTTCTTCTTTCCTTTCCATACCCTTCTCTCCTTTTCTTCTTGGTCGCTCCTTTTTTTGTGTAGATAAGGACGGCCACGGAAGGAAGCCACCGTGCTACCCGAAACGGGTGCCCGGGGCCCCCCTCCGGGAACACCAAAAGGGGAAAAAGCTCTAAGGCACAAAAAACCCTTGAACGACCCCTGAGATACTCAGGATATGAGTAATGGGTAGTCTTGAGACGGGGCTGGGCAGAAGAGATGGTCAGCGGTGATATTCTGGAGGAGCTCCGGAGGAAGGCAGTCCATGCGGTAATGGGTGATCACTGGGTGAAACCCAGTTCAAGGAAAGGGCACCAGGAGAAGTCGGCAGTCCAATAGCAGGCCAGGATCCTGTACAGAGGGTAGCAACAGAAGAAGGTGTCCAAGCGGTAGAGTAGACAATCCGATATAACAGGCCGGGGTCCGGTACACAGGGAATCCAGCAGGAAGATCACAGGAAGCAAAGGAGGAGACGAGTACAGGAAGACAGAACGGAGAAAAGGTAAGGAGCACAGAGTGAAGGAAAGATGGGACGGGGAGGGCTAGAAGACTGGAAGGAGAGAGCAAGGGGGATAATAGGAATGGAAAATACAAGGGGGAAAAGACTCAGAGTAATGAGGAGCAGGCAAGCAAGAGAGGAGGAACGGGACCCGATAGGGATCGGGGACTGACAGAGAAAATTAAACGAGCGTGAAGGCTGCGAAAAGCACAGAGCGGACAGCACTCTCGGGAATGAAACCGGAAGCGTTGCAACGCGTCCGCGATCCGGAAGTGGGAGGCTTTAAGCTCCCGAGTCGCGTCAGCGCGCAACCACTAGAACGGTGCTGAAGGAGAACGTGACGGGTGAGCGGAGCGTGCGACGGGCTAGTATCTGCGCCACCAGCGGCTCCACAGGCTACACCCGCCTCGCAGCATGACATCTATGGACACCATTGTACCATGGTTATCCATGGCCTGTCCTTGAGCCATTAACGGGCTACTGTTTCCAATGCTTAACCATGATCAAAATCATGCCTTCGTCATCCATGGACTTATTCCATAGTTGTCCAAGGGACAAACATTGACATAAATAGTGTTTTTTTTTTAAATGTATTCATTAGTGCATTTGGTAGAACATTCTCAACGTTTCACACTTCATAATACAATAACACATTAAAAACGAATACAGTGACAGATTAAAAGATGATTATTCACTTTTCCAATACACATTACGATTATACAATCATTGATTACTTCCTCAAGCCCCATTTTCTGTTAAGAAATGAAACATTCAATTAATCACTTCTTACATGGAATTTGCTTAAAACTATAACTTTCAAATCTAAAATATGACTAATTCCATTTCATTTAGTTTGCCAAATGTGAAAAGCAGTCGAGGTCATCCCAAGGGATTCAGCTGCCAGAATCGTGGCCCAGAATTGATCTATTCCCACAAGCCTAAACTTCATGTACCCTTTGTTGTATTCCACTTCCAGTGCTGCACAGTAACTAAGGATATATCTTTGGGTCTCGACATAATTCACACACTGTCTGCACAGCCTGTATTCCCTTGGTATTCCCAGCCATGGCGCTGTGTTATTTCGGTCGCATGGCCATTATAAATCTGGTCAATGCTGGGGCGCTCAATTTAATTAGGTGGTTCCTAAGGCAGTCAACCTTGAACCCCTGTTGGAGGTTTCGGTGTAGCAACAGAGTTTAGCTATATGGTTGACAGCATGTGACATGTCCAATAGTCTTATTTTCCGCTCCAACTTGAGAAGGTAGACCTCCTACCAGGAGAGAGGAGGGTGTCTATAGTAAGTTCACTGAAGTGGGAGGTAACCTGCAGGACCAGTTCTCTGTGCCATCTACCTTTAGAGAAACAACCTGCATGTAAGGCTGATAGATTCAATAGGGTCACCTCCTGCTGCCTGTTAAAATGGATTTTTGCCCACAGCCTGCCAATCTCCAAAGTGACATCAGAGATGTAAGCCCGAGCTCCAGCCGTATGTCTTCTACTGGTACTGTTGATGGCAAGCCCATTAAAGATCTCACTATCTTTGGCACCAGTTTTGAAAGCCATTTCACTAATCTCGTGGTGAAAACCTCCAGCCTATACAGGACACTCGGGACAATAGAACACCTATATGCAAGTCTATGGTCCGCTTTAATACCAGCCATTTCTTCCATACTTTATTACCAATAGATTGGTATATGTGGGTGGAAGTCAATCTAGGTATAATACTCACTCCAAAATATTTGTATTCTTCCACTTGTTCTAGGTGTACCCCAGCTAGCTTTCAATGAAAAGGTGGCGCTCGATTCGTCCTTTTGCCCACAATCAATATTTTTGTTTTTGTAGGGTTGGGGCTCAATCCCAACACTTTTGCATGAATATTGAGGCCCTCTAAAGAGCGTTGCAACCCTATGGGTGTTCGGTCTAAAATGACTGTATCATCTGCATGTGTAATGTAATGAAGTACCTCATTAGCATAATGAAGGGGAAAGTTATGTACGCCCCTAAGGGCCACCAACGACTCAGAGGCATATAAGTTGTACAGTAGGGGTGCCAGTGGGTATCCCTGCATAAGCCCTCTATTAGTACCAAATGGTGCAGAAAGGGTACCATCCTGAAATATTCTTACCCTAACTTCTGTGTCTGTGTAGAGTGCTTTAATAAAGTACAACAGTCTGCGGGCTATACCCCACTCTTCTAGCTTCTCCCACATCCTCGACCTTATAAAACTGTCAAAGGCTGCAGAATAGTCTACAAAGGTGAGGTACAGAACATATCCCGTGTACCAAATCTTAAAGGGGTGCCTGGTAGACTCCAGGGTGCTTTTAGGGGATAGGTTAAGGCCTTGAAGGGCAGTTTTAGAGATGGTTTAAGCTGTGTATGAGACATTTCGATGCAAATCCCATGCTCGGCTGTCTGCTTGGATGCATGGATATATCAGGAACACCGAAACTCAAGGAAAAAAGAGGGAAGCAAGACAGTGGGTTACTGGTAGACCCCAATGTGCCTAGGGAAGACTACAGGAAATTCCAAATAGCCGTTTAGCTGTTTTTATGTCATGTGTGTTTGTGTGTTGTTTGAATGAAAAAAATATTTTTAGCTGCCATTCCTCATCTGCAGGACTGCCAAGACTGCTGGATAAAACTATCTGAGATGAGTCAGGAAATAAAAAGGGCATTATTGTAGATTTCAACTCAAGGACTCAAATTCAAAGCCTTAGATCCAAACGGGGCCTAAAAGAAGGGTTGTAGGTATTTATTTTATTTTAGAGTGAGGCACCAAGTTGCAGGAGTATTGCTTCAAATAGCCAGAGATAATGACAAGAGGGTCCAAACAGGCAAACAACCAATAATGTGCAAACAGGAATGGAGAAGTTAACAAGTTCATGGCTCCACTGATTCTGATAAGGTGAGTTTACACAGAGAGGAAAAATACATTTTGCTAATTCTTTGCTGCACAAGTAAAAGTTTAGGTGTGCTAGCAATGTAGTCATTACTAAACATAAAGTATGGATTCCTATGAAGTGTTTCAGGAATTCTGAAGAAAAAACAGTCCGCTGACTGGCATGCAATAATGAGCCACATATTTGAAGGGTAAAAACAACCCAAACAAATATGGGGCATGAGGAAAGACGTATAGTGGAGCAATGCATAGGAGTGAAGCAAATTAAAGTACAGACAATTGCAGGTCAGATGGTGTTGGACAAGTAGAACTCATTGTGAAAACCCTATGGGAGACTGGCTGCATATAGGCCAACTGCTCTTACAAAACAGCAAGACCAAATGGTGGTGTGCCATCATCAAGTTGCTCTCGTAAAGAGGCAAGAATCATTTGAAGACACCCCTTAGAAGAGAAGCTGGTCCTATACCAGCTGTGCTCCACTATTGAGAGACCAATTTGAGAAGCTTTTTAGAAGCTTTGCTGGCCATAGAGAGGCCCAAGTGGTGAGGAGACACTCCCCTGATCTCTGACTAGGTGAGACCCAGTTGAAAGCGATGAGCTGAAAACTGCAGGCTCACGCAAGAGGTCTGATGTAGGATAGAGCCTATGTTGTTAAATAAGGGGTGTAACACCATGCATAACATCTGCACAATTTAATGTGTTATTGCAACATGTAAACAGACACCTAAAGACAGGCTATATCTCTGTTTCAAAGATTTTAGCCATGAATTTGATACAGTGTCTCACCCCGGGCTGTGGCAAAGAGATTATGTACATCAGTCACTCGCTAATAGACTTTATCATATTGCTATATGCAGACAATTCAGTTGTGGTTCATTGCAATCAGGAAGGGCACACCACAACTACATACGGGTTAATATTGATGTAAGGCAATCGGTTCGTAACTTTCCCCCACAGATCGGTTCACAGGTGTTTTTTTGGCTTGGATATGTTGACGATACTGTCCTGTTGGACCGTACACATATCAGGCTACAGCGATCAATTGACACATTGGGCAAATATGTGCACCAAAACAAGCTAATCATTAATGTCAGTAAAACCAAAATATTTATAGCGGGTGCCAGATCAAATGGGAAGGCACACATCTGGTATATTAATGGTATGAGATTGGAAATTGTTGATCATTATATATACTTAGGATTCGCCATATGCAGCCACTCTATACTGGAATTTTTCACCCATCCCATACGTTCTAAAACTTTGAAGAAATGTTTTTTACTCAAAAATGTATCCATATTGAGAGTCGGAACAATATGGAGGGACAAATTGCTCTATGCTAGAAAAGTATTTTTCCAGGGGTGTTGTATGGGTTGGCGGCAATCTCTGGACAGCTGATGGGATGGATCGACCGACTGGAATGGAAAATTCTGAGTTCCATTTTGGGGGTGCCAACTCTATGCCTTTGGAGGCTCTCCGATGCAAACTCGGCTCTAATCACTTAGCTCCCTTTGGCTTACCCAACGTTGCAGTATGTATATCACCATACTGCAAGCCATTGACTCTTCTAATAGTCTGCTCCACTACCTAGCTGTAGCAAACATACAGATTTGCAAACATAGTTTCTGCTCCAACATCGTGAGAATGCAAAGACCAAGCTATCCAAACTAAATATATCTTTGTATACCGTATACTGTCTTCCTTCTTGGACTCTCTTTCTGAAAAGGAAGGCCAGGGTGCTGGCTCACTGTAGTGACGTAGACCGACTTTCCGGTATGACACTATATGCTGAATATAGTAGCCAAGGTTTTTGTAGACCAGCACCTTTTGCATACCTTATGATATTTTATGTACCCTCTATCTGAAGATTTGTTATCTATATTCGGTTGAATATACTACCCTCATTTGAGCATATGGGCAGATAGATGTATGAAATTATCCAGGGAAAAAAAGGAATTGTCGCCTTTGTGATCTGTATATAAAACACTATAAATCAGGATGAGAGATCCGTATGCAGCTATCCGATGAAGACACTCTTTTATTTTGGTCTCCAAACAATTTTTGCACAGATGATAAAATGAAATGTTTACTGATCTTTCGATAAGCACGAAAGTAGTATGGACAGATATTTCTTAAACATAAGAAATACAGGTGTGTATTGGCCCTTCTAATTTCGAGGTCAAGTTTCCAACATGGTGCACAAGTACAAAGGACAAATGTGATCTGGTAGTGGAGTCTGCCCTTCATATTCTGACCCAATGTCCAGCTCTGACCTCTTGTTATAGGTTCTAGGTGATTTTGGTTGATATTATTTTCTTGAAGTAGATTTCATCTGATTTCTTATTAATGGGTGATTGTACTGCAAATATTTGCAGAGCGACCCTTGCAGCCACCCTCTAACTTCTTCTCTCTTTTAGGCACTGTCTCCACCCATGACCAGTGATATTATGGGGTCTTTGGCAATGCATCCAACACATTAAGCCTATTTGGAGTCGCTGATGGGCACGTCCATCAGTCATTGTGCTCAAGATATGGCCTTTGGCCCGGTAGCTGACTCAGTGGCCAATCTTCCCTGGTTATGACCTTCATCCATGCCCCAGGACCAATGAGTCCACCTGATAACCTCTCACCCTAGTTTGGTGTCAACCTACTCAGCTACATGTGTGCTACACTTTGTCAAAAATGTCCAAAGAATGGGTATTGGAAATATTTGTATGTAACAAATACCATGTACAGCTTGCGCCCAGTTACCTTTGGGTTTGGTGCGCTATACCATATAAATGAACTAACAAAAACAACACCCTAAAAATCCCCCAATGAGTACACCACTTCAGAATGTTTTTTATGCAACATTTTGAAATATTCATGTGGTTTCATTTATGGAGGGTAATTGTTAAAAGAAGCATTTCCGTTCACCCCCCCCCCCCCTTTAACGTGTGCCTAGAAAAGAACGTGATGAAACATTTTAAAACTATTCAAACTGGTCTGTATAGTACATTTCTTAAACAGTGCACAGATCTGTCTGTACCATCCAGTTGGCAGGCTACCAAAATTAACTTTTTCCATTGCCCAGTTTCACTCAAAACACAGTGAGCCAAAGCATTTCGGATTCATTTCCATCAACAGGGCCATGCGCCACGTTTCTTTGATATAATTAACAGTTCATTCACACCATTACCCCAAACAGCCGTGATCAATAATTAATACAAACAGTGATATCCATATCATGGAATTAATGGGGATGTCAGATAGCATCCGTACATACCCGTAGTGTTGTTTGGTTCGCATTTTGTATAGGTACGTAGGAATTCCGGGAAGCAATGAACAGGAAGATAAACGTGCAGTGAGCGCATATAAGGAATGACGGCGAAAGGTACTCTCATTGCTAACATAAATACATTGCACCCTATGGTGAAAATGTGTTCACCTGGTATTTTCTGAAAACTGAGCTCTGCTTTCAGAGAAAATGCAACTTACAACACCGTGTTAATGCAGTGTGTCTAGGAATCCTACTTATATGTACAATGCATAGTGAAAAGAGTTGGCACCCAACCTGCACACCACCACGATCTACATGCGTTGCCGACAGTTATCAGGTACCGTTATCAGGTACAATTTAGCAGCGCTATGCATTTATTTATTTATTTATTTATTTATTCACATGCATAAAGCCTGCATCAGCCTGAGGCATCGTGGCATTGTACATATAAGTAGGATTCCTAGACACACTGCATTAACACGGTGTTGTAATTTACATTTTCTCTGAATGCAGATGGCAGTTTTCAGAAAATACCAGGAAAACACATTTTCACCAAAGGGCCTGATTCATGGAAGTGTTTTATAATGGCGTAATCCCATAAAAAAACGTCCATGCATCATACCCTATTAGGGTGCCATATATTTATGCTAGCAATGAGAGTACCTTTCGCCATCATTCATATATGCGCTCACTGCACGTTTATCTTCCTGTTCATTGCTTCTCAGAATTACTCTGTACCTATAGAAAATGCAAACCAAACAACACTATGGGTATGTATAGATGTTATCTCACATCCCTGTTAATTCCATGATATGGATACCACTGTGTGCATTAATTATTGAGCACGGGTGTTTGGGGTTACGGTGTGATTGAACTGTTAATCATATCAAAGAAATGTGGCGCATTGCCCTGATGATGGGAATTAATCCGAAGTGCATTGGCTCACTGCGCCATGACATTGTTCTGGAAATGCACACTGCTTTCTGATTACAATTTGAAACTGTTTTACTAAAAAGCGTTTGCAAGTTGAGCTCTGATACAGTTCTGAGAAAAAGAAAATAATAGAAAACAATTATTGAAAATGGAAGTAGCTCTCTTGGAAGAGCACACCATGAGTGAACCATGAATTAGGAAGACTTTCTAGTTGTTACTTTGTCATCTATTAGGCTTTGCCCATTTCTTTTTCTTTTTTTTTTGCTGAATGTCAATTTTGCCCATTTTATTCGCTGTTTTTACATCTTTTTTTTAACTTCCACACTTCACCACCCCTTTATATACCTTACCCATACTTACCATCTGTGGTGAAAAAGGAGGTACAAATATTCATCAGAAATACATTCGGAAAGCTGCCATTCTGAAAAATTGAAAAATAGCACAAAATTTTTTCTCAGCACTTATTCTACAGGTTTCATTTTAACTGGTTTAAACTTAAGTATTTTATTTTAATTTTTTTTTTACTTGTGTTGTTGTTAATAGTAATGATGCTCGAATTCCTTTTTTACATTTTGAGATAGCTTTCTCTTTAATGTACTGTGTTTTTCATGAGTTATAGAAATGGAGTGTTACTATTGTATTTCTTTTGAATTGTTGTGTACCCTTTGAGTTGTGTCTGTGGTTATGACTGAGCTCTCTGTATGATGTTATCATGATTGCTGAAGTACAGCATACTCTCCATTTTCATCGGTTTCAAACTTGATACTCAGTTCCTGTATTTAATAAGAGCCCATCTATGGTATTAGTGTTCCCTGTAGAATGTGCAATTGTTTGTAAGATTGACCTCTTCCTTTCTGGTTTTATTTTTTAAATGCTTGACAATTATGTGTCCAAAACTTGAGCCCATAATGCCAGCAAGGTGTGTGTCTGATAGTGAATTTTCAGAAATGTGCAGTCACATGATCAAAACAGACAAGATTAAAAAAGACTCTGAAGGAACTTGCCACATCCTTGGTACCTTGGTTCCTTTATATTGGTCTTGGCATTAAACGGCTCTGTCGCCAACAGTGGAGCTCACTTCTCACAGGATGCTTCTGAAGGGCCACTTGTGGAATCCACAGCGATATCACTTATGACCTGGGCACCACACCCTTCTGGCTTTGCTCTTGCTTGCAGGCTGTCCCCTTCTATCCTTGGCCCACTCCGTCATAAGCAGGCTAGCTTGCAACAGTGCAGTGCCTGCTAAAATCAGTGGACGACCATTGTCCATGTGGGTGGAGCTGCACTCAAGCAGCAGACTGGGGGCCTCATCATGAGTTGACGGTATCCGGAATGGGATACCACCCAAATGTATTTGCATTACTCCCCCCGTCCGGCTCTATTAACGCCGGATCAAGGGTTGGGCGATAATGGGTATTCCCCATTCGCCATTGGGTCCAGCGGAATTTTCGGTGCAATTACCGCCAGCGGCATTACTGCATGGTAATTGCACTGAAAATTGATATTTTTTCGGCGCATTTACCCTGAGCTGTACACTGGGGTTAAATGCTGCCAACTCAAGTTTGAGCAGACCCTTAAATGCAGCAGTAATAGCATTACCACCACTTTTAAGGGCTAGCCCCCAACTCGTGATGAGGCCCTGTGTCATTTTGGCTACTGTGAATTCACCTGACACGGCTCTATCGCTTTGTAGATGATGCAGACTCAGAGATGCACATTTTTTCAGAAATACTCAAAAACAGGGACATTTGTCTCTAGGAATTCCGAGTGATATCAGATAACCGATGAGAGAGACGTCCCTCGGTTCCCCATGTTGAAGTGCACCCAGTTTTGTATAGTCAAACTCCTAAAAAGTAGTGTTGTGCTGGCTCCTCCCGCGTGCCTCTCACACCACATGGTCAATGCTTGTATGGCAGTATCTACGGAGTTTATACTATTTGATTGATCCTTATCAATGTTACAGTACTGATTTAAAGTAGCCATTATTAGTTTGACGATTTGATCACTGTCTGATTCGAGAATGCCTGTAACACCATCACACTTAATTAGTAACTGCATCAATAGGCACTCCAGTATGTTGAATATGGCTGCGGATGGAATCACTGTAACCTCCTCTACAAGATCTGAACAAAGGTCACACGCACAAGCCCTTGTTTTGGTTTTGCTAACAGTGCTGTCGCAGTTTTGATAAAAGTCAGTCATTTTCATATCAGTTTTTCCAGACGTCAGGCACCTAGTTGAGTTACCTAATTTTAGGGTCTGTTGAGGGCAGGCCCTAGTGGAGCTTCCAGTAGCCGTAACTCTGCTTGTTGTCAATGTAGGGTTAACACCCGATCTTTCACCTTCCCATTTTGAATGGCATTTTGAGTGGCATTAGCAGTAGTTATTTTCACAGGCTCCTCTCCATCCAGGCCTTCCTCCAAATTTGAAGTACGCAAAGTCAACTCAAAAACCTAGTACCATTGTCTTCATGACTGCAAGCCGCTTAGCGCGCACAGCAGTACATTTGGGTGCTCTTCATTTAGGCATAGTGGCCGCAAGTGGGACAGTACAATGCTGCCCCTCAGAGTGTCCACAACCGGTACGTTATGTCACCTTATGTCTGTTATATGCTCCCCTATGTAACAATATGTCAGATATAATGTTTGTCTTTTTATTTCCTTTTATCCTGACACTCTTCGCGCTCTGTCCTTTCCAACTGCCACTACCACATAAGAATGGAGAGGGAGCAATAGCACGTGTAAAATAATATGGAGAACGACTTACCGATTCACCTTCGGTATCCAAATGATGCAAAAGAGGTCAGCACCCAAAGTCCAGCAGAGACGTTTTTCCCCAATATGTAAATGCAAATGCAAGTGTGGACCCCCAACCACCGAAACACACCGAACACAGCAGAACACTTCCCAATACACTTCACAAAATGCTTTACATTATGTGGGTGTTTTTGAATCCTTTGGTCCTTAAAGGCACACAAACAAGTCCCTCAAAATGGAGGAGCAGCACATGTTCAACTCAACCAGCAGCGTCATGGTGTAAAACACAGAGGAGAAACAAGGGAATGGGGATTTAACATCAGTGGCGGGAGAGCATTTACCTGCAAAAGGTCTACAAGTAACCAACAGAGGAAATAGTGGGGATCAGATCATCCAGTCTACGCTAGGGTGGGAAGCAATGATCTATGGACCTAGGTGTTAGGGAGGAGCCATCCCTCGATGAGGAGGGTCTTGAATTAATCCATACTCGACAAGGGGGGAATTTAATGGTGTACTATCTGTGTCCCTATAAAGCAGAGGATGTTACCTGTGAGATGCTAGAAGATGAGATAATGCCTAAAGTCACAAGTAATAATTCAACACTAAGCAATGGACTGCCCATTCAGACACCATAAATAAAGATTTCTGTTCCCAACTAGAAGATACTTCTGAAATAGTCACCCCAGAAATATTTCTAGGCTTCCTCCTGATGGTAGAAGAACAGACCGGTATGGCTGATTCCTGTAAAACAGAAGAACAGAAACAAAACTTGAGACAAATGTTTGTGGATTTTCAGAAAGTGTTCTTTGTAGATTCATATGATTGTGGACATACTTCTCACAACCAGACCTACGGACCCTAATACAGCGTCAATATAACAAAACTAGTTGCCTCTATCATCCATAGAATCACTCACCTCGATTATCAATAATGTGTAATCATGTGGGATTAGTCGACCAATCCACAGTACTTTTAAAAATCCAGCACCAGAAATATTGAAACCCAATGGAAATGAGAGACTCTGTACAGACCTAAGGTAACTGAAGAGAAGGGGGCACATGTCAAGGTGGCCTCTACTTTATGCAGATCATGGCCTTCCACTAACAAGTACATCATTATCTTACAGGTGAAGGGGTTGAACCAAGGGTACAGGTCTGTAGGGGTTTGACAATCGAGCCATAGCCCATTATTTACTGGCAACAGTGATAAGCCATTTCAGGAACGCTTCCAGTTTGTTTTCGTGTATGAGGTTTGGGACCTGGTAATTACATTAATTAAGGCTTCAGGCAAGTATCTCTCCCCAGCAGGGATATTGTAATCAAGATAATGGACTCAACTGAAGATTTTCTCTGGAGGATTTATGTCATTTCAAAGTCAGACCTGTCAATAAATTAAGACAATATTATGTACATGCTTCTAGCGTTAGGAGTGCTACTAAAAGAATTTAACATCTGAGAGAAAATAATTGGTTTGTCCACATACACCTGCGGACGTCTTGTGAATTTGAATTACACGTTTTTATAAGTAAAAGCAATAAAATATCGAATCGCAGGTGTAAAGGTATAGATAAAATGCTGAACACAAATCTACAATGATACAATGTGTTTCTTTCATGGAAAAGCAATGTAAAAAATGTGCAGGATTGGGAATGGCAGGAAATGAAGGCATAATGCCTGCAACAACAGCAAGATAGATGTCTTTCACTATTAGATGTGTTCCTTTACCTGGCATTTTCGCCGGTAAAATAATTTGCTGAAGTAAAGATTAAATAACAGGTTTATTCAATGTTCCACTTTTCTTAAAAGGGGGTATTGTGGGATACAAAAGGAGGTTTGACTGCGGTAAGAGTAATACAAACAGTTCTACATTCAATATGTATCTTGCTTAATTTGCATGTGTAGACCATAATTGTGAATCAACTTGGCCTAACAGTCCATGTTGCAACAAGGGAGGCCAACACATTTGGGGACTCTTGCGGCACAGTCAAGAATTCTAATTCTCTATGTACAGGAACAGCCAAATAAATGTAATTAAGGGAACCCGAAAACAGTTCAACTTATTTTACACAGTAGATTGAATCCTAATAATGTTGCTGCCATCGAAGGGCTACGGAAAAAGGAATGAGACTCATATATAGGGTTTAAGGTAAGAGGCATAGGTCACGTAACCAGGTGGGGTATTGGTTTGTACCCAACACAAACCTCATTTACCACTTTTTCTAGAAATTCAGAATCTATCAGAGTTTAGAGCAGCACTCCAGTATCAACCAAACATGACACATCCTTTTCCACTTACATCTGATTTTATAAAAAGAGCATAAGGATCATGCTCAATCGGTGGTGTAACAATATTACTGGCCCGCTGGCTGTCCTATTGTGCATTAAGCAAAGCGGCAGTGGAAGACATGGACATGATTGCAAAAAGGGAGTAGGCTGCAGCAAAGGGGTGATCTGTTCATCACGTCCATTTGGGAAGTCAGAATTCCGGGGCAAAAATGTATTGCAATAAGTGCACTGGTCATTGTACAAATGTGACTTCGGTCTACAAATGGACTTGCCACTTTGATGGAAATGCTTCTTTTTCTATTGCAGGGGTGGGCTCTGACCTGTGTCCTGCAGGCAACTGCTGGATTTGCAGTGCCGCACGTCTGATCTCTTTAGTATCTTTCTGCCTTTTTGCTTTTTCAGGAAAGTTAATGCGCAACAAATAACAGCACAGTTAAATTATTGACTTCCCAACCATTGCACACTCTTTTAATTCCATCTCTAGCCTTAGGTTGCAGCTCCATTATGAGTACAGAGACACAACTTGCTGTGTGGTTGTGCAGCGTTTGGGATCTCTGATGAAAGCACTGTTCAACCCTCTAAAGATAGGCGGCTGGGTTTTAACTCTTGTTTTTTTGGCATCAACTTACTTTGGTTATGCTGTCCTTTTGGGGCAGATTTCTACAATTGTTTATAGAAGTAGGTCATTGAACTCTTTTAAATGAGCTCTAGTGGGCTCTTCTAATGGGCAATTACTACTCAGTTGTAACAAAGTAAACGTGTCTGGAAGAACAGCAGCTTCTAACAACTGGTTAGGATCAACAGAAGTGGGATTATAACACTGCATTATTACTGCATCTTGAAACTTCACAGGATTCTCATATATTTAAGGAAACCTCATAACAATATTACACACACGGGTTAAGCTTTGTAGGGCACGCACAGTCACTATTGTAGTGCCTGCCCCAGGAAACTGTCTTAAGGGGCGTGACATGGCATGGAATAATTGGCGTGTGTTAGGAAACCCTTCAAACGTTGAAGAAACATGCTGTGGGTGAGGCGTGAAAAAGATTAGAGATAGGTCTTCTATCACATATCGCTTTAAGATCACAAAGTAGAGTCTCCCCTCCCTCAGGGATCATAGAGGGGTGGACTTGTTGTATGCAGGCAGTTCACTAAGAGATTAAACTGGGATCCAGAATGGGACCTGTCCACGTGATAGAGGCAGTTGCACAGATGCTTCTACTTAGAATTGCTTGGGAATCTGATCAGGAATAGGGTGCAATATGGCACTATCATATGAATCAAGGATATCCTATGGATATTCTTCCAGTGAGGTAGCTCTCTGAGTGCTACGTAAAGTCTGCTATAGCCTTTTCCGGCTTTAGTTATGGTGCAAAGTTCTTGTTCAGCTTTTAACTCCTTCTATGTCTCTTTGATATTTCCTTGGACACATTTCAAGCATTGGCTCTTAGATTCAGAGCATTGTTTGGTAGCCCCTATGTACCAGTCAAATAACACGTTCCACTGTCTTTGATGGTGAAGAGGGATGGGTAAATTTGCCCCATCCTTCCCCTTCTATAAGGAACATGACGCAGAAGAAGGCCAGAAGATATTGTGAAATGCCCAAACTATTTCGGACCAATTCCTAGTGCTCCAATAATCGATAAGTATGTCGAGTGGTACCCACTCAGGCAGCCCTACAGACCAGGTGTGGTAGAAATATTCCCCATAGAGGACGAGGAGCCTCAGGCTGCAACTAAAGATCAATTGACAGTATCGACTAAAGCACTGAGAAGCCAAGCCACTGACATCGGTAGAGACACCACAACGTAGCAGCGTTAGCCAGGAAGCACATGTGCCATCCGCACATCAGGACACGAACACACACTCAAATACATGAAGAACACAAACATACAATTCTATAGTTCGATGGCAGATACATATACATACTGTCATTGCTTTATTATTTTGTCATTAGCTTAATGCAGCAACACGGAATCCACAAGAAGCAAGAGATCCTTAACAAAACTTGCAGATGCTAATGTGCAATTCATCTTATGGAACTGCAGAAGCACCTATGGGACTTGACAGAGCCACGTGTGAGTAACAAATGGAGAATATAGAATAGCATGGACACAGTAGGAACCGCATAAAGGTTTAGGAAAATTACAGCAGGCCACAGGCCTCTCAGCAAGAGCTGAGATGAGGTAAATTCAGGCTGGATGAGAGCAGACATGTGAGACAGGACCCACTGCAAAGGCCACCAGATATGAACAACAGTCCATTCCCTGAACAACAGTAACACCAACTGCAATAAATGCAAATAATCCCACCTAATGCAGAGCTGCAGAAGCACCAAATCATGGTCTCCAGGCACGTGACCTGACCGACTCAGACAGTGGGCCTCATTACAAGTATGGAGGCAGCCATGCCCTTAATAAGGGCATGGCTGCCTCCATACCGGGTTCCAGCTCTGGGTTCTGTGAATGAGGAATTACCGGGTCATTCCAACCTGGGAGGACCCGGTAATTCCTCATTCACAAAACCAATCCCCATTCCCATTTGAGCCCCCATAGGCTCAATGGGAATGGGGATTGAGCTAATACGGGCCCGTTATTAGCTCCTTGGTCCCCATGCGGGACCCACTAAGGACATCTGGTCTGACCAGGCGTTCTGTGCAGGTCCCACTAGGGGACCTCGTAATAAGGCATCCCGTAATGAAGCGTGCCGGTCCTGTACCAGCACCCTTCATTACGGGAGCGCCAGGGTCGTAATGAGGCACAATGAATAGAAACCAAAGCTGGGAAAGAAAGCCGATCTCATGCCGCCAGACAGAGGCTTGCAACAAAGATGTTACAATGTGAGACAAGTCTTGCACAAGATGAATGAGCACTCTCGTAGTCTAAGGTGGTGCACACAAGTTACAAAGTAGACACATAGTCATTCTTATTACCTCGAGAAGGTACACCAAGAGCTGAAAATCATTGCGGATCCGAGGCCTGGGGAGGTCAGCTCTAGCCAATCACAGTTCAGACTCCTTGGGTTGGGTAGCAAAGGGCAAGAACCAATGGTAAGACCCTCACACTGCAACATTGTTTAGAGATAGTAATTAGGGGATGGACCAGGCCAGTCACCTGACATGCAAGAGCTGGTAGACTAACTAATAAATGGGATTATATAGGTGATTAGGCTCTTGACGACCAATCCAGTAGGATGATATTTTTTTCTGGAGAGGGGCCCAGGTTATGACATCACTATGATGCCACTTCAGGACAAAACTGGCCTCTGATCCAGGAGATGTTGAGATATCTGTGGATTTCTTCTATCCTTGTACTGATCCCTGTTGGTTTTGGCTGCACTGCAATAGTCACAGCGGTGTGGGAGCCCCTCTACGACAGTCATAATCGATTTCCATCCTCAAAGGAAACTCCACTCACATCAATACTAGTGTGATGGGCACCCTCATTGTGTTATTGTTGCATCTTAGGTTGACATGCATCCTCCAGACCTATACAAATGCAAGTGTTCTATATCTTGTGTATTTTGCTCACCTGATGTGCTAGCTGACAGCTGCTACAGTGTTTTCTGTGGAGTGCTCATTTGGCGTATATGCTTCAGGTCGGGAATTAAAGAAGACTTCATGAATATTAAAACATAAATATTCAAATACACTTCTCAAAATGCATAACTCTGTCTCTCTTGTCATAGCCAGAGAAAGAGATTTCAGACACATATCCAGTATATCACAGAGGCTGCTAAATACTACAGGACATACATGTAAGTCTTCACAGTCCTTCAGAAACATGTGCATGGAAATTCCCCACAGAACCTAAGGAGCATGTTCCAGACCACGTACCCAGGAGCGGTCTAAGCACTGCTGCTTCTAATACTCCTCCAGAACACACTTCAAGAGAACTAACTTAGAGGTAAATCGCGAGCAATGTGAGCCCTAGAACGCAGATACACAGTCCCACAGGACACTGGGGGCATCATTATGAGCAAGGAGGTAACCTAAGAAACGCATGGTATTTTACTACTAAATTATGAGTTGGGATTTTTTGGGGCATGTATGAACTGGCTTAAATTGGGAGTACTGATGAGCTGCTGTGGGTTGTTTTCCCATGAAGTACTTTCAATACACAACTAATAACTATCAGATGGAATTTCAAAAATAGGAGATGTTTCAAATATGACGTGTTTACCGTAACCACAGTTGTCATAAGTAGGCGTTCAGTGCCAACCTATTTGCTACATTTCGGTCAATGTAGCAATTCATTCAAGGTTACAGAGGTTGGCATATGCTAAGAGATGTTTTAATTCTGATTCCCAAGTACATTTATACCAAAGGACAAGAGTCTGAGCACAATACAAATGGCCAAATCAAATAAGATTGGCATAAAAGAAAAAAGAAAAAAAAAAGACACTTCCATCTATTAAGTAAGCAGTGCGGGTGTCATCTGAATGCAACAAGTTCCATCTCGCCTCAGTCCTTTTCCGGAGCAACATCATACAGACAAGCACAGCTGCAGGAACTGCTCTATATCGTGTAAACGAACACGAAAAATAATCAGGACAAGTCACAGCGCTATAAGGGTGCACGTTATTATACACAAGGCAATGGGAGTTCAGTTTTCAGTGCAAGTGCACACATGCTGGCCATGCATTCAGAACTGGGAATGAATGAACGATATTGGAAAAAAAAAAAACAGGTACATTGCAAATTTTTGAAGGCCTTCCGGGCCATGGAAAGGTTGTTATACACGTGAAATCGAAAGGCCCTGTTTGTTGTCGACTTCCCTTGATTGACATAACGCCCCAGAAACGTCGCCAGCGATAACCTACTCCAGGAAATCCCTGAACGGGCGCACCGCATTGATTAATATCGATAGGTCCCTCCCTGCCTTGGGGAACCGCTATAGTATCCAGCTCGCTTGTTAATCTTTCAGCTCTTGCAGATAAGTATGGGCTAATCAATAGGAGTCGCGGTGTATTGATCAACGGGCTCATCCCATTCCTTGGAAAGATTCCTCCTGTGACAGATGATAATTACTCCTTCCAGTTTTCTTGGGGGGAGACCCGGCTACTGATTGACAGCATCCAGCCGGGCAGGTTACTAGTCTGTCCATCACTTGATTTACTATGGCAACCCTTGCATTAGGCGCATCTGAAAAGCTATAATTCCGTGGCTCGCAGGTTTGAGTATAATCAGATGCGACATTTTGGATTTTATAATGCAGCATAGGTGGTGGGAGCCGATGGGCTCTCCCTTAAGATCATAGCTCCCTTTGATTACTCATACTTAATGTATATAACCTGATTTCCTGTAACCTAATAAATTACCTGTGAAGCAAAACAATAAATAAATGTCTTCATGTTAGTGCTTGCGTGGATTTTGTAGCTTTTTGCTAAAGTAAATATGACAAAAAGACAACTAAGACAATAATTACAAATACGCAACAAAAAAAAAGCAATTCCTGTAACAGCGCCTCGATGCCCGCGGGCTGTGTGAGTGCTTTAAAAAATCAAACAAATAAATAAATATTATATGGTCTGTCGTGTGTAAGCACAGCCATGACATTTCCATCTAGGATCTCGATTCACGAAAAGGTGGACAGCTAAACATAGTACAGAGGATGGGTTTTTTCAAGACGGCTGATTATCGATACACATTTCACCATGTTCACAAAGGCTATCTCCTAATTTCCAGGCGGCCAGATCCATTTCATGCATTCCAGGCTGAAGCCTGATTGGCTATCATTGGGAAATGTCAAACAGAAAGAAGAGTGTTTGTATCCATTATTCAGGGGCAGAAATGCAATGCTTCTGTCTCCTATTGAACAAGGGAAGCATACAAGGGTCAGAAATAACTCTCATGCACGCAGATGCATTTGTTGTCTGCCCTTTTCAAAGCACATCCAGGAAAGTTTTTTTTTTAAAAATGCAAACAATCCCCCCCTTCTATCTCCCACTTTGCACAATTGTGCACAGATCGGGAAACTGCATCTGATAGCAGTGGCAGCTGTTGATTTTTTTTAATTGGAGGGGCATAAATATTTGGCACAAATGTGCATGAGCGACCGAGCTTAACGAGGGAGCCCAAACCAACCAAGGGAAGTTCAGGCAGGTTTACTACCCAAGAAAACTTTTTGAATAATGAGTCAAAATGATGCATTTATACGGCAGATTTTCTGTGAAAAATTGGCTACAAGCTAGACAGTTTGCAGTCAGTTTTGTAGGGTAACATGAAATAAATCCAATAAAAGCAAGCCACCAACAGTGCACAGGGTCATTTCCCAACACATTTTCATGATGCCTTTCACCACAATATATGTCAGTATAAAAAACATTTTCATGCTGGCTGTGCCCATACATTTCCATGCTGGCTGCACCTGAGCATGCCAGTATTCCCATAGAAGAACAAACTCGTGTTTGCTTTGTGCATAATGAGTGATACTATAAAAAACATGTCTGTGCTGGCTCTGCCAATATATGCCATTACATGCATGTAACAACATATTCCTGTTGGCTTCGCCATTAAAAATGCCGTGCCATAATAAGAAATTTTGTCCGATAAGTAGTTACACTTATGTTTGCTTTATCCTAGATGCCCAGTAAAAAATGTCATGCCCAGGTAAGAAATGACTCGACTAACAGTACCAAAATGGCAGTCTAGCCATGTAATAAGACTTAACATGCTTGATTAACAATAAATGAACCTATTATTGTTTTAGCTCGTTATTTTATTTATTTGTTTTGTTTCCTTGTACGCCGCTAGTGTGGAGGGTGCCTGACCTCACTTGTCGCCCTGTAGCATCAGCTAACAGCAGTGTCTTTCTTCAGACCCACGTTCATTGAGGGATGCAGTCTTTTTTTGCTGCTAACACACAGCTGGCCGGGAACACCCATTTTGGGGCTTATCTTCCTGTGTCACTACTGCTCAGTGGATGTTTCAGGTAAACTGTGTGCACCTGATTTTAACTCCTTTGGTTTATTTTGACTCACTTTATATTCTTTTAATTCAGTTCCTTTTAGGTTCCGGCTATTCTGACAGGGCTGTGGCGGTTGACTGGACGCCTGCAGATCTATTATTGTATTAGCTCATTATTATTTATTTATTTGCTTTGTTTGTTTGTACACCGCTAGGGCGGAGGCAGCGGCGTAGGCAGGGTAGGGCCTGAGGGGCAAGGCCCACCCAAAATCTGTAAATGCCCACTCAACAGCGCTGTGTGGGCATTTACAAATATTTTGGTCAGTGCAGTGGGCCCAACTACATAGGCTTCAGGCCCCATTTGCTAGACAATCCTGGCTACGCCTCTGGGCGGAGGGTGCCTATCATCAAATGTCATGCGGTAGCATCGGCTAACAGCAGTGTCTTTCTTCAGACCGCGTTCATTGAGGGGTGCAGTCTTTCTTTGCTGCTCACACGCAGATGGCTGGGAACACTCTCGGCAATATTATGTGCCCTATTAACGAGGCCACAACACGGGAGCGCAGCGGACAGGCATAGCGGGCACACACTCAGTGCGCAGAAAGTGCACCTACGTTAAGCCTGTCTGTGCTCGTCCATGCCCTGGGCCCATTGCAATGATGCTACTGCTCGCATAACATGGACCAAGCAAAACATGCTAGCAGTGGTCCACTCTACCACAGTTCTACCGAACTTTGACTGCTCAGCAACCCTGTCACAGAGAGACCACCCCCAACGTGACGGGGCTTCTTCTTAAAGCTTGCTCCCTGGTAAAACATGCAGCCTCCTTCCACTACCTCTTTGCTGATTTAACCCTGGATGTACTATGCATCACTAGCACCTGGTTGAGTGATGCTTCGGGCACTGCGTGGGTCCAGCTTCTTCCTGAATCATATAACATTCTCTGGTTGGACCAGGCATCAACCCATCCGGGTGAAGGTATTGCTATTATATTTAAAACCTTGCTGGGTGCTACTACTGTGCCATTAACTCATTCCATTTGAATTGAAGCTATTTTAAATGAAATTCCTACTTCTGCTTCCTATACCCTCCATATCCTGGTTGCTTATCATCCACCTGGAATGGACAATCTCTTCTGTGACAAGCTCTTAGAACTTGCCACAGATTTAGAACCGAAATTCCTGTACTTGACAGTTATTGGTGATTTTAATCTTGATTTTAATGCTCCACCTACCGTTTACATAAAACCATTTTTTAAGTCATGAGCAACTTGGGACTGTGTCAACTGGTCACCACCCCTACCCACTCAGCTGACTTCCCACTTGATTTAGTCTTTGCCAGGGTTCCCCTGGTTTCCACTTTTGCACCTTTTCCCATTATATGGTCTGACCACATGGTTGTCCCTTTTCTTATACAGGTTCACACCCCTCGCGCTAACCCTGAATGCAAATACCAGCTGCATGGCAGCTGGCACAAAATCTCCAATGTGGGTATTGTCTTTAGCATTCAGGCTCACTGCCTTTCTTTCAACATTATAAACTTATCTGTGCTGACCAAAATATTTGGCCTTGTGCTTGACACATTAGCCCTACTTACACTTAGCAAAATGATAGGTCGCCCCCTGCCAGCCTTGGCTTAC
Organism: Ambystoma mexicanum; assembly: GCF_040938575.1. Lineage (NCBI taxonomy): Eukaryota > Metazoa > Chordata > Amphibia > Caudata > Ambystomatidae > Ambystoma > Ambystoma mexicanum. The sequence goes on along the minus strand of NC_090939.1, from coordinate 712,148,525 downwards.
TGACAAGCGGAAGGCCCTGCGGCCTCTGAAACAGCAGGTTGAGCGGAAATGGCAGCTTACCTACTCTCCTTGCGACAAAATAGCCTTTTTTCCAGGTTCGTACATCATACCACCTAGCGATTCACCTGGCTAACTGTACTTTCTATACCCAGAAGGTGGAAAAGGTCCTTAACCAGCCCAGAGAGCTGTTCTCATTTGCACGGTTGTTATCCACCAGAGACGGCACTTACAGTGACTCATTCCCAGGTTTTTTGTGATGATTTGGCTAGCTTCTTCATCACTAATGTCACTAACATACATGATCGTATTCACTTATCTAGCCCCCCGTACTGACAGGAGAGATGCCATTGTTTCTATCCCTACTTCTGATCAGAGTTGGTTTACCTCTCCTATCTTTTCTATTCAAGTCGTTGAGGTGGCAATTAGGCGACTTAAATCTGCCTCACCCTCGGACGCGATCCCCCTGGGAACCTTAAAGGAAATTGTTACACATATTTCCACCTGATTTACGGAAGCAGTCAACGACTCCTGTTGGACAGGCTCCATCCCTTCTGAACTCAAACGATGGATAGTTATCCCACTCTTGAAAAAGCCGTCCCATGATCCTTCTGTACCTGCCAACTTCTGTCCCATCCTGCTTCTGCCTTTTTTCATGAAGCTGTTGGAGTCTCTGGTCTCTCCCCTACCCACTTCTTTTCTGGAGACTCTTCCTTTATGAATCTGTTCCAATCAGGTTTTCGTCATGGTCGAGGCATGGAAAGCATGCTGGTCTTGGTGCATGATGACCTGCGCCATTTGACTGACAAGGGGGCTGGGTGCCCTGATCTAGTTCAATCTATCAGCGGCGTTCAATATATTTGACCACCAGGTGTTGCTCGGCTCGGCCGCCTTGCACTTACCGGCCTCTCATGTCAAGTCCTTGCCTAGTTCGCCTCTTTTTTGACAGACCGCAGCCAGACACTACCACTCTCTGCAGCCTCTTCTTTACTCTGTGGGGACCATCAGGGCTCTGCCTTGTCCCCAGCACTTTTTAACACCTGCATCCAGCCCCCTGTTCTGCGCATCAGCTCCCAAGGCTTCAGGTATTAATCCCATGCTGATGATACTCAATCATCATCCGGCTTGATGCCACTCAGCCGGTCATAGGGTCTCAGTTTAGGAGTTGCCTGTTAGCAGTGGGTAGATAGATGGCTGAAACTTAACAGGAACAAGACAGAGGTTCTGATGGTGTATCCTCCTCACCGTCCTAATTCTGCCTCTTCTTCTTTCCTAGCCTAGTCATCAGCCTTCTGGCCTGCCGATCTGGGCTCCTGCCCCATGCCTCTGCGTGAATTAAATAATTTTGGTTTCATGTTCTCTTCCTCACTGTCCACCTTTGGCCAGGTAAGTGCCATCTGCAAGGCTGGGATTTTCCAACTCAGAGTCCTGCGCAAAGTTCTACCTTTTCTCTCATCCCAGCTTAGGCCTGTGTTGATGGCCTCCCTGGTTCTTAGCTGCTTAGACTATTCTAACTCTTTTTGACTTGCCCGGCCCTTGTAACTTCTTCATTCGATTACAGCTCCTTCAGAACTACGTGGCCTGGATCAATACAGGCACTTCCTATGGCTCCCATATATCACCAGTTCTCAGTTTGCTTCATTGACTGCCTGTTTTTTAACAAGTGCAGTTCTAGCCACTTGTCATAGTTCACTGTGCCTTTTGTGGCACAGGAGCGGAATACTTGCAGGAAAAAAAACGGCCATATTACTGTCTCGTGTGCTTCGCTCTAAGGATGCCTGCCTTCTTTCGGTTCCTAGTTACTACTTTGAATGGATAGGTGGCCGATCCTTTTCAGGAGCGACCGCCAGACTATGGAATTCTATCCCTTTTGCTCTTCCCACCACAAGCAATCATTTTGTCTTTCAGCATGCACTTAAACATTATTTGTTCTAAATTGTTATGTCACTCAGTTTCTATATCCTGGACCACTTCCCTTCCAGCGCCAAGATGCTTCGGCGAATATGCGCTTTAAAAATACAGTTAACATAACAACATAAAATAGCCTAAAGGTCCTGTAAAAAAGGGGGATGCCAGAGACAGAAACCTTCACCAGAATGGCTGCAGCAATGATATGATAATATGATAAGTCATTTATAATGTGCCTGTACACAAGTGTTTCTTGGCACGACAAGACAAGGAAGGGTAGAAAGAGGGAGGACAAAACAAACAATCATACTAGCCTTGTGTCATTCAGATCGTGCATGTGCAAGGAGGAGGGAAGAGGAGAAGTGCCAGGAGGGAGAGGGGGAGTGTGCAGTGGCAGAAACACAGTAAGTGCTGCCAGGGTGGTGGCTCAAGTAAGTGCAGGAAGGCATGGGACTTGCAGATACAGTCCCTAAGCAGGTGGGAGACCCAGAGGCAGTTCAAGGGGCTACTAGTCGTGCAGGAGCCTGGTGCCCATGAGGTTTAGTGGGTGGCCAGGAAACCAGTTAGCACAGCAGACAGGAGCATCAGCAGGTGAGAGAGAGAGAGAGAGAGAGAAAGCGTAAGCAAAGAGGACGGTCTTGGGCTTCTTCCAGAACCGGAGATGGTTCTGCTCAAGTTTGAGAGAGACAGGGAGGCTGTTCCAGAGAGAGGCTCCAGCCAAGGACAGAGATCTATCCCCCACTCCCTGCCTGGAGAAGCATCTGAACCTCAGAGAGTTGGAGATGCATGAGCAGAGGGCTCGAGAAGGAAGGAAGATGTTTAAAAAGAGAGAGTTGAATGTATTGTGGTCCCTGGCCCCAGAAAGCCTCGTGGATGATGCAGAGGGTCTTGAATTTGATCCTTGCAGTCACTGGGAGCCAGTGGAGAGATTTCAAGGCTTGAGAAATACGATCCATGGGCTTGAGGCTGAGGATAAGTTTTGCAGTCTGTTCTGGATTAGTTGCAAAGGGTGAAAGAGTAGAGGCAGGCAGAGTTAGAAAGTGGCTTTTGCAGTAGTCCAGCTTAGAGAGAACCAGGGGTCTGGGGACAATGAGCTTCAGTGGAAAAGTGAGAAAAGAAAGAATACCTCTGAGGGGGTGCAGCTGGTAGTGTCAGAGATGTGAGGAGAGAAAGAGAGGGTGGAGTCAAAGATGACCCGTAGGTTTTTCACTTCACAAGAAGGTGCAGGTAGAGAGCCCAGTGTGGGCAGTCAGATTGAAAGAGAGAAAGCAGGAGCAGGGGTGCCAATGAGAAGGATTTCAGTCTTACTGACTTTAAGGCAGAGATCGTTGGAGGCACACCATTCCTTAATCGCAGAAAGACAATCAGGCATGTGCGAGAGTGCAGAGGAGCCTGAAGGAGAGCTGAGTGTCATCCGCATAACTCCGAAAGTTAAAACAGGAGGTAGAGATGAGGTGGGTCAGAGGTGCCAAGTAATGGTTGAAGATCCAAGGTGAGAGGTTAGAATGCTGGGGAACACCACATGTAGAGAGAGAGGTGGTAGAGAGAAAGTATCCAAGTTGGACCTAGGAGTGTCGATCAGAGAGAAAGTAGGTCAACCAGGGTAGGTGCTCACCTGTGATGCCCAGGGTGTCCTGGATACAGTTGATCAGGATGGCATGGTTGACTGTATTGAAACCAGAGGATAGATCAAGGAGAATCAGGACAGAAGGCAGCTTAGCGTCGAGATTAGAGGGCAAGTCTTCACAGGTTTTCCGAAGAGCAGTTTTGGTGCTTCTAACTGCTCTAAAGCCAGGCTGGTGGTCATGGAGACAAACAACAGATTCAGTATGGAGAGTAAACTGAGAGATGGCCAGCTTTTCCAGGAGGTTGCCCAGGAAAGGAGTAATAGAGATTGGACGTTAGTTTTCCAGAGATATAGAATCAGCAGAGGGCTTCTTTAGGAGTGGGTGCACAAGGGAATGCTTTAGGGGGAAGGGAAGGTTCCAGTGGCAAAAGAGTGATTGCGGAAATCGGCCAAGGCTGGAGTGAGGGTGTTGATGTGGTCCTTTATGGTTCTGGATGAGCAGTGGAGCACCTGCTTTGACAAGACTTTCATAGATTGGACTTGTCTAGAAACATTGTCGGGAGTTGAACACAGGGAAGGAGGGAAAAGGAGGGGAAAGGAGGAGAAATGGCCAGAAAGGGCCTGGGAGTGGTAGAAGGAGAGGAAGAGCAGAAGGTGGACATGATTGTTAGGAAAGATTTAATCATTGTATGTAACTTTCCCTCCATGTGTCAACCCCCAAACTGTTTGCTGCTGTTTAGACACCATTGACTGACTTTGCCAGAGCAGCACAGCCTTCAGCTACACTCCTCTGGGCTTTCCCTCACTTTTTATGGGGAAACTGACATGCCCTTAAGACAGTCAGCACTGGGAGAATTTGCAACATGTAACAAGTGTGCAATGTATCTTACCATACAGCACACTTGGGTCTATAGAAATTCCAAAGGCCCTAGAAAATTTCGCTGGACTTTTTATGACCTGTGTAGATGTATCATGGACAGGACTGGTGGCAGATATCTTTTTGCATTCTTTTGAACCCTTTCCTGCCATGTTAACCGCGTTAACCGCATTTGGCACAAATAGGTGGCCTGACTCCAAAATGGCCATTTCACGAGGTTCTTTGGCCTGTCCTTTGGCCATCTTGCCCCTTCACCTTCCCCAGGTCGAGTCGACCCGGGTCAGTCCTTATTTGATCGTGCACTTTCCCAGGAATCCCAATGCTTTTGCAGGCTTCTGCATGCCTTGTGTGTGTGCCAAAAGGATGTGGGATGGAATGTCTGGTTCCAAAACACATCCAGGGTGCCAGAGAGTCTTGAGTGCCATGAATGACTGGGACCACCGTGGTCCGTGATTGGTCCATGTATGGAGTGTGTGTTTGTGAGCAGATCTCCCATTGGGTCATCTCTGTTTTGGCGCGAAGGGAACTTTGGATAAGAGGAGCCTGAAAACACCACTACCATGTCGATCTCCTGAGTTCTCACTGAACAAAGGATAGGAACCAAGTATCCTGCAACACGAAGCCGAGTCGAGAAACCGCTGGTGAACCACTGGAAGGTTTGGCACCCTGAGCCTGCTGTTGTCCCATGGGATCCCTCTACATCGGGTTGTCCTAGAAGGTCTGCGAAGATGCTTCGACCCATTGGAATAGTGGGACCAACTATTCTCGGCACCTTCATCATACCCTGCAAGTAAGCTTTCTCGGATGTGTCCCTGGGCCAACTAGTGGACTGATCAGTTTACCCAGTTGCTTTGCTCTGTCACCGCTGCCGTTTCTAGGAGGCCCTTGAAACTTGGTATACTGCTAGCTCTTTGTCCCTGGCACCCTCACACCAAATTTTGTACACTTGTCATTCCCAGGTCTGAAGTGAGACGAGTGTGCCAGGACTGGAGTAGACGCGGTTACCGTGTTGCCCTGCCGCAGCAACATCCTTTGCAAGTCTGCTGCATTTGTGACCCTCTTGCCCTTGAAGCCTGCTGCAGTGAAACTGGGTCGATTCATCCACCCGCAGCGGAGAAATCGCCACTGTCCCATTTGGGAATCACTGCTGTATCTCAGGAACTGAAAGGTGCCGAGACGTCCTTTTTGCCGCATTCGAACCTGCAAGCAAAGTGGACTGACCTGGCGAAGTTTGGGTTCGCTTGTGTCGGGGACCGGTGAGTACTCCATACCCAAACCGATACCCCTAGCGCAAGGGCCCATTTTTTGTACGACTGGCCCCTGGGGGTCCCTCTCCTTTCCACTGCTATTGCGAAATAGCGACTACATCCTGACCTCTCAAACTGCCTCTGCCTTCAAGTGGAGGTCCTTCTTGAATAGTGGGAACTTATACTGCATCGCCTCATTCACCTTCCTTAGCTACTATAGACCCCTGAAGATACCTTATTCTGCCCATTGGAACAACCGCGTGCGTTTGCATTGCTTGTACTATTGAGTACAAGGGTCCTCTCTTCTTAATGCTTGGACTGCCTCTTAGGTGTATTGTTGATGTCGAACTGGGCCTAATATCTGCACTGCCTGTTTCCTTCCCCTCTAGGTTGTCGACATATTTTGTGCATTTGACTCTTTAGACCTCAATGGTCTTTGATAGAGATGTGTTGGTTTACTTAGTGTTACTGTGATTCTTTTGCTATGGTCTATGTTACAAAGGCCTTGTAATAAATGTGTCTATATTTTTGATATAACACCTCTCTGGAGTAATTTGTAAGTGTCCTTGCTTTGTGTGCTCATTGAGGTCCTTCAGTCACCGTCACCCCTGCTGACACTTAGTCTTGACCGCCTGCCATAGCTACCCTGATTGGTCTGGCTTGTCCAGAGGTTACCCTGTCCCAAGAAACTAGGCTGGCCTTCTGAAGCTCTGCCCCTCCAGGTCAGAGTTCAGAAATCCATCTTAACAATGATGTCCTGAGTTTTAGTGGTGAAGTGAGAAGCCAGTGACGTGCAAAGGCCCTGGGAGGGAACAGGAGAGGTGGAGACTGCAGCAGGATTGGCCAGCTCCTTGCAGATTTTGAAAAGTTCAACCAAGTTGTTAAAGGCCTCAGAAACATGAGCTTGTATTTAAGCTCTCTTCAATGCAGTTCAGTCTACCCATGTAAAAACACTTACAATGCAAACATCTTAAGTGTTGTAACATGGCTAAACCTTCGTGCATTGCTGCAGCCAGTTTGGTTATACATCTAGCATGGATTTATTTTTAATGTGCATCATTGTTAAAGCACACATGATTTCATGTTTGCTTTAACATTGATGGCCAGTAAAGCAATACACCCCCTTCCCTTTCCAAATAATGTGGTTGTGCATTGGAAGGGGTAACCCCCAAATCAGAGGCCCACTCATCCTGCTGGTGAGCATGCCTCTTGATTCATTTTCAAATCAAAGACCCACTCACCAGCACGGTAAGCAGCGTTCATCATGTTGAACAGAAACCCGCTCACCATCACGGTGTGTGGCTCTGGTCATGCTGGTTAGCAGACCTTTGATTTAATTAATAAAAGCAGTAGGACTTAGATTGTATGAATCCAAGCAGGGACCCATGGGTGAGCACAGTGATTTGGGGGTACCTTCTCCCATTGCAGCCCGAAATGAGAGCCCTGATTTGGGGACCCAGGTGGATGGGGTGTATTTTTCTCACGCATCCATGCACACCATTCAATTTCTCATTCACACGCACAGCCACACACCATATACTCATTCATGCACACACACATTGACTCATTCATCTTACATGCAGCCACCCACACATTCAATGTTTTCTTCTTACCTGCAGGCACCCGGGTCCAGAATCTATCCCCCCCAGGTCCAGCGGTGGCCAGATCCCTGCAACATGAACTGGAACCAGGAAGTTTTTCCTGGTTCATGCACATGCATGCAGGAGCCGGAGCGTGAACTTGAGGATGCCCACACAGCTCTATATGTGCAATGACGCACAGGAGAGCTCACTTGCACATTCACAGCTGCAGTACCCCAGACTGCATCGCCAATGTGTCAGTTAAGGCTTGGTTAGCAAAACACCCCAGCCTTGCATGTTCAATTGGACATGCGTGCAGGGATGTGAACAAAAAGCCAGACCAGGAGCGTTTCCTTAACTTCTTTGTGCAGCTGAGGGAAAGCTCACTGCTTTTACTGGGCTGGCTTGGGGGCAGCTTGTAGGAAATGTGTGGCCCGATGCCCCATCACCCATTATGGACCAGCCGCACCATGAGATGCGTAATTCTGAAACCCTTTGTGTAAAGGGGCACCACTCTTTAGCACAAGTTAAGGTGATGTGCCAGTGTAGCCCATTACTTAGGTTAAATACATTGTTTGAAGTCGGGCCTTATATGTTTGCCCAGTAATATAGAAGAAAGGCAACACGTTTTCAATCTCCAGAATTAATTCTATCACAGCCAGTGAGATGTAAGATAAATCCAGTTTCCTACAACATACTTAATATTCAAGATCAGATCACCAGATGTAGGGAAACAGATGTTTTAAATGCTTCTGATTTACGTCATTGTGTGTAGTACTGAATAGCAGCAGTTTCACTGGTATTTTGTAAAGCATGTGTATCTACATATGTGCCATTTCTAACAACTGTGCATGTATGCATGACAGATATCACACAAGCAGGCAGCCACAACTCAAGTGGGAAGACATGTACTCTCTCTGGATAAGGACATTGATGCCAGAGTTAGTGGACGTGTCATCAAACATTCAATGATATCACAGCGAGTGACACTGGAGAGACAGATCACATGAAGTGATGTCTTGTGACAACCGGACTTCATCACCACAAGGGGCATTACTGATGTAAAGGGCTATTTTAGTTCCGACAATGACTGTAAATATATTGTTTTCTGAAAGGAGATTCTGGTCAAGTGGAGATCAAACACGTGCAGCTACATGGATGTCATTTTGGGGCAACTAGGTGTGCCAGCTGCTTTGCGTGACTGCCCAGAAATGATGACTGGACTGCTTTGGACTGCTTTGATTTCCCTTTGACCAGAATCTCATCTGAGCAGCGAGGGACTGGCCTAACAGGCTTTTGGCCCTCGACCGATTGAGAGTCCGGTCGTGTGGGATGGCTTTATAAGCCAATGAGTGTGGGCTGAATTTAAACTGTTTCTTAATTATTAACACGCATGTGCGTCTGTGCGTAGGTCGTTTTTACTAACTTTTTCCCTGGGCGCCCCACTGCTGCTTAGCTCTGCTTGTTTCCACGACACTAGTCTAGACCCTATCCTCCTCACAGTGCTTCTCCATTGGGCAGGACAGGGCCCACTTGATCCATAGTTTGTAACACTAATCCTACTTTTGAAGTAAGCTGCAAATCTGCAGCACAACAGCAACAGGCCCGCCCCCTGTGCTTTCTGCGATGTCCTGGTGGCTGCCGTCTGCCACGGTGGCACCATTATCAGCCCTGCTCTTTTGATTTTTTCCACTTTGCATGTTAATGGATATGAATTCCCTGTCACAGCACACATTGCCTGGGCCTGGCTCCTACTGCTTTGGCTATTGTGCATGCTGCTGGGTGTGGCCTGTGGAAGTGGACTGGATCTCTAGTTAGCAGTGCTTTAGATGAGCCAGTCCGACCTGGGCCTCAGTACCTGCACTTCTTATTTTTGAGCATTTGAGTACGTGACCTTCTCAATGCCTGAAAGAGAGTACCTGGACTCAACTATGTTTTGAGGTGAAAATTAAAGCTTTTCATTTCACTTTATCGCAACTTAAACGACTACACTTCTGCAGCCTTTAATGGGGAAAGCAGCACCCCCTCCTTCATCCTCTCCACCACCCTCAGGGCCTATAATACCTCCTTCAGGGCCCACCCTGCAGAATAAAAGGAGAGAGAAACATTCATCTACTGGGCTCTCAGCACATTAGGAGGGGCTATTTCGCAGAGTAGGCTTCAACTGTTGCCATTGGCGTCCTTTGATGGAGCAGGGATTGATTTGGAAAGCAACGGAAATTACTTTTTAAAGATGTTTCTTTGTTATTAGCAGTGCCTATTCGAATATGTAAATGTTTAAGTAATTTTAGTTGTAATGGGACGTTATTGACTGAAAACTCTCAGACAGCTCCAGTTACCCAGCAAATTTGTTTTTAGTCAACGAAAGCGAGCAATAATAAAACTCCCATTCTAAAACGTAGTTTACGGCTATGATATCTGAATATCTATGTTCAATTAGACATTCTTTTCTGTGTATCAAACTAGCAAAATGTGTTAACATAATGCATATCTACAAACTGGAAGTTTGTGTGACAGGATCTCGGATACACTGCTTTTGCAAAAGTGTGTGCTCCTTGGCACATCATGCATTCTCACTGGGCATTGCCTGAAAACAACAGGGTGTCTGTGCCTTAAAGAGAGAGGGAGGAGGCTCGGGTGGCTAAACCACAAGTGAAGGGGGCCGGCCGACTCAAGGAAGCATCAGTTTGATGCGGCGCGGGCGCGGCCTGCTCTCACATCATTAAAGCATTACAAAAAGTAAGTAATATCAAAAAAGCTCTAAATCTCTTGATTCAGTTAGTTTGGGACAGCAAATACTACTGCTGATGTATGTCCTTAAAAGAGAAACAAAGAATCATCGAAACGTCTACGTTTTACGTTTTGATGATCGTTCATTTAATAATCCTCATGCTCTTTGGTGTTTCTGAGGAATTGATCTGCAAAGCGGGGAACTGTGTTTTTTTTTGGTATCAAACGAATCCTCATTACTAGGGCGCTGACTGGCTGATAGCTTTCGCAAAGGACCGGCCACCTCCTGCAGAGCCAGAAGGGACGTGTGGCGTTTAAAGGACTCTGAACTCTCTGACAAGTGAAGTTGCCCCATTAAACTTGCACGCCTTTCCTTAGGTGCTAGCTTGCTGCCATGCATCTGACTGTATGATATCCCACTCGCTTTATTAGTAAACTGAATCTTTGCTGCTTTAAAATAAATGTCACATTCATTTATTATTGGAAATGCTACAGCCTCCAATAAAGACGTCGAGAGCCAGGTAAGCAAAAAATCAAGGGCCACAGATTATCACTAGGCAGCAACCACACTAAGTCGGCGGCAAGGTGCCTCAGAGGGAGAGCTGCCGCTCACATAAGTGGCACTTGCAGGCAATTTAAGTTAACACAAAAGATCCACTCCACTCGCCACTCCGAGATGGGTCACATCTGGGAGCTTCAATTCGGTTTTAGGTAACCGGTCCGGGGTCTGGCCTTCAGAAAAAGCCGCGCACTGAGATAGACGAAGCAGCCTTTCATGACTGCGACCAAATGCGCGTGGGTGGGGTGGAGGTCCTAACCTTGTGGAATGGGTATGGTTGTGAAGTGACTGAGTCCCTCTGAATGATGGAATCGTTGACTGGCAACATGTTGGGGGCGTCATGGTGGTTATCCTATGTCAGGAATATCTTAGCTATTAATACACTGTTATGGTTCAGGCTAGTGACCAGGCTGGAGATGAAGGCCTGTCTGATAAGGGAAAAAAGGCATGAAAGGGAGGTAGCACATGCAAGATAGATAACGGGGAGAACCGGAGGAACGTAAGCAGTGAAGGAGGAAAGGCAGTGACACGTAAAAAATGAAGAAAGTCAGCATCAAAGCTAATGAGTGCTGTAGAAAGCCACCTCCAGGTCCATAACATCAGTAACTGCTCATCCCATAAAAGGTTTCCTCATTTCATTTTAGTGTTGTTTAATTCCGTGTACCCAGCAGACCATGGTTAGTTATGCATATGTGTCTTGCAAAAAGTTCCTCTTAAATCCAAATATAAATTCAAAGCATGTGACGTTAATTTGATTTGATCCTCTACTATATGTGCAAACAGTGTGCTGTGTGCTTACAAGCATAGGCACCACGCCGCCACTGAGTACATGGGGGCTGTTGACCCCATACTGCATGAACCATGAGGGCTGGAGCAGTGCTGGAAATGGAAAATATTTATTGGGGAGACTGTCACTTCTTAGGAGGGGGCAGAGCCAAGTGGCACGGCCCCCAGCCAGGTTGTGCAACACAGTATCTCTATATAGAATCCAATCCTGGTGATTTGCATAAAAGCAAAGAGCATTATGGGAACAACAAAATGTCCACAATTTTAAATGTTATATATAAGATTTCTATTTTCACATGTCAAAAACAAGTTACTTGATACTCAACAGATGGTATATAACAGCATTAAAATCTGCACTGTCAATGCAGGTGTACAAATGAACAATCAAGAATTAACATGCTCAACAAGTATTCATCAAAGTAGACAATTGACATAGAAAGAAAAAGGAGACAATATTAAAAAAATTAAAAAGTCATGAGAGTCAAGTGCACAGCAATTAATATTGGTTACATAATCGACACATTAGCAATAAGTATCTAGGACTGATCTGTAGATTTATCAATGTCTCCAGACTGCTTATAGATTGCCCTCTCATATGTGGAGAAGGTTAACAATTCTTCCACCCATTCATCAATACAGAAGGAAGCAGATGATTTCTATCTGCTCAGAAATCGTACATGCCCGGAGTAGCCAGACTTTCTTACAAAATGGTACATCCTCCAGTGGAGACACGTCTTTGAGAACCAAAATTGATGCATTCATTGTAATAGTGCAGCTTAAAACCAAGCCCAACCTTTCACTGACCCCTTTCGCAGAAGTCTCTCGTTTTTTTTGCAAGTCCAGAGTAAATGACTCAAAGTGCCCCTTGTATGACTGCACGTCCAGCGTTGATCACTCTCCAGAAGGTGTCTCTTGAATGTACATTCTGGAGTCCAATATGCTCTAAAGAGGAGTTAAGTCTGAGACGCTCTTAGAGCCCAGTCCATGCTGACAAAACAAACATTGCTACAGCATCTCTGCCAGCTGGCCATGATCAATAGATTCACTTAGCTCTTAAACCCAGATATTGGCTAGTGCAGGGTCTCCTCTATGGTTGGATAGCAGTATTCCATACATTGCGGCCGCTGGGTAAGCGCACAGTTGCAAAGCTCCAACGCCGACCATGCATAACTCTGTGATGCTGATTGCGCAGGATCCATTTTGGCAGGAATGATTCCCCTCAATTGCCTGTATTCTGCATAGGAGCATTCACTGAAGACAAACTTATAGCAGAGATGTGCGAAGGGGCTTCATTTTCCATCGCCAATCAAATGTCTGATTCCTTCCAAGAACCAAGAGTCATTTCCCTTGGGAGATCAAAGCCGGATTTAGCCAAATCGATGCATCTTGGAACAGGAATGGATCACTTCCAATTCCACCCGACACACGGCACCGGCATTCTCTCAGGAAGGCTGTCAGTGGGTTCTGTAGTCGAGATTGTCTCATCACCATCATCAAAAAGGCCTTAGGTGGCAGGTGAGAGACACTACACTGTGCCACAGTGTCATCCAGTAGATCTTGCTCAGATCCTATGGTCTGACACAGATGTCTAGCAGTAAACGCAAGATGATAGTTGAAGAAGTTCAGCAAATTCATACCACTGTGTTTCAGTGGAAGCTGCATTTTCCATGAAGCGAGCCTCGGCGGCTTGCCATCCCACAAGAACCTTTGTATCACAGTGTCTAGTTTTTGAAAATATTTCGGGGCATCTTAATGAGGAGCATTGAGAGGATATAGTTTATTCTTGGTGCCATGTTAATTTTGATGCAGTTAATTTTTCCCAAAGCGAAAGTTTCAGAAGTACCTATCTGTCCATATCAGATTTAGGCTTGGGTATTATTGAGTCGAAATTCATCTTTGGCAGTCTCGTCACCTCTGAGCCGATCCATCCAGATTCTCAGGTATTTCATTTTCTCTAGACAAGTAAAGTTAAATTGGTTACATGTGTGCTTCAAACATGTGTTCATAATCAGGAGAATCTCAAATTTGGTCCAGTTCACCTTGTAACCAGACACTTCAGAGAAGCGCTGGATATCATCCATCAATTGTGAAATGTTAGAGCTAGATCACGTAGGAACACCAGTAAGTCATCTGCATAGAGCCACATTTTGTTTGTACCTAGACCTTCTCCAATTGCGTTCATGTCGTCATCCGACCATAGCATCACCACTAATGGCTCCATCGCCAAAATGAACAATATTGGGGAAAGGGAGCATCCTTGCCTAGTCCCCCCTCTTTAGCTTGAACAGATCAGAAACCAGGCCACTGGCGAGCACACTGGTGTTAGGGTTTGTATATAAAAACCTCACCCATCGTCTAAAGTTTTACCTGAATATGTAGGGCCACTTATCCCGATCAAAGGCTTTCTCTGCATCAAGAGAGACTACCGCAGCAGGACACATCTGTTTACTTCCACTATCAATAGCCAAGAGCAGCCATCTCATATTATCTGCCACTGATCTTCTCGTCACAAAGCCCACTTGGTTAACGTGTGCTAGCGATGGCACAACAGGTTCCAATCTCATGGCCAATATCTTCACCAGAAGCTTACAATACATGTCAATCAGACTAATTGGTCTGTAATTCACACATCTAGTTATTTGTGTGTCTTTCTTTGTCAGAACAGTCACCATGGCATGCCGCATAGTATCTGGTAGCGATTCAGTTTCAAATGATGAGGTGTATAAGTCACAAAGCAGCTGGAGGTTGCAATCAGATAAGATCTGGTAAAATTCAACCGGTAGACCATCGGTATCTGGCGTTTTGGCTACCCGAACCGTTGAAACTGCCAGGCTAACATCCTCTAATGTTATTGTGTTCTCTAAGGCCGTAGCTTGGTCATTCGTTAGGCGAGGAACTTCAACACAGTCTCGAAAGGATTTTATTGTGTTTTGTCCACAATTTAATTCTGATTTGTAAAGTTCTTTATAATACCCCTTAAATATTTCATTTATGTTCTTCTAATGTGTGCCCAGATTGCCTGATGTATCTCTTACCACTGTAATGCTTCAGTCACTCTCTGCAACCCCCAGTCTATGTGCAATTAGTCTTCCGGCACCTTTTCTCCATTCTCAAAATAATGAATTTGTTTCCTTAATAAGGCATAGTCAATCCAGTCAGATATTATTTTATTTAGTTCATATTTCTTTTTCCTGAGTTTAGTTCTCACATCTTGGTCGTGACTCATCTCATATTGTTTCTCCAGCACTTTGGCTTCGCCAGATAGTCTCTTCGACTCTCGTTGTTTCATTTGCCTGTAATTTCCTGTTTTGGTAATCAAAACACCTAGCATATAGCACTTCACTGCCTCCCAGATAGTTGAAACGGCAATATCATCAGATCTATTGATTGCAATAAAATCATCAACCTCACTCACAATCTCCTCTTTTATACGCTCGTTCTGTAATGTTAAAAATGTCTTGTAGTGATTCATTAAGAAAACCTTTTACGCTAATAATGGACTGTTCTATTTTGATTGGTCACAACATTCACCCTAATAAAGAGATGTTTGTAAAATGCAGGACATATATACCAGTTTTAACAGCTGCAAAACTGTTTGTGAGGCTTCAGCAGTTTTGGTGAGGCAGGCTCCAATACTGCTGCTCGGAACGCTCATTGAAAAATGGGTTGTGCAGCAGAAGCAACCTGTGCTACAACGAGCAAACTGCTTTCAGAAGACTTGCACGAACGCTGAGTTCTCTGAAAGCAGTCATCTCGACAAGGCACAGAATCTGCAAGAGTCGTGTCTGGGACCTTCCGGGTCTGAAGGATGGAGCAGGGTCTGGCAAGACACATTTTTCTGGAGCGCTGCCCCGTCTTGTACTGGGTCAATTCCTGCACTGGGCAGGAGTGTAATTTTGCTCCAGTGGATATACTGCATGTATTTGTAGGAGGGCAACCAAAATCGAAAACAAAAAAAGTATTGAGTGCTGTGTGCTTTTAAGTTGCTGGCTTTTAAATCATTTGGTGCAACATAGCTTCTGGCTCCTCTCCTGCTGGGCTGAGACTCAGTGAAGCGTTAGCATTCATCTTGTAAAATTAGCACGTGCTGCTCACTTCAAAGAAGGAAGGCCGCCTCATCAATGGACCACTTTAGTCTTAATTATGGTGTGGATGGGGAAGGAGAGGGGTGGACAGGCCGAAGCTGTCTGGCAGGTGCAGAAGAAGTAGGGAGAAGGTGGAGATCCAAAATCAGAATGCTGAGGAAAGGCAACTCAGCAGGTTAGCCTGCTGTTGTAGAAATTATATGTGTTTAGAACTGCCTGTAAACCATTTGGATTTTTTTCAATTCTTGCTGAAAAATGTGCTTTAAAAAGGCTTGTTTCAACCTGGGCATGGGTAGGGCTCTCTTTTCATTCGGTTGGAGAATTTCTGCCCCCATAGCAAAAATCTAAAGTTGCCACCCATGTTCGTAGGGCAGACTGTTACAATTACGCTCACTGTAAGGTTAGTTTATTAGGTCTGGTTTCCAAAGGTTTGATGCTTTGGTTTGGCAGCTTTGAGGAGACTTTTGCATATGAGATGAACTGGTTTTAAGTGTCATTACCATATAGACTCTCTCCAGCTGATTCATGGATGGGTAGCTCTGTGGGGGGTTCCTCTATACAATGTGTTTGGAGCCTGCTGTGTTTCCTATCTTGGCGATGGGGGACCTCCTTGAGATGAGAGGCCTCCCACTGCAGACACATATATGACTGGATTGGCCCTTGCTTGCTTTAGGGGCACGTACATGCATCCTGTATAATCAAGGGATTGCAACCCCGGATCAGTGGGCACTGCCACATCGCCTCCCTGTCTCCCAGTGGGTGGTACAAACAGCTGTCAAAGTCCCAAATGGGTGCTACCAGCCCCTCCACAACCTGGCTAGGTCTGTGATTCCCGGAGGAGAGACACATTTGTGGGGGGTGCCCAGGCCTATTTCTTGTTTCAGTCTGACCCAGCCTCTCAGTCACCAAGTCTGCCTGCTCTTGGGATGCATGCATGGGGCAGATATGTATGTAGTGTTAGCCGATGCTCCCTAACAGCTGGGACTTCTGACATCATACTCAGAGGCATTACAGATGAGATTATCAGAAGCATAATTAATGATACATAAAGATGGAAGGGGGCTGGTCTCGTCCTGCATTTAACTGTAAGAAGAACACAGGTCTTCAAACTGAGTATGGCTGTGTGGTCAAAATGTATGAGTAATGGAATTCCCACAACATTTATCCGTCAAACATCAAAGGCCAATGCAATTCGAACAAAGCACATCTGTTAAAAGAAAATAAAAAGATGGAACAAATTGATTCAATAAACTCTTAAGAAATTCCCTTGCAAATGTGGTATAAAATTCAAGGATGACAACAACATATAAAAACATACATGGCAAGAAAAACCTTCAAACTCTTAATGAGGGCCACAATGTGCACTGTAGCTTTGTGGCACAATTGAGTAGTGCCTACAGTGAAATAACAGGAATTCAGGGATTCCCCAGAGCCTCTGTAGGGTGGGTAGCATACAAATGACTCTCCCTCAGCCCGCTGAGCCTTAACAACGACAAGACGGTGCTACTCCAAATGGGTTCCCAAACATCACTCAACAAGCTGGACTCATATAAATCATTCACTATAGATGGCAACACCATTCAAGTGTCCAGCAATGTCAAGACTTTAGGCGTATGCCTTGATTGCACCTTGTCCTTATCCAGGCAGGTCAAGGCGGTCTCCTCTTCTGCGGCTCACACCTCGAAATAAATGAATGCATGCAGACCCTTTCTGACCCCTGACAACTGCATCACTATTGTGATAGCACTTATTGGCTCAAACCTGGACTATTGCAATGTCCTATTGGCAGGTACCTTTTCACGCAACATTAACAAACTGCAAGTCATTCAAAACAACGCCTTCAGTGCCGCTCTCAACATCACAAAGTGCAAACATATCTCTGCAGCAAGAAGAAAGGCCCACTGGCTATCAATCCATGAGTGCATCACTTTCAAGACCTTAGTAATCATGCATAAATTCCTCTCTAACTTAGCGCCAAAATACCTTTCACAAAGACTTTTCAAAGCCCAATCTTCCAGACCTACACGCTCTGCATATTCGTACCAACTTACCATCCCCTGCTTCAGATGCAAGAGAGAAGGGTTTTCCAGCTTCCTGGTCATCGTCTCCAAGGACTGGAATGCCTTACCTTTCAAATTGAGATCTGAACAATCATACTGGGTGTTCCGGAAACAACTTAACACTCTGTTCTTCTCATTGAACTCACCTCTTGTATGACCCCAAGACTTTACCTGACTCTATCTGCACATTTCCCTTTGTCATTGCCTCTGTTCTTGCTCCTTGTCATATGTGTCCTAAGTGATGTAACCAATGCCTTGATGCAAAAAACAATGCAAAAATAAAATAAATAAATAAGGGGTACAGACTTGTTTTGAAATGTCCTGGCTGGCATTCCTTTAGGCCCCTGTCACTGTAGATGCTTTCTGATATTTCCTTCTTCCCTGACCATCAGACCATCACAGCATGTATATGACTGTAGATCGAATGAATAAAAAGAAATGCATGTACCTGTATTTTAGGGGTGGCTGCTCTATGTGGGTGTGAAGGATGGTGCCCTGCCAAAAGGCCACAGCCACCTCATCCATGAGTGACAACTGTATCTTGCATCGCTCATGGAGATAGTGGCTGCACTTTAAATTTGCAGTAGGGAGTGCTCTAGTGAGCCATACCTGTTGAACATGTGCAGTGCAATTTGTGCCAGGGTGACTAACAAAGGCTCACCAGGCCAGCCCCAAATGGAGGTCTGGGGGTGTTAACAAGGAAACTCTGTCAAGTCATATCAGTTATTGATGCCACCTCCTCCGCTCCTGTCTCTCATACAGGCTGGGATGGGGTCTTACTTCACACGTTGTAGAACAGCAGCAGAGCCCATACTATAATTGTGCATGCCAGCATGAAAAACGATACGATTGAAGCTGGAATGGAGGAAGGAGGAGCAGAGGGAGGTCTAGCAAGTTGCTGAGTTTGGCTAATCCATGCCATCCACTTATCATCTGATGTTACTGGTACGTTTTGATTACATTTTCATGCAGCTACTGCAGTGCCCAGACACTTGCTTTCATCGTTATCAAATGACTGGGTGTTCCAGGAAGGGGATGGGAATGGGAGAGTGAGATGGAGGCAGTGTTTGCTGGGCAGGAGCTTCTACAGCCACATTATAGGAAGTGCCTCACTAGTTTAGTACTGGACCTGGTGAGACGATTCTGTGAACAGAAACCTTCTAGGTACACAACTTGGCAGAAGCTGTGTACCTAGAACACGGGCGGAATAAAGACGCCTTTGAGTTATCAAAGAATGAAACTTAGACACAGATTGAAATTCCAGTGGTGCAAATGTACCTGGTTGATTCCATTTAACATGACTCCCCTCCCCCAGTGACGAGACATTAACCATGACTCTGTAGAGGATAAACACCTTATGTCCTTCGAACTTGACTGAAGGCTTAGTTCCATCCAGACCGATTAATGACAGAGTCCCGCTTTTTTAGATCACACAGAGGAGGCATCACAAATGCATTACAGAGGAGTTATGGCAGATCACACTTCACACAAACTAGCCTCAGCTCCGCTGGAATTCCATCAAATGCATTAACCGAGCCAGAAGCTTAGTTCAGAACTTGTTTATTATCTGTATATCTGCACAGACTCGTGGCTACCACTAGGCAAAGTTAGGTGCCTGCCTATATTGTGAAAATGTTACAGAGGCAAATGCTGCCGAAGGCAATAACCACTTATACATTTTTTGGATACATAAATGTATTATTATTTCTCTTGAGTCGTGAGATGGGCTGCACTCTCAGCACTGTCTGCAGCAGCAGTCAGAGCAGCAGGCACCGTGAGGTTTGAGCGTGGTCATGGTGCACTGCACCATCCGCAGGGCCTCAGGCCGCTCTTGCACATTAGCACTGCACATGCCCTCATGACTGAGGCTTCTGCTAATGTTCTTGGACAGTGTTCTGGTCTGCACCATCTGTGGACACCCTGTACACTAGCTGCAGCCTGCAGCCATAGTCCGCGGGTGGCAGCCCTGCCTGCTGAGAGAGACTCAGACACACACACAGCCAGGTAAGGGTTGCACGCTATTGTTGTAATTGTTCTGCCTCTTGGTCTCAGGGGTGGGAATAGCTGAATTGGTTGAGATAGAGAGTAGATGAATGGAAGCAGAAGGGAGAATGAGTGTATACATCTATGTGTGTGTCATTGTGAGTCCTGTAGCCATGGGGCATAAATTAACTGGGGTCCAATTGAACCATTTCCTAGGTCACAGGTCATCGGGGAAAGGGGCAGGGCCCAGGGCAAGGGCCAGAGGCCAAGACAGATGTTAGAACTGCATGCATTACATATAGCTGCCAATACTGCTTTCTTATTCAATAACAGCCTAGTAAAGCAGAAACTGAGTGACACGGACGCTGTGACTGCAACAATTCCATATCTTTTCCAACAATTCCATATCTTTTCATGTCGACATACACTCATTGCCCCAACAGGCACGCTGTCTTTCATTGTTACTGAGCTTTGAATCCTGTAGTCCATGGCTCTAGGCTTTAAAGAAACTTAAGTGCAATTGTGCCTGTGTTTTTGGCACTGAGGTGTTTGTGTGTCCATCTGTCCTTCAGTAAACAGGTCTGCCATCTACCAAAAGCTTTGCCTTGGACCACACCACAGATTCTGACAGCCACTCTGCTGCACTGTGCCTTCCAAGGCTAAGCATGGAAGATAGACTCAGAGCTCAATTTAGCTCAATTTTACTGTTACGTGCAGCCCATAAAGCTGCCACCCTCATATGCTTTCCTTTAGTTGTACGTTTATTGCAGTTTAGCACATTTTTGAGGTAGCACTGTAGTTGAAACCATACATCAAAAATCAGGGTTGTACCGTACACAGATTTTATTTAATTATTTACTGTCCCTGGGGAGTGGGAAATTAGGCTTTCTGTGTTTTATTTGTCCAACCCCATCTTCCGTAATCCTTAGCTGTGTGGTATTGTCCTGGTTGTCTTCTCCTAGAGCTTTTCTGTCTTTCATCATGGAGACCTAATACATTAAATAACACTTCCATTTTAATAAACTTTTTCACATTGAGTTGCTATGTGGTTTGTTGCTTTGCCCAAAACTAAGACTTAAAGGCACAGAGAGTGGGCTTAGGTGGGAATACTGTAAGTCACACTGTGGAAACGAAACCACGAGCTAGATCTTGCCAGGTTGTATTTAACTATGGGGGAAGGGCTTGAAAAGATGCAGAGGTGCAGAAGAGCATCCTGCCTTAGAAGACATGTATTTTATTACATAATATAAAGCCTCTTTTCAAGCTTTGTGGCAGGAATGATGAGTGAAAGTAAATGCTCCCTTCTAATGAGTGTGTCACTGTTCTGGGTAGCTGTATTTGCAGACCGTCCTTCTGTTTGTCAGTGTCTATAACTGAGCTAAATACTCACTTTTTCTGTATGTCTGTTCACAACAACCCTATAACTGCCACCAGTCACCCACTCAACCAGCATTGTATGAATGTGTGATTTTTCAACTGAGATGAGACGGCAGATGGAGTGCAGTTTTGCAACCCAGTCTATAGTATGCCAGCTTTATGCATTAAGTACTGGGGCCGCACAACATTATGCCCTTTAAAAATACATTTGTAGGTTGTGACTTCTCTCTGTACCACATATGTCCCCTCTGTGTACATTCATTTGGAGCCAATGAGGCAAGTGGCTCTGCTTGAGCAGCGTGCACAGTCATTCTCACTGATCTGCAGCATGGTCCATCAATGGGGCCAAAGTAACAAGGTGTCAAGCCTTTTGCTATGTGGCATTATATTGGTTGAGTTTCCTTATCAATGCGGTGATAAGTGATAAGTGTGGGAGTGAGTTCATCTTTAGGCTTACTTATTTATTAGGCACACATTTCAATGGGCAATTTGGCTGAAGGCAAAACTTCAATGTCTCTTTGGTGTCCCCTCTCTCATAAAGGCCATGGTAATCATGTTATAACTCAAGCGAGAGATTTTTGAGTTGTATGCTTTCTTTCAGCAAAGACATACCTTGTTAAGTCATCTAAAATTCCATCACTGAAAGCCACATTTTTTTGTCACGGTTATCTATAATTATCATAAATGGAAAAGATTCAAAGTTGCCTTTGAACCTACCAAGCTCTCTCTCTATCCCCTGCAAGTAGGTTGAGTAAAACCTCATATGAGAGTTCAAAACGTTTCAATGAATTAAATTCCATCTCCCATAGTCATTGGGCATCATTTCGACTTTGGAGGTAACCACGCACCTATTTGCAGTATGGCTGCCTCCAAAATCGTTCCGACTCCGCTCTGGCGAATGGAGTAATTACCGGTCCATTCCAAGGTTGGAGGGACCAGTAATTCCCCATTCACCAGGGCCCTTCCCCTGGCACTGGAATTTCCAACTGTTCTGCAAGTTTATGTGCATAAACAAGTTATTTCCCAAACCCTTCATTACTCCTGCACCCACTAAGAAACTTCTCGGTCTCGTAGAGTGGTTTTATAGCATCAACTACAAACCCGTAGCTAGAAATACACTTTGCAAGATCTTGGGCATTTATGCGAGAGATATTACCAGATGATCCAGTTTGTGTAGTGTCATTTGATATCTCAACTAGTGCATCATACAACATCACCCAGCTGAGAGCGAAGAGGATTCAAGACATGCCATTGATTTTCTATCTTGTGTCACTCAGTGGTTTCAATTTAAGATTTTTAGCATGGCGTTTTAAACTTTAAACATCCCAACAGCATGCCGAACCAGAGAAATGCACATAAATATGGTGTACCATGAGAAAGAAAGTAATTGCCTACAAGCAACACTTAGCTGCGTCATTAACAACTAAATTTAAAGAAGGTGCACTTCATGGAACAAGCAACGCATTTGGATTTACAGCCAAAATTCTATGGTGTATACCATTGTGTTCCCTCCTCATATTGTTTCCATTATCATAGCCTTTGCCACGCGAGACATTTCTTGTAATTGGTGAAGAATAGTGTCTGTCATACTGGCTCCAGTTGTCTCTTTTAGGTGCACAAATCTTAAGAAATGTTCTTTTATGCACACAGGCTCAAAATGATCAGAGTCCAATACTGACATGATGGTCACATAGCATCCGATCATTGTCATTTGTTCAACATAGCTGACATCTGGTGTGCAGCCAAGAATTTTTTTAAAGAACTTGGAAGCTGAGGTTAGGATTTCCTGTTTAATGGTTGTGGCTAGAAGCAGAATCAGCTCATTTTCTATAACTTTCCAGGGATAGTGAATATGTGTCTTTCATTCTGTTATTTTACTATGATGATCATCCATGAGTGTGTCAAATAAAGCTAGATATTCAACACATTTCAGGAAGTTTCCACAGCCAAATCTATGCAGTTCTTCATGCATTCCACGAAAGGCCAGATTTTGCTTACTAAAACAATCTGTGTTGTTCTTTGATTTGCTGCAAATACTTCGATTCTGCCTTAATAAGGCAAACATTTCTTTATCACTTGTTTTCTTCTTTTTCATTCGCAGTGCCACTTACTTCCACTTTTTAATGTTTTCTAAATGATCAATTCTTCTTTCATGTGCTGCTAGAATTGCTGACATGTTTTTCCATTCCTTGGACCCTTAATAAGTAAGAGATGATGCACTGGTTGGATTACTGCAAAACAGCTTACAATAGAAGCAAAAGGCAGTGTCCTTTGACCTGGACGATGCACATCATTTCCGTTGGGAAGACTCCTTTTGTAAAGATTTGAGGAAATCTTTCTTTTGTTTCTATCTTTAGGAAGAAAAATCTGCATAACCTGTTGTGGCCCATGTACTACCAGGAATTATTGGACATGATCACAGGTACGAGGTTCACTATAGCTCATGCTGATGGAGGCAGCAGCACTTTCACATCTTCACAAATCTTGAACCTGAAATTGTTAATTTGGTTCATTTTCCACATTGAGAGTTTGCGCTTCCAATTCTTCTTCCACTTGTAAGGCATCAGCTATATCTGCCATCTTAGCTTCAGTGTCAGGTCGACCCTTTGAACGATCTTCATCTTGATCTTGCAGTGGATCACCTTGTAAATACTTAAAATACTCTTCTTGTTTTGCCTTTTATAGTCCCCTTTTTCTTTTGAGTTTACAATATTATGACCCAGAAAATGTCTTTCTATTTGCCAAGATGCACACATGCGGAAAAAATATTAACCCAACGTATCACTCATGCTTCCATTATATCAAAGTTAACAATCCAGTGTTCAGCACAGGTTTCTAAGAGAACAAACACATATAGCCATTGCTTACTGTGTCATGACATACATAGAATGTATACACCACAGAGAGCCATATCGTCTTATATTTGCACTCATCAACATTGCTACAAAGCAACCTTGACTGCTCATCAATTAGCACCATACCCTACCACCTGCAGATCCTGCAATTTCAAGAAACAGTGATAATGGTAGCCTGTGTGCTCTCCCTGGCTGTTCGACCAATATCTGGCACCTCTAGCCCAGTGCATTGCCACTCTCTACTCCAACTTTCAGTGCTTTGCGGATGACACACAGCTCGTTTTCAGGCTCCCCTCTGCCACCTCTTCCCCTTCTCTCATCTCTGACTGTCTGTCTGCTATCCAGGAGTTGTGTGCCGCCAACAATCTCTGCCTTAATGCCAGTAAGTCGGAGATTCTCTTCATTGGCACACCTGCACCCTGCTTTCCTGTCACTTCCTGGCTGGCCGCCCTTGACCCTCTTCCTCCTCCCACCGGTGAGGCTAAGAACCCTGGGGTCATCTTCGCCTCCACACTCTCCTTTTCTCCTCAAATCTCTGACGTCTTTAAGAAGTCAAACTACCAACTGCACTTCCTCAGAGATATTCTACCTTTCCTCTTCTTCCCCCAGAATCTCACTGTCTCTAGAGCTCTGGTTCTCTCTAGGCTGAACTACTGCAACAGCCTCTTTCGAAATCTGCCTGTTTCTACTGTCCGCCCTCTACAACACATCCAGAACAGGACTGCGATACTTGTCCTTGGCCTCAGGCCCAGGGATCGTATGTCTCCAGCACTGAAATCTCTGCATTGGCTCCAAGTAGCTGCAAGGATTAAGTTCAAGACCCTCTGCATTGTGTGGGCCTGGTACCTTCCTACTCGAGCTCTTTGCTCCTCCACCTCCAACTCCCTCAGGGTCAGTCGCTTCTCCAAGCAACAAGTTGGTGGTAGATCTTGTTCTTTGGCTGTGGCCTGCCTCTTGAACAGCCTTCCTGCCTCTTTGAAACTTGAGGAGAGCCATCTCTGGTTCCGGAAGCACCTCAATACCTTCCTCTTCGCTTCTGCCTTCTCTCTTCCTCTCCCCTGCTGATTTCCTGTCTGATACTGCACTGGTCACCTGGCTATCCTCTGATTCGGGTACAGGTGCCTTCCCGCCCAGTTGCACACCCGCACTGCCTCCTGACAACCCATGCACTTGGGTCTGTAACCCTACATTCCCCCAAACTGCACTTTTGGACACCTGTTGTCTGCACTTACCCTTGCATCTGCCACCTGCTGGTCACACTTATTGTTATTTGTTTTGATCGCATGTACAGCACTGCCCCTGTCCCTTTTGCCCTGGCACTTTTTCCCCTCACTCCTCCCTTGCACTTGCGCAATCTCAATGTCACTTGGCCTAGTAAGATTGTTGTCTCTGTCCTCCCCCTGTTCCCCCTTCCTTGCCTTGTCGTGCCTTGAAACACTTGTTGTGTATAGGCACGTTACAAATGCCATATCATATCATACAAGACATAGCATAAGAAGACATAGCAAAGTTATTCACTCATTACATGTGTGGCAGTAATGTAGACAGCTCATGCACTTTGGTAACTGACTGGCAGGAAAAGGCGAGGAAATCAAAAGTTTGCTCTGCTGAGGACAGTCCTATTTACTAGAAGAGATTCAATTATGTTCCCAGGCTCACACAGTTTGTTTAAACAGTGAAACTGGAATTTTAACCCACTGTACAGTTTAGACACTTGAACACATACCTTTCATGCTGCACTTGGTACATATTTTGTAATGTTATACTGCAAAGCCCACAATAATACTGCCTTACAAAGCTCTAAAGCCATCCAGCCCTGTTTTTGCTTGGAATTCTGGAACGTGTAGTTTTTCTAAATTCCAAGTGGAAATAAATATATGCCAGTATAAAAAAACATGTTCCTTCTTGACAGTCAAAAATGCCATGGATCTGTAGAAATACATGTCCAGGCTGGCTGCACCAAGCCAGTCTGGGAATTTGCCCTGGCTATGCTGTAACTACCTCAAGCATACTGCCCAGACATGTATCTACCAGCACCACCCTGACACAGGCTTATTGAGTACCTGCAACATGCTACCCAGACATTGTGACATTTATGCCCACTCCTCTACTGGTGAAAGGTATCATGAAACAGCGTCCATGTGCTGGACTAAGATGCACTGGAAAACAAAATCTCATTGTTAACCACATGGCACAGAAAGGCGAGGAGCCACTCAAACATCCCCATAATGGTTATTGGACATATTGTAAAACCTGATTATGATGTGAATCTCATTCCGATTCTCATGGATGTTGCGTAATTGTGGTATATGTGTTATTAAAAATAGCACCTTAGTAGGCTACATACGATTGAGATGAAACATCCTGTCTCAATACGGAGGTTGATGATTCCACAAAACGATCAATATTGTTAGTGATGACATGGGTAAAAGTCATATTAGAAATTAAAACACCACTGCAAACAGACGATTTGTATTGGCAGTCATAACAATATGTACTTATGAGGCTTATGCTTTTGCATAGTAATTGTCTCAAAAAGCAATGTTATGGTATCACTTTTAGTCTATACGCGGAGATGGTTGAAATCTGCTGCCAATTTCCTGTGCGTTACTAACACGTGGAACTTGGGCGGTTGTGACATCATCACGTGAGGTTCAGGTAAGGCAGCAGCCATGCACGTTGCAAGGCGTTGCAGCTCCAAGGTTAAGGCCTCGTTTGGAACTCTATTGAAGCAGTACTGGTAAGAATACTTACATTAAGAGGGAATGGGAGTTGTTTACATTGAATAGGAATATAACTCTAAATTAATTCTACAACATGCTAGTGTGGGTTATATGTTTTTTTGTTTTTCTCCCAAAATGTTTTTTATGTGTATCTTTTTTTTACACAATTTGCTTTGTTAAATATGATAGTGTTTAGCGCTGAAGACGGATTGATATCTGAAATGCATTGGCTATAGGACACAAGGTCAAACTGTGTACTGCTTTTAATGAAGCAATACATTTATTGAGTCATAAAAATGCAATGGGCCTCATTCCGAGTAGTGCAGTAAGGGTTAACGGTCACCGGTAACAAGACTGGTGCCGTTAAACCCTTACCACCCTACTACGAGTTCCCTTTGCGGGTCATTCCTTAACGCCTGCTTTAGCACTTTAGTGCTAATAACGGTACCGTAATTTACGGTACCGTTATTAGCGCCTTCCCCATTCCCATTGAGCCCTATGGGTGCTCAAATGGGAATGGGGAAGGGCCCTGGTGAATGGGGAATTACCGGTCCCCCCAACCTTGGAATCGACCGGTAATTACTCCATTCACCAGAGCCGAGTCGGAACGATTTTGGAGGCAGCCATACCGCAAATAGGTGCGTGGTTACCTCCAAAGTGTGCTTTGAAACTGATTATTCTGTTTGTGTCCCGACGAAGAAGTAGTTCACATATGAAGCAGATGATGAGCCTATTGAAAGCCCCAAGGAAAGATTCAAAGTGAACTTTTCCTTGACATCATTGACAGAGCACTTCAATCTGTAGAAGGGAGATTGACTCAAATGCATCAATTTAGTTCTGTGTTTGGCTTCCTATATAAAATACACAGTTGGAAAACAAAGGCGGCATATCAAGTCTTTTACCATTGCTTTAGACTAGAGAAAGCTTTACAAAATGGGTACTCAAAGGATCAAAGGACATTGATGAGCAAGATTTGTGCAATTAATTTCAAGTTATTGAAAGAAGAGTTCCAAATAGTTCATCCCCAAACAATGTACTGAAATATGTATACAAAAATAGTTTTGCCAGAGCATATCCCCACCTCGTGTATTGCTCTCCATATTCTCAGTACCCTGCCTGTTTCAGTGGCAAGTGGTGAAAGAAACTTTTCAAAGCTTCAGTTGATCAAATGTTATAGTCTGTACTTGATAACACAAGAACGACTTGTTGAGCTAGCAATATTGTCAATAGAGCATACAATTGCTAAAATAATTGATATCAAGAATCTTGTGTCTACATTTGAGAAAATGAAAGCTTAGAAAGTTAATTTCTAATGTGTTTTACACTTGTTTTAACACATCTGGTACGAAATAACATGCAGACCTAGACACATATGTTTCATGGTTAATGTGCACAGGTGGCCCACCACTACTGCTCCAGTGTTTCTTGGATTTTTTGGACAGTTTTGGATTCACTCACTGTTTTTCACTTTTGTAGGTGTTTTAAGACTATTCATTAGAGACATATTGCTGAATGTATACATATCATACTTAGCAAGTATTGGGGCCGGTTTAGTGTTTTGTAGAAGGTAGTCAGAGGCATTTCTAGGGGGGAGGGTTAAAGGGGTTATAGCACCGGGTCTTTTGGTTGTCTGGATAGAAGCTCAGATGCTACAACCAAAATGCTAGCTAGCCCTGAGTCCCACCAGTCCCTGCATTAGCATAGCCCTTGACCTTTTCCAGACATAGCAACACCCCTGCAGGTAGTGATGGTTATGTGCTGACATGTGTCTAGTATGTATTAGCCACATAGTTTTCCTACTGTCTGTATTGTATTATCATATCATACTATATAATAAAAGGCCAGTTGTATGTTTGTCCTAAGCCATCCTGCCTGCTTTGCCTGTTATCACCACTAAAGAGAGATGTTGCCTTACGTACACAACAATTCGAATTCAAGTTCACCTTCCAGCCGAACAAAATGTGTATTTCAACAATGATAGCATACAATTAACTGCATAGAAGGCTCAAGTCTGGCATACTTCAAGTTGCATGCACTAAGAAAATATATACATTTAAAAAACATATAAGCAGAAATGCATTTGACTAAGCATTATTTCTCTAACAAAATAATGTTTTAATGTATGTATGCATTATGTTATTATTCACTGTAATATTTTGTGGTATGCATTGTTATATCAATAATATTCTTCACTTACATTTTCAACTAGATTTATCTTCCATTTACTTTATGTTATGATCTCATGTCTACTTTGAATCATGCTGCATATTAATTGTATTACTCGGTCATCCCTCAACATTATGTATGTGTGTACAAAACTCAGAAGTGGAATCTAAGACAATGAGGAGCAGATACAACAATTGGCCATATGTACTATGTTGAACTTTCAAAGGATTCTGTGGGACTTTGTTTGAGGTTAATACTCCTCCACATAAAAGGAACAAAATCCTTTACACATTTTTTTTCTATTAACATAAATTATGTTAAAATGCACCACATAATATATTTACACTCTGAAAATGTTTTCCTTTATGCACATAAGCTTGTGCATACAGGCTTTTCCACTAGTCTGTATGTAATTTACAGAAAGGATTAGATACACAAGCCTCAGAATTATGTTCGTTGCTGCTATAGTATCATTGACTGGTTTAGTAAACCTTTATTTATGAAACACAGAGGCTTTCATTTGAATTCTAAAACCTAAACACTGTAAGTGGACGAGAGGGAGAGGAAAGTGCAATGGGATCCACCCACAGCAGAATACATGTGCAATGTGTTAGATGTAGGTAAAGGGTTGCAGCAATCAGGAACGAAATTGGGGTGGTTGTTTGAGAAGGCGTAGGACCCGGAGTGGGGGTGCCAATTTGATACTTTGCCTTTAATGGAAAAATTCCATGAACTGGCTCTGGTTGGGATTGTAGGACATGGGGGCATGGGGAATGTACCATAGTGGGCAGGAGTAACTGGGTGGGAGTAGAGATCAGAGGCAGTGTGTCTCAACTGGAGGAAATCAAGTCACCTCATGACTGGGAAATGAAAATCCCACCACACATCTTTTGAAGCACTCAATTCAAGCACATGTTTTCGAAGAAGCGGTCTTCAGTTCAGACTGCAGAGAACACCAACATAAAAGAACTATCCGTTCTTAGATATATGCCATGTCAACAGCTTTGCAGGTTTCTATACCAACCAAATTGTCTGTCCCCTGTCTCTCTTACCTGTAGCAAAGATGTTGGTTCTTGTGGTTATGCTTTGCGACACCAAAACGAAACAAATGTAAAGTTCTCAACAAAGTTGAAAAAACGTACAGTAATGTTTAACAAACATTTCACACACTAAAGCTTGATCTGAACAGGAGGATTGAGGAGTCACGTGAACTGACACTATGCACATGGAGCCCGGACTGCATGGAGTTAGCAATCCACAGGATAAGTAACTCAACGTATTCATCGATGACCAGGGAAATAGTCCTCCCAGCAACATCATGTTTGCCGAGTAAATGTGCAGAAAAACAGGGGCATCTTGTCAAGCATTTTCTCTCTTTTTCTTTAATATTTGCAAATCTTGCTACTGGAATGACTACAAAAGTGGGTCCACCGGCATGAGCTGTGGGTGATTCATGGATCTGCTGATCTATGTATGAATGGGCCTAAACCTGAATTCTCCTGGTTGAATATGGCTTGCTATTCATATGTTGATTTGATTTTGATTCATATGTTGACTTGTTGAAATAAGATGGCATCTCCTACAAACTCCTCTCTGAAAATCAAGTGAAAATGGAAATAACCACAAGATAAACTATGACTTTGGCTCCAATGTTGTGATATATTCAAAAGGCATAGTTCCCATGTGTGCTTTACAAAGCAAATTTAGAGAGGGAATGTACCTATATCCACACACTGAAATTGTTTTTTTTTCTTCACACATTGCAAAGAGGCAACGATGACTGAGAACCAACAAGTATTGTTCTCAAACAGAAAACGCCCAAAGGAATGAAGCAACATTATTTCCACTTGTCTGAGGGAGCATGCTATGCGCTAAATCTCCCCTAACAACATTTGAAGCGGCACCCTAGAGATACGCTGTCAGGATGCTGCATAGCTCATCCATTGAGGCACTGGAATATTCTACAGAGCTGACACCCCAGCGGTGGCACTTAAAATGTTGGATGGTGCGCATCCTCATTCCTGAAAATGAGGAAAAGTTTGCTTTTTGAAGTATAAAACACAGAGGTTTGCCTCTGCGAAATCTCAATAAACCATTGTTTTTGTGTGCATATTACTTTGCAGTTTTATCTTTTATAACTGGGCTGGGGCAGACACAAGTGTGAAATGGAAAATGCTAATGGCCCCTTATCCTGACTTGTCACAGCTTACTTGGAAGGGGGCATTAGCATTCCAAGGCCCCTAATTCTTTGTATACTCCACATTAAATGCTTGCACCACATAAGCCTGATGTATATTTTATAGCTAGTCTGCAATGTGTCAAATTGACATAAAAACAGTGAGGTAATAGTCCATACACATTTGCACCTTTTATTCAGAAGATGCTTGTGTGAAACAATTCTATGAATGAAGAGAAGTATGGCAATAAACAGAGATGTCCAGTTGTTTTATCCAGGTTAGAAAATTACAAGCATCAGGGTGTTGTAATTGTTTTACAGACTCCTTGATTAAGGGAATAAAGGGTGTTTAAAATGAATGTGGAAAAAAGGGAAAGACGAGCATGAGTACAACACCAGACTGAGAGTGCCACCAGCGGGGCCGTCACGCTATATTGCAGAAACTTGAATAATGCCTCCAACTTGTTTTGCAATCATTTTGAAGTTCACAAACACATTTGAAAATTATGTTTTATTTTACAAACAATCCTACATATTGGAAGATAGTGGATAGCCTCCACCTTGAAAAATATAAACCTGAAATCAGCACATTGCAGACCTACCAAACAAATACATTGCAATTGGTTAGGTTACAGCTGATTGCCTCAATCATTTTGTGGCACTTTTCCTGTTTTTTTTATTTTTATAGATGGCAAGATCCCCATATTCTCCTCACGCCCAAACATGCCAACCTTTTACCACAACCCTAAAAATCAGAAATAAAGTCTACGCAAAATAACAAATTCCCGCCCTCCCTAAAAAAAAACATTTCATCAAATGCAGTGAAACGCCGGCGACCGAGTTGTCGGATTGCGCGTGATCACCGTTGACATTGCCACGATGCACTATTAAAATTCCATTACACATAGCCCAAACCACAGTCATTATGCAGCCACACATCATTTATGCCCTGCCACTTCAAAAACATGCACAATCGACATGTACACATCGCTTTTTAAAGATGTCATAAAATAAGTCGCTATAACACGCACTCCAAAAGTTCGGCACAACCAGACAGTGCAACCAAACAATTCAGTGACTGCTACTGGATCAGGGTCATGTTTCTGCAGAATACTTTTCCCAGGAAAATGACCCAAAACACTCAATTTTCTGTCCCCATTGGCAGGTTCCCCCAACCGTCCCCTGCCTCCACCCCTGCTCTCGCCTTTTGAAAAATATTTGTATACTTTTCACCGGCTGCTTTTGTGTCATAATTGGGAACACGTCCACTGAGCGGGGCTGGATCAGGACGTATCATTGTCGCACTTGATTCCCACACTTTTTATTCTGGACGGAGTGCCCTTTCACAGGAGACAGCCCCATAAACGAGTCCTCTTTTTTTTTATATCAGTCTCCTTTTTTTATTTTATATAATTTAAACCATTTTCTGCGAAAATGCGGCCACAAAATAGTAACCTGCTCCCTTGCAACTCACATTGTCCAGTATTGCATCAAGCAGAACTCACCTTCTGACAGCCAGGCCATCCAAGGAAGCATTCCTTTGACAAGCTCCAAAATGGATCCAGTGTCCACTTTTGCCAGCCTAGTCACACAGATATTTTGCATGTAATGGATTGTATATGGATGTTGTGTAGAGTGATATCTGTAAATTTAGCAGTGTCTTGGCGGCCAGACTTGGAAGAGAAAAGGAAGAGTAAGACTTAGTGGCGAGAGAGGATGAGGCAATATACAAAACCTGTGTTGTTGATGTGTGCAGATAGGAAGCTTCCTGTGTATGCTGTAGTAAGATTCTATGTGATCAGGTTTAGGGCACACACATTTTGTGTTTGTGTAGGGGAGCCCTGCGTGGTGCAAATCTACATGGTGTCTTGCTAAACTGTTCTGCCCTGTGAACACATGTGGCTTTGTGCAGTGCTTTGATGTGAGGGAATATGAGGATTTGAGATTTTTTGGTGTGAGATTGGAGGACAGGATCTGCTCCTAGTCTGCTGATGATTGTGTGTTTGCAAGTTGGTATGAGTAGTTTAAGGTGAACAGAGTGCAAGGGGCACTTGTATACTTGTATATATATTTTGAATAAACACATTATTTTGAATCATTTGTCATTATCTAGTATCACTTGAGCTAGAAGCCATTGTCCTGCTTATATGAAAATCAGGTATAATGTATATGCATTGAAAAAACTTTAGTCAAGTTGGTCAGATTTAACCAACACAATCTTTGAAATTATCCAGATGTGGGAAGTGGTAACCATCTGTTCTCAGCATCACCCTTTGATGACTACTAGGATCTAATGATGTGTTCTTCATATAGTGTTTTAGATATTACACATATCGATCAAATAGCAGCCAACCGGAGTTGGTACTAATGTATTGTCCTCAGAAGGTTGAGTTGGCCTTGCCATGATTCAAACCTGTGACCTGCAGATCATACACAGATAGCAGCACGAATTCAACCCACTCGAATACCTTGACAACCTCTACTTATGTTTGTCATTGTGAATCCTATCCGTTATGTATGTGCTTATTGGCTTTGAGACAGGCGGGACACCGAGTTAAGATGATCATCACTTTCCACATCCAGTGAATTTCAGGTGATTTTTTTGCCACTGTACATGTAGCACCTACAGATTTCCTTGGGGCACACTAGCCATGGCAATTAGTGCTGGCCAGTGAGCAGATATTTTCATTTCTGAAGAGTCTCTCCACTGAAAAGTATCATGGGAGATATAGCTATATTGTTGTGTGAAGTGGGCACATCCTTCCGTGTGAAATATTTAAAAAACTACAGAAAACCCCCAAACCTGTCTCAGAAATTAGGCCATCGCTTCATGGCCAAGTAGTTTCTTATTTGGATCAATTCCCTCAGGCATTTTTTGCTTATCGGCTTGATAAATTTGGACTTTTTCGGTATGGGAAATTGAACAGGAGTACATCGAAAACAGTATTTTATTTGCTTTCTTAATAACTCTTTCATTTTTTAACAAACCTTTCCCATAATTTCCAATATGTGTGGGCCAATGACAAACTTTATGTTTGAAAAATATTGGGCAAATCCGTCATTTAAGTCAAAGGTTATTAAAACAGAATTTTTGGGATTTCCTATGGCTCATGTCACTCACCTTAACTATAGCGGGGCAACCACTGCACTATAATTAGCTTTGTATGAACTGTCGTCAGGCATTGTGCATTTTTTCTTGTCTAGCCAGCCAAACATCTTCTGCAAACACCTTGGCCCTCATTACGACCCTGGCGGAAATCGCGGTGCAAAATGCACCATGGAGCACGGCGGAAAGCTGCCGATAGCGCCATGGGGGTTGGCGGATTTTCCGCCCCATTCCGACCTTGGCGGGGCGGTAAATCCCCATCCCCCATTTTACCCTTCCCCATTCCCATTTTTGCCCCATAGGGTATAATGGGAGTGGGGAAGGCGTTAATTACGCCACCGTAAAATACGGTGGCGTAATTAACAACAAGGTCCCGTAGCGCCATGGATTTCTCCGCCTGGAAAAACCAGGCGGAAAACGCTCCATGGCGCTACGGGAACTCGTAGTAGGGCGGACGGGTCCGCCGCGAATAACGCTGGCGTAAACCCACTCCGCCAGGGTCGTAATGAGGCCCCTTGTCCATTCAGCTGAACATGGACAAAGAACACAAGATTTCCACGTTTGCCACACCACTCTACTGAACATTTATTTCCACAATCAATTTAAAAAGAATCAATACGAAGCAAACACATAATAGACAATGAATCCAAACTGAG
Organism: Ambystoma mexicanum; assembly: GCF_040938575.1. NCBI lineage: Eukaryota > Metazoa > Chordata > Amphibia > Caudata > Ambystomatidae > Ambystoma > Ambystoma mexicanum. The sequence continues at coordinate 712,114,087 of NC_090939.1, read as the reverse complement.
CATCTCAACACCACCTCATCCAAAAAACTGGGGGATGGTTATTTTCTTGAGAAATCATTTTAAATCCTTTTAAATCTTCAATGTTTTAAGTGTGTTGGGAATTTGGTTGTGAGAAAGCCACACCTGAAAATGTCAGTAAACTGTGCTTTCCGTGATCTCTCATAACAATCTAGTAATGTACAATCACATATATAAACATATATTCGATCACTCACTATTTCCTGTTCTTGGTATAGGTTTGTCTGAACTCCCAGACAGAGTCCCTTTGCAATACAAGAAGCAATATGCAGCAATACAACTAAACAATATAAATTACAGTCCAGGGCTATATTAACATTTATGTTGGATGTCAAATGTACATGCATTCTTCAAACTGTTCCTGTTGTTCTTTTGTAGGCCTGGGATCTTCAAAGGACAGGCAAGACCATGCCCTCTAACAGCACTTACTCTTTCACTTCATCATTTGAGCAGGCCACAGTACGTCTCTAAAGCAGGCTGCCTGGGGTCAAAGTCCACTCAAGAGTTGCCATTTGACTTGTTGCTCAACGGTGGTCTTTATTCAAATGAATAAGACATAGGGAGCCAAATAATACATCAGAATTAATTATATAAACTAAGAGAAAAAATGTACAAGAATATTACATAACATTGCCCTCTAAATATGTGGTAGAATCATAAGTTAACAATGTTGAAACTAAATAACACAATAAAGTGGTCAGTGGTCATTTGTTGTACATCTTAGATTTGAACATTGATAAAAATGGATATGAACACATCATAAAGAAATGACATATTATGCACAAACATGTATAAACACAAAGAAAACTAAAAATTGTACATTGAGAGAAAAATATGAATCCCAGTGTGGGTCACCCTTGTCTACTACAGTAAAGAGAAATGCACAGCAACAGTTATAATTAAGTTTGGAAGTAAAATTCATTCACCATGCATACTCTTTACAATTTAGTTGTAAACCATATACACACAGTAACACGTTCTGTTTTTCCTTTATATGTTCAACACAAACACACATTGGTGATTGTGGCCCCACATTTCAAGTAATCCTTTCTCTAAACCAAAGTTTCCTGGGTCCCATAACTCTAAGCTGTTGCTTATGATAATGGACTGGAGTTTACAAACTCCAGTCCATTATCATAAGCAACACCCTAAAACTAAACACCCTAAAACTAACACCCTGGACATCAAAGATGACATCACATTTGTGATGTCATCTTTGATGTCCTGGGTGTTAGTTTTAGCAGTGCACGGTGGCGCGAGTTATGGTTGCTTATTTTACCATAACTGCCGAATTTCAGGGGTTTTTCGGTTTTACTTTGAACCATAACGTCCCTTTAACAACGTTTTTTTACTGAATTTCATAGGTTTTTCGTAGTACAACTTAACCATAACGTCCCTTTAACAAAGTTTTTTCACTGAATTTCATAGGTTTTTAGTAGCGCAACTTAACCATAATGTCCCTTTAACAACGTTTTTTTACTGAATTTCATAGTTTTTTAGTAGCACAACTTAACAATAATAACTTTGACTTTATGTACATATAATATGGAACATACTGAACCCTTTCTACTGAATTTGACGGTCCGCAGACATGTTCAGACAACAGTACCACCACCTAAAAACTCTGGGGGGCTATGTGTAATAGTTATATCATAACATAGGAACATTTAACAAATTCACAAAACAGCACACATACAAAGTATATGTAGTAATACTTAAAAAATGTAAACCATGTATGTAACACACTAACCATTCACTTAAATGTTAGAAGATAGTCCACCTAATGGTACACCTTTTACTATTTTACATTTTACTATATAAACCAATTAATAAATATTATTTTGTATACATTTAACATATACATTTTTTTTTATAACAGACCATACAAAAATTCCAAGCATCTCACAACAACAATCAGAGGATATCACTCTACAACAGATTAATCAAAAAATGGACAACCTTATGCAAAATTTTATGGATTTGAAAAACTTTGTGGAAAATCATGTGAAACCACCAACAGCACACCGTTGTCCAACCTGCCCTTGCCCCCCCTCACCCTATCCCACTCAGTTAACATCAAAACCCTGTCTATGGACCAAAGCGTTTCGATGACCTGTCCTTCCCTTCTTCACCTGATCCCAGTTATCTAGAAATCCCTAATTCTCCTGTTTTTGTTTCCGTTTCTGCCCCACCTTCCCAGTTATAATTGTATATATATATATGAAATAAAGTTACTTTTCTTATATTCTGTTGTAATTACTTTCAGTTCTTTGTGATGAAACCAATTTAGGTGTCCACGGACAGCGCAGTTGTTTGGAAATGTTCGTAAAGAAACGAAAATGTAACTGTCCTGAGGACACTACATCTGTCCGTAATGTTCTCATGCAAGTTGAAAATGTTCTAAGAACACTCGTAGTGTCCTGAAATGTTCGTAATTAAACGAAAATGGAGGTGTCCTTAAGAACACTATGCCTGTTCGTAGTGTTCGCTAGCAAGCAGAAACTGTTCTAAGAACACTCGTGGTGTCCTGAATTGTTCGTAAATAAACGAAAATGGAGGTGTGCTTGAAACGCTATGTCTGTCCGTATTGTTAGCAAATAAATTAAACTGTGCTAAGAACAAACGGCTGTCCGTAACTGTTCGTTTTACATGTGACGCACTTTTAATTAGTTCAGGATCCGAACACTGTCCGTAGAACATCAACAAGCATTCGCAAAACAATGTCCGTACATTGGGTGTCCTGCGGACGGCCGCTACCTTAGCGAACATGCTCACAAAACAATAATGTGACCGCGCCCACGCTCATCTCGTGCTCTAAATGAGGACACTGTTCGTGTCCCCGAACAGTTTAAAAGTACATTTCCAAGTAATCCACAATATTTCTCATTTTTTTTGTGACTTTTTGAACCTTTTTTGATGTTCGATCTGTTATGCTACCCATACCCGCGACCCGCACACAAGCACCCCTATATAAGACCACGCCCTAGAGCGCATTCTCATTGTGTTTCTGACTATTCCACAGAGCACATTGCATTTTGCTGAATACTTTTCAGATTTTGAGATTTCCATCTCCAAGCCTTTGACATCCATGGCTCGACTATTACCACATGGTGCTACATCTGCCTCAGCACCACCCCCTCCACCACCACCATTTCCCCAAGGGCCTGAAGAGGGGAACAGGAGTGAGGATACAGAGGAGGAAGAAGAGGGTGACGAGAATGAGGTAGAGGAAATCTCTACTAGCCGCCCGCGACGTGTTTCTTGGGTGTGGCGGTTGTTTCGCGTTCATGGGAATGGTCCTAAGGCTCGTGCGATCCGTGTCACCTGCAACGAGTGGAAAATGGTACTCAGTCGCGGGAGGCATGGTTCGTATAGCTTTATGACTACGAGCATGAAGCGACACCTGAACTCATTCCACACTGGGGCCATACGCAAGGTTGTACCTTGTGAAGAGTGTAGTAGGTTGATTGCCTCTACTTCATCCTCCGTTTCTGATCCTGTCACCACAAGGAACACCTCTGTGGGACAGCGTCTTCCTCAAGCTGCCTCACATGCCATACAGAATTCTGATGACCCTTACCTTTCGAGGGTCACAGTTGTATGTATGTACTGTGACACAGTACTCTGTAGGGGGGAGCAACTTCAGAGTGCTTTTGAGACTATCGTCTCAGAGCACGAGAAGACCTGCTCACTACCCAAATAAAACCCACTCTACATCTTCCTCTCTCAGCTCGCCCTTTCTTATACCTGTGGTTGGTGTCCCCCCCTTTACCCTCCTTTCCCCTCCTCTCCTAGTGTGTCATGTGTAAAAAACCAAAAAAATACTAAATAACAAAAATCCCAAAAAAAATAAGGCTCTTTTCAGAGCCGCCTTTCACAGTTAAAAAATAGAAGTAACGATAAAGAATGTAGGGCCCTTTCTATTTCTTGAAAGTCCGCGGACAGTTCGTGAAAATAAAAAAAATTGGGGTGCTGCCCTATTGTAACCATTGCTTTTTTCTCTGGGAGGAAGTGGTGGCTCTGAAAAGAGCCTTTGGGAGGTGTTTGTATGTCAACAATAATAAATACTTAACACCTACTTCAAAATAGATGCTGCATTTCTAAAAAGGGTCGCAATGCATTTTGTACATTTCTCAGAAAAATCTGATTGCCAGCATAAGTAAGATGGACCCCATCTCTGCGAAAAATGTATGTACTACGAAACATAATATTTTCATTGTGAAAAGAGAACATGCCAAAATCTCTTAGGAAAGCACAAACAGCCTTATTGACATTACGCCTTGCTTTCTCCATTTGTGGACCACATGAGAAAGAACTAAGCCACATTTGTCTCTGCGCAATCCGTGAAAAAATTACTTTGGAGTTTGGAAACATATCCATGATCTTCTGAAGTCCTTCTTTCATTGCAAATTGCAAAGAAATTCCAGACACATGTCCTAAACTGTTCCCTCCACAATGAATTACAATTATGTCTGGATGTTCCTCTATCTTCAAAGTTGCACAGAGAGGTAGCAAGTCCAGCCACTTCATTCCACGCACTCCATGCCAGTGCACTTCCACATGTGGGAATCCAAGATCTATAGATACTCCACAGCTTTCTGCATGCACCTTCAACCAATGTATCCACGAGTCTCCCAAAATCCACACAATCTGTTTTTCGAAACACTCAGACATAGCTATCTGTTCTTCTCTCACCAAAAAGAATATCAGAGAAAACCTCTCCTAGCACAACACACTCACTAAACTTTACTGACCAATCCCTTGCTACATTCAATCTCATTTTCATGCCTCCCCACCCCAAATTCCCCAGATGTAATACGCCGTGTCCTGGAACTACCGCCATATCCGCAAACGTATTGTAACATGGACAGCCCTTCTACCATTTCCACTTCACTCTCTGTGCCATTCCCTCATTGGATGTAGCTAAGAAATCACATGACCATCCACCAATCAAATCCACGACCTCTACATGTAACTGCATCATCATAGATCAGTACTGCAAATGTACGGTGAATCTCTCGGACTACAAGTCTCATACCATTGGCAAACACGATCTACGAGAAATACTAGACAAATCTCCAAGATTACTACTTGCAGCTTCGTCCATATCCATATGCATGAACACAAACTACAGGTATGCATATTTTCTATGCAGTACATGAACACATTTTCTAACCGACGTTTACCTTGTATAATCTGTAAAATTAATCTACAATCATTTTTTCATTATCCTAAAATGAACTGTGACTTACAAACCTTTATGCCGTTTAATTTCTTCGTACACACACACACACGCAAATAATGTTAAACTAATGTTTTTCAAATAAAATATATAGACTACATATAATCAAACAAAATTACATGCACACTCTATGATCAAATCTCAAAGAATAATATTTGTACAAACACATATTTGGTTTTACTTTTTTTAGTTTATATAATTACTTACATTTATATAGGACAAGCAGGCTATGACATTCACTCACTATTACGTGGAAAAGCAGGCTATGACATGGACTCACTATTACGTGGAAAAGCTTAGTTGCAGGAATAGTGGTATACAGTGGTTATGAATTTAACAAGCCATGGTGAAGATATTTTCTTTCCTACAGTTAGTAATAAAATAGTTTTAATGGTTTTAAGGAAGGCGCTGAGCATTTCAATTTAAAAAATCTATGTCTAAATTAAAAAGAGTGCTATATACAAACCAAATTACTAATTTCCTTCTTTTACAATTGCAGTGAAGACCATTCTCCTGAAAAGAAGCAGCCGAATTGGAACTTCAAAGAACAACTAAGAAGCAAACTGCTCATTTTAGAAATAAAGTAAGTAGAATGTTACTATAATATTTGAATTATTACTCACACTGTAAGCTTCATTCATGCTATTTCTGTGCCTAAAAATAGAGATTCTGCACCATTCTGACCAAAAATCCCCCCGTCTAAAACAGTGATTTACTGGCAGAATGGGCCACAAATTCCTATTTTTCGACACACAAATTACCCAACTCAGCCGCTAGAATTTAGATGTTGTATATAAAACAACTGTTTTAATTGTATAGCTTTAGATATACTATGTATACTTCTCCATACCACTAGCTTACTTTTTTGCTGTCATCTGAACCCCAGTTTAGCAACACATTAATTCAAGAATAGCCATCCCTACTAGTTGTACTTCCCAATGCACAATCACACACCATTACATACATCTTTATCACCTTATTCAAACACTCATGCACACACCACACATGCATTGCAGAACACCCCAACCCATACCTTCTGTATTTTTTTCAACATACCCTAAAGAATGCCTACCAAAAAGCTACTCCATAGAAAGGGACGCAGAAGTAGAGCAAATGAAAAGAAAAGCCTCCAACATAAACATCCATCTATAGCAGAATTTGTATAAAAAGATGAAACACAACATCTAATACAGTCATGTAGTGAAACAGAAGAAGTTTCTCGTACAAAAACGTTCCCTCCTCTATCAAAAAGTAAAACAACTCAAAAAACAATTAACAGAAAATCAACTATCACTACAAATAAAACTTCTTCTATAAATCTTGATATAGTACAAAGTAAGCATACCAAGAAAAGTATTTTAGCCAAAATGTTCCGTCACAAAGTCCTTCAAAATCTTATAAAAACAGGAGAGAAACCAGGTTCAAGACTTCAAACCTATCATAGGAAAGTAATCTTAGAAGCGTTGATAGACAGTGCACTTCTTCTCAAAAGAAAGTTATTTATTTTAGTGTTAAACCGAATGAAACCACTAACAAAACTAATAACTAAATTACAAAAAAGACTTCTCAATAAACGAAATGTCAACAGAAATAACTTCTTAAATATCTGTCGAGGTGAATGAAGTTACACTACAACCACAAAACCATACTTTAATGAAGAAGCCTACAAACAAAAGCAAACAAATACAATTGCCATACATAGCAGTGGTCGAGGTTATGAAAAAGTTAATAATACCATAAGGGAACAAGAAGAACTCCTTACAAAAATATGCCCTGAAAACGTAGATTTACCCCTCTATTCAACTGAATCAGAACAAATGGCCATGCACGTCAATGTGTAACATTCCCAAAAAAATGTTCAAGTCTTTACGCCAATTCCTCAATCAATATGTGAAAAGCAAAGACAAAACCAAAATTAAACTACTGCAAAATATGAATGCTTGTCCAATACACAAGTACACAGGACTACAAGGACATTCCTTGGCCTGCATTACAGGACCTACTTGCAAAACACCCGTCCATGATATCAAAAGGATATCAACACATCGTGCAAGTATAAGAAATCTAGTTTATAAACTGTACTATGCTAAAAGTCCTGCTTTAGTACTAGCCAATTTAAATAAGATTCTTCTACATGGTACAGCAAAAGTCCTCCTAGAAGAAATCCACTAAATCCAGACAAAATATTTTGGAAGTGAAACCCACTTACAAGATGAATTAGCTGTCAACCAACTTCGTAACAATTCTGCACATGACAACCTTTCACTACAGACATACAAAAATACAAAAAAGAAATACTAAAATTTGAAAGTACTTCAGCTGAATTACCAAACCACGTGTGTGTATGTTGCCGCAGAACTTTATATAAAAGTAGCACAAAAACTATAGACCTATCATACAAAATAGAAGACAATGAAGATTCGAAATGTTTTGAATTAGCTCTCTACCTTATAGCAGAAAACAAATATGAAATAACTGACCCCATAATACTTTGCAGTTACTGCACTCCAAAACTTGACAACAACCAAACTCCTTCACGTGCTATCACAAATACCCAAAACCCCTTCAATAACTTGATTTATATGAGAGCATCATAATTCAAACAGTGCACCCATTTCAAGCAATAATACGCTTTCAACCAAAAACTGCAAAATTACCTCCCTCTGAATTAGTGAAAGGTATTTGTGGAAAAGTAGTGTATTTACCATTAGATCTAAAAGAAAATGTGCACACTGTCGGAGTGCAACGTCCAATGCAGCAATCTTTAATTATCTTGGTAAATGGAGTATCTACAAAAGACAAAAAAATTTGGCAACAACTGGCAGATTTACATAAAGTTAGAGAAGCCCTCCAATATCTTAAAGAGAACAATGAATATTACAAAGAAGTTAATATTGAAGAAAACTTGCAAGATACAAGTGAAATAATTGAACAAACACAAGAAACTGGTCAATTTGAGCTCCTAGATCCTGCTACAATATCAAACACTTTAGACCATTATACAATTCATCGATTGCACTTTAATGACACCATAGAAGATGCACTGGAAACTTACCAAATGCGTCAAACAAAAGGATCACCAATCAGCATATGGGAAAAAAGTTTAGAAGCACGTGCTTTTCCTCTAATCTT